>NC_045574.1:2896204-3210527 GCF_009819795.1 Aythya fuligula | reverse complement strand
GGAAGCCATGGTGTGTGTGAAGAGGAGCAAACCCCAAACTTCCCAGAGCCCGGTGCTGCTGCAGGGAGGACTGATGCTCCTCATCTGGTGTTTTAGGATTGTACTGGGTGCCAGGCTCAGCCTGGTGTATGGAGGCGATAACGGAGTGAAAGCTTCCCTAGAGCACATAGCAGTGAGCATTTTCCACACCAGGATGCCAGCCCCTTCCCGTGGGCTGGAACCAGGCCCCACTCTTTTGTTGGGACCATTTCAGTGTCAGGTTGTGCCTCTGCAGCAGCTGCAAAGGGCTGGGGAGGTTCAGCTCAAAGTGATGCCATCTCCAAAAGGAGCCCTCATCAGAGCCACACCAGCCGTGGCTATCAGCTATCTGGTGCACCTTCCTCTGTTCCAGGTTCCCCTTTTAAATCTGGGTCTAAAGCCCCTTTTTGCATCTCCATTTTTCCTGTGACGTTGGTACCAGCTGCAGATCTGCCTCCTGCTCCCTGCCTGGGGTGGTGAAGCTTTGCTGGGGCCAGGCTGGTGCCTGGGTGCTGCGGTGGTGTTACAAGGGCAAGGCGGTGTGGTTGTGCACCACGTACGCGTCAGGCCCCAGTGGGATGTCTTCACCTCCCTCCGGTTGCTTTGTGAAAAGTTGGAGATCTTTCCCACTTTGAATCTAGGGAGACCTTTTGCATTTGTGGTTCACAAGAAGTAAACCATGGGGAAAAAAAAAAAAAAAAGGAAAAAAATGCAGTCTAGTAATGTAGGGGCTCATCCTGCTCCTAGCAGAGCCGCTGCGACAGTATCTAGTATGCTAGCTGAATTATTAGCATGCAAGGATTTCTGAGACCTTGAATTAGGTGTAGGTAAGTATGAGGGAGAGGTTTTTGTTCGCAGTCTGGGCCAAATCACTTCTGTGAGGGAGGCGTGCAGCAGGGATCCTGCCTGAGCGAGGTGTGTGCAGCACTGCCGTGCTGCCGTGTGCGAGGAGGGGTCCTGGGCAAACGTGGAGCAAATCTGGGGAGTGAATCAACATCTCCCTCTTGGATTTAAGTACAAATTCTTAGTTGCTTCTGGTGTTTTGTTGATCAAGCTTGGTTAGCACGATGCTAGATTTCCACTTAGGCCAATGATTGATGGGGGGAGGAGCAGGACCCAGCCTGGATCTCTGCTGTGACACTGGGAATGCCCATGGTCCTCGGGAACCCCAGCATCTCACAGAGAGCCATTAACCCTGTAGCATATCTGCAAGAATCAACAGCACGGCCAAAACCTGTCCTGGATCTTTCTGACAGGGCTCTGTCGCTCTGCAGCTTCAAACACCCCCGTGCCTTGCCTCTTCGGCTGATAAATGGAGAGAAACTATTTTGCCGATACACCGTCATAAATTATGGATAACTAAAATCCGCTAGTCATGCGATGGGTATTAATCTGCAACCAAGGCTCTCTTCTTCTTTTAAGAACCCTTCAGAAATGGGATGTGAGCTGCTGCTCTGAGCCCGGGTCGATGCAATGAATACATCGCTGCGGAACATTCTGTTTTGGTTTGACTTTTACTGTAACTTGTAAATTGCAGCGATAAACATGGTCCCTTTTTCCCTGTTCCAGAACTGCTTTGCCATGCTGGAAGATAAAATATATTCTTTTCCTCTTTACTTTCTAAGCCAACTCCGTTTTTGAAGTAGAAAATCTTTCTTTGGAGATGGAGGATTTTGGATGGGGAACAAAGCCCTGCAAACTTTTAATTTGGGGCCCATTTTATTCTCATTTGGCAGGCAGCTCCTGCTGATTTGCAAAATGTGGATTTTAGGTCCCGAATATGGGCAAGGGCTTTCTCTGAGTAGTGTTTGAGCCACTTGGTGGGACGACCCTGCTTTCTCCAGAGCAATCTTTGATGGTTTGCAGTACAGAAAGCGTTTGAAGCTTCATTTTGCCTTGGGCTTTAAGTCCAGGATTCGGAGCTGAATAATGAATGTCCGTCCATTCACAGAAATTGTTGTCCTATGTGTAAGCGCAGAGGGAAGGCTTTAATCTGGTTGTTCTTGGAATAACTGAGATATTTTGAAGACCGGTCTGGCTTGTGTACAGCAACATGTTTGTAAGGCTTAGTTGTGAATAACACTGTTAAGGGCCAGATCCATGAAAGTCCCCATAGAACAAGAAGCATCAAGAGTCTGAAAATTCAGGATCAAAATCTCGCTAGTTTCTTTGATCTTTTTATGATGCTTCAGATCAATTATAAACATTGTCCTTTAAATCGTGGCATGTTACACATCCATAACCACGGTGTAAATTCATGAATTGCGCTGGACTTGGTCCGTACCTCTGAGCTTGCAGCAGGCACGGGGATTGGCTTTAGACATCCATAATGGGGAACCTGTTTCTGTTGGGAAATCATATTTTCTGTGTATTTGGGATGGAGCATCCCATGGTCGTGCAGCGTCAGGCTGCTGCTGGCCCCGGTGGTGGGAGGCAGGGTGCTGGCAGCCCTTGCAGAGCTCTTGTGGGGCTCTGCTCCAGCTGGTTGCAAGGATGGGTGCCTCTAGCTCGCTGCCTGGCGGTTGTCATTGTGGTATTTCTGCCGCATTTCAAGAAAAAACTCAGGTTTTGTTCTGCCTTCGTGTGGCACCGCTCTGCCACCAGGTGTAGGGAGCAGGAGGTGAGGACCCTGCTGCCCCAGGGCGTGATATTGCCCCTCGGTGCTGAACTTCCCCTATTACCTTTGTGCTCATCCTACTAATTTATTTTTTTGTTTAACAAAATGAGCTCTAAATGCTTTTACCATAAGTTGGGTTATATCTTTCAGTGTAAATGAAGCATATAATTGTGTTTTCCTAACAGCTCTACATTAAAATTAAGTTATTGTACTGCTAATGTGTTTTCCTTGACAATTTTCCATCCAGAGAGTGCAAAGCTTCTGTTTGAAGCTGTTGCATACCGTGTTCCCAGTCTCTTCCTAGTATTTTATTCTGCATTTCTAAAGCCGGGGTGAAGTGTTAGCACGATTCCAGCTTTGGTGCCATTGACTCCTAATTGGAGGCTTGAACTCAAATGTTTGACCTTCATGATTTTCCGTATGCGTTTCCATATGATTAAAGCTTATGATGGGGACACAGGGCTCAGCTGCAGCAGGGAGGGGGAATCTTGCAACAAAACTTACTGAAACAAACCCTAATCACACCACTTTCCACTAAAAAAAGTGTTTGAAAACTGTGCAGGATTGCTTGGCTTTGCACTCATGCGGCCAGGTTTAAATATTTTAATCATCCACATCCCCCTCTCCTGCTTCTTTCTATTGTTTCCTTGTGATGGTTTTGTTCTGATGGATGCCATTTCTTCTTTGAAAAATGGCACTGGCTGCTGCGTCGCCTGCAGGCGAAATCTTTGCATTATGCCACAGAATCTCTCCTCCGCCGTAATCTCGTGCATAGATTGGTTGACCTCTGCAGATATAATTAAATCTCTTCCTGACGACTGCGCGATTTCAGCCCAGCTCTGTGGCCAGCGCGTCTGTTAGCTAAGTGTTAAATTAGGGCCCTCTACCCGTAATTGTTATTCTGGAAAGACGATTTGAGAGTCGGCTGGTGCTGGTGGCTGCACGCAGCTTCGGAGGAGCCTTATCGGAGGAAATGGGGTGACTCTGGGGCTGAGGCAGCTGCTTGACCTCTAATTATAGCCTGGTCACTGGGGGCTGCCTTGCACGACTGTTTAGAATGGAGATTTTTACATATACATACACGTATATATTTCTGTTGGTTTAAACACCTGGTCACTTGCTCTCATGGTGCAGTTTTTCTGCATTTCTGTTGAGCTCCTAACCGGGCAGGGGCCAGGAGAGGGAGGTGGCGGGGTGGGACCTGTTCCCAGGCAGGGTGGGAGCGAGGAGCACTCCTTTATCAGGTTAGCTGGATCACATTAGCAGGTTTTCTTCCCACAAAACTGACCGATGACTCAGAGTTTCCATTCCCGTCTGGATTCATCCGGAGGCTCCGTCCCCTTTCTCTGTCTGTGTGCACATCGCGCTCTTCCTCTGCTCTCCCCTTCAGAGCAGACCATCCTCTTCCTCCGCATCCCCTTTTGTTTGCAGGGTGGAGCCTGCATGCTCGTGTGCTTGTGGTCAGAGCTGCGAGATAAGGGCTGTGTTGTGGCTCGGCTGTTTTGCCTGGTGAAAACTGCCCTTGGCCTCCATTTCCAGAAGCAGCGGGCTATTTTGGGGTACCTGAAGGGTTTGGGGGTTCTTGTGAAGGCCTCAGGTCACCCCAAGCACTGAGAAGATCCAGGTCTTGGAAGAGGGGCATGCGGAGCACGAGGCTCCCCAAAAGGCTACTTTCTCCCAGAGGTGTGGAGCTCCACTTTAACACCTCTGAAAGGGTTCCATGCAAGTGGAATTAAGACTTCCCATTTCATCGGTTACTGAACCCTAAACCAAAGGTAAACCTTGTCAAAAAAAGTAAATAAAGAAAACTATTTAAATGTGTTCTGTGTCTCTCATCTTTCATTGGCACTGGGAGCACTGCGCTGGTCGGGGTGAGCTTGTCCTGGGGGAGCAGCCCCGTGGGGGATGCATTTTTAGGGAGTCTCAGGAACTTGGTGTCAAGTCCCTGGCATAAGAAGGGGGCAGCGTGTACCCCAGGGCCCTTCACAGAACAGAAACTTGGACAGCATAGACACGACTTCAGGAAATTTTTATGGGAAATTTTGCATGGAGACACTTAATTGAATTATCTTGGTCTGCCCCAGCTCATGCAGTGGGTGCAGAAAGTGCTTGGATGTCACCTGAAGAAGAAAAAGCAGAAATGCTGTGGCGGGGTGGGGGGTGGTTGGGGGGGGGAAACGTGAACCAGAGAAGCTGGGGTCTGTTGTAGCTCCGGGAAGCATTTGTGCCTCCTGGTGGGATCCTGCCCTGTTTGTCGGCGTTCAGCCCGGGGAGGCAACATTTTCCCCTGATGCGTTATCTTGTCTCTAAATAGCATTCAAAGGAGAAGAAGAATGTGCTGTTAAAAATACCAAACTTTGGGGAATGGCTGGCAGACTTTACTGCTGATAAGCATTGTTGATTGAAGATCAAACGGCCCTTGAAAGCAGAAGAAAAACCTTCCAGCAGAGCCATGGATCTGACCCTGCAGCCAGACAGTGAGGTCACCCGGGCTTCAATCTGTGTATATTTAGGAACCTGCACTGGAATTATGGTCTGGTCTCCTCTACCCCAGACGGATTTTGGCGACATGGTGGTTTTAAACCTGATAAATCTGCTAAAGCTGAGAACAACATTTATTAGATGCCAAGAAAACCAGAGTCATGTTTTCATTATTAAGTGGTAGGTTATTTTTTTTTTTTTGGTTTTCCCTTACGATAAAAAGTCTGCCCAGAAGGAAAGGCTGCAGGTCACAAAGGGAACCAAAGACAAGTGACATGTGCTTTTTTATTAATTGACAACCTGCATTTCTGTGTCAAGGTGGCAAATTAATTGTGGGTGGCTGTCTGTTTGCAAACGAGGGAGTTCTACCATGCCTGCGCAAATCCACACGTGGAGTCTTTAACTACCTGATTTAAGTCAGACCAGTGTGTAGGCTTTTTGAGAACAATTTTAAAACAGTTTTTTTCTGCTCTTTGGTTTTGGAGAGGGGAAAAATGTTATCAAAATGGTCTGTTGAGCTTCATAAGCTTGCAGCAATTTAAGTAAGGCGGTCGGCATGTAGTGAGCTTCTTTTGGGGGGGGCAGCGGTGGTGCACACCCTGGTAGGGATACCAAATTTGTGAGGGTACAAATGAGACAAAGATGTGCTTAAAAACATAAAATATAGGTTGGAAGGGACCTCCAGAAGTGTATTTAAAATAATTCCAGTGGCACCTTCCACTACTGAGATGGCAAAAGAAGAAAACATCCACATCCAGCCCATACCTCCTGAGAGCCTTGGGATGCAGGTCTGATACAGTGAGAATCCTGCTGGTGATGGCTGCAATACGATGCTAAATTGCAAGGTTGCAATAAAAAGGGCTTCAGTTAGAATTAATAAAATGTGAAGTGCCTCCTTCCTTGGAAAACAAGCAATATTGACTGAGATTTCGAAACACATCTTGAAGGAGCAGGCATCCAGGTTGCAGACTCCAGAGGCGCCTCTGGCATCCTTTCCCTAAAAGTGTTACTATTTGTATTGCCGTGGAGGATTTCATTTCATTTTGGGTGCCGGAAAGGTCACAGTGAGAGAGTTTGGGAGGAAATTAGTGACAAGCTAGAAACAAGGGCAGCCTAGTACAGAACTGTGCCGCTTCTCCCACTTGCAGCTTGCGTGGCACCGTGATGCCGCCCCGTGTGTGTGACTGCTGATGCTGCAGGCTGTGCTGGAGTCACGCAAAGTCCCTTTGTAATATTCCAGCCGCGTCCAGCTGGACTGAAAGCCCATCTTCATCGTGGTGTTGGTGATATCTAGGGGCTGCCTTCCTGAATGTGAGCTGCTGCACACTAAACAAATGTTGAACATGCCCAATTTCAGGTACAACTGTTGGGCACTTCATAAGCTCCCTGGCCAGAGAGGGAGTATGGTTTTGCAGGAAACACAGGGAGGCTCTACAAATAAAGATGTGGTATTCATTTTCGAAATAAGATTGTTGCAGAACAAGCAAATCCAAGTGTATCGTGGAAACATTTCTGCTGTGAACTGTGCTTGATTCATTTTAAATTCTGTCCAGAACTGTCCTCCATGTGAAGCCGAAGATCTGCTTCCTGGCTGCTGAACAGCACTGCTTAAAGCCAGGTATCTGGGAAACGTGGATTTCAACATCCTTTTGTTTTGTGGAGGTGTCTTACGATGTTCTTAAACTCATCTGGAGCTTCTTGTTTGCTCCCAAAGTTGGAAATTGTGGGCAGCATGTTGGGACTGCCAAAATCCCGCTCAGATAAGAAGAGCGAGCTCCTGTATCTAGGGCTTGTGTCACTGTCATCGTGCCATGAGCGTGGGGATGGTGCCAGCCTGGGAGGGATCCTCTGCTTGGCAAAACCAGGTCTCAAAAGCAGGCTGCCTCTTTGCTTAGCGCAGTTACAGCTGGAAGGATGTGGGATGTGGAGATTTCTGAAGATCTGCTGCGCCTTGTCCCACCACTAGATCATGGTACCAGAGCACTGAGGGACCAGAGATCCTCTGGTGCTGTGAAATGGGGCTGGTGGCTGACATCCTGCCCTCTGAGCATGGCTGTGGGCATCTCAGCTGCTCCCAGTGGCGGTGTAGCACGGACAGGGACTAGCTGGGCCACCCAAAACTGGTGGCCTTGTCCCTTTGGCCACATATGGAGATGCTGGAGGAGCCAACAGGGAGACCCAGCTTCCTTTGTGCTGTGCTTGTTTGGAGGTAAATTCAAGGTCAAACAGTACTAATTCAGCACCACCCAGGCTGAATTGGCTTTAAATTTACAACGTGAAGCATTCAGCATGGTTGGATGCTGAGCCTTTCCGAGCACAGCTCCTGCAGGTGGAGGTGCTTCTCCCGATGCAGCGGCAGAGCCAGGCCATGAGTGTGTTGTGTCCTTGCCTGAGCATCGCTGAGCTCCACAATTGGTGTCTGCAGGGCTGAGGCAGCTCAGCAGGAGCTGCTTAGACCTCACAGCTTGGGGCCCTGCATGAGAGCATTTTCCCTTTGCTGTGTTTAAGTGGCGCAAGCTTGAGCGGAGCGCCGTAACGAAGCACAAAGCTTAGTCCGAGCGGGTGGGAGGGAGGTGAAAAAGGGAAAGCTTAATTCCCTGCTCATCTGTGCTGCAAATTCCCTTTGGGGAGGTTTCCTCTCTTCCTCCCTGTTGTCCAAGTGTTTCTTCTGTTACATGTGTTATTTTTTTCTTTAGCCTGGGGGCTGCCGCGAGAGGTGCCTCTTTGCTCTGCCGCCTGTTCCTGATGCTTCCTTTCCCTTGCTAATAACAATTGTTTCTGCCAAAATCGCTTGGCGGTGTTATGTAAACCTCGAATCGCAAGCTAACGCTCTGCTCCGGGGGCTCCTACACGTGCCGGATGGGATTCGCACCCGCGCTGACTCCACTGCCTTCGGGCACATCATGCCACGTGTCGCCTTGGCTCAGCATCCCCCCGAGGTGAGTGGCCACCGGCCACGTTATCCACGGCGATCTGAGCCAATACCCCCCTTTTTGCTGGCATTTTCAGTGGGAGGCATGAAAACACCCTGTAAGCCACTCAGGGCTGGGATTTAAACTGTTTTTAGAGCACGGTACCCGCGCATCAGAGCTTGTTCTTGGCACTGGGGTCTCTGTTTCTGCTGGTGGGTTTGCAGCAGAGTTGGCGGGTGCTATGTGCGTGGTTTCTCGCGAGCACCTAAGGTGGATCATTGCATCTCCACCCGGCTACTGCCTGCAGGGCAAAGCCTGGCTGCATGGTCCCTGTGCTTGCTGCCAGCCAGCCGATGGGATTTGAGCTCCTGAGCACCTTCCTGGAGATGTTGGATTCCTACAGAAGTGCTGGATGGGGACCTCTTCTCCTGTGCCAAATTGCATGGGACCTCCTCGGGAGCGTGCACTCTCTCAGTTGCAACCAGTTGTTTACCTGGGAAGTGATGCTAGCAGAGACTTTAATGAATTTCTAAGTGCTTCTTAATGTGATTTGGCAGCCAAAATTGAAGAGAGAACCACCATTGCTGTGTGCCCAGCCTCCTCCCCACATACTCCAATGTTTGTGAGAGATTAGAAGGAGATTAAATCCCACAGAACTGGCAGGTGATGCTGATGGATGTTGGGAGGGGATTAGGGTAAATCCATTCCTCCTCCTGATTTAGCTCAAGATTTGAATTCGTTGATAAAATTTTCCTAGGTTTCATTTCTGAAACCTCCTCCGAGCTGGTGACTCTGTGGAGGTGTAAATGAAGGCAGAACTTGTCTCTCCTGGCTAATGAATTAACCTTTATCAGGCTGATAATGCTGAAGATAGCTGTGCATCTGTTCCTGTCACAGCATCCAATTAACCCACAGTGCCACAGAGTAAAAGTGCCAAGGGGCTGGCTCCTTGGCAGGAGGTCCGATGCCTTGGTCCCCAGTGGCGTGGCCACGAGTTGTTCTCCATTGATGGATCCAGGTGTGCAGGATGCTGTCAGTGCTCATTGGCCGCTTGAGTCTCAGCCCCAAATGCCATCTGTGGTGGTGGTGGGAGATCGTGAGAGTCGCCACTTCTGCTTCTCTGCATCAGGCATGGTCAAACGAAGTTCTTGAGGAGCTGCTGGGAGTGCAGGGGGTGCTGCTGTGGGGCCTCTGCCACAGAAGAGCTTTATAAACTGGGGCAGTGTGCCATGGGGTTGTTGCTCCTGGAGACCTGCCCTGCCCAAAGCATCTGCAGAAACTGGTGAGGCAGAGAGAGAAAAAACACATCACGCAATGCAACTTCAGCATTTGGGGCTTTTAGAGACGAGTACGTGCCCTGGAGCCCTGTTTGGAGCCCTGACCCTGGGGGTGCTTGTGTGAAGCGGCTTGGCCATCTTGATGCTCCTTGCCACCCACAAACCTCAGCCCTCAGCTTCCCTGCAGAGAAACCACCTCTGTGGTGGCCACGGTGGCAACTTCAGCATGCTTCAGAAGAGAAATCAAGCCGGTGAACAGCAGGTATCTTCATGCTGCTCGTCAAATCTGATGTTTAAAAATCATGGGGATGCATGTAAAGTGGCACATAAGCCTTTTTGACCAAAGAGGCCAAACGTGCTCATGCAAAGCTTGTCTTGGAAGCTTAGGGAATCTGAGAGCATGGTTTCATGCTCTCAAGTTTATGGCAAGTACTCAATGACCCCTCGGTAGCTCTGGAGATATAAGAGCCAGCTGGTGCACCTGGCGTCCATGCCTTGTAGAGCCCGTCCATAACTTGTCCATCCCCTGCTCTCCATAACTTGTATTCCTCACCAAGGCGAGCACTGTTAGTGCAAGCACGGGCCAGGTGCTCTTATCCCAAGTGTAATCTGAAGTTACAGACCTGGTACAGCAGGGCTGAAGGCACGGGGATGATTTGAACAAGTAGTGTGGTGGCGTACAGGATGCAATGACCAGAGCTCTGCGTGGAGCACCTCTGTTTGCTTCCTTGGGGTGTCTTTGGATTTATGGGGCTGTAAGCAGCAATCGCAGTCTCCACCAGAACTGGTGGGATGGGTAGGAAAAATGAAGCCCAGTGGTAAGTCACAGACAGCTGGGAGTACTTCCAAGAACATAATGTTTGGGAGTAATTTAGAAATAATGTCGTTGGAGTTATGCTTTTCTAGAAAGGGAGAAAGAGAGCTTGAAATTAAATATACATTAAACAGAAATTCTTAACTTCGTTAAGCAAGAAGATTCTAAGGGCAGTGTCTTGCAGTTTTTTCATCATGCTGCTGCACAGGCTGGTGTTTGCCAATGAGTACGTCTCCGGGAAGAGCAAGAAGTGCAGTTAAGTTTACCATATGGTGGAGGGTGGAGGAGAATATCTGATATCTTTTTTTTTTTTTCTTGTGGTGATGGCAGTTTGTTTACAAAAGAATCACCTTTGTATTTGCTTAGCTTAAACATGAAAATAATTGTTGCCATAACATCTCTGTAAGAGGAATATTGTTTTAAAGCACTTTGGGGTTACGATAGTTGAGTGCGGAGTGGAGCAGGTAAGCCCCGGTGGGGCTGGTGCTTCAGCTGACAGCTTGACATGGGGATGTGCAGTGCAAGTCTCCACAGGCCAGGTGGGAAATGTGTTTTTTGATGTAATTCTTTATGCTCCTTTCCTTCTCTCCTCCCTCCGCTCACCCCGGGGAGGAGGAGCAGCATCTCGCCCCAGCAAAGTGCTTAAAGCTTTTGTATCTGACAGCGGAGCTCACTGGGAGCAGTGACCTGATGTACAGGTCAATGAACCCAAGGAGGAGAAGCGCCAACTCTTGCTTGCATTTGGGGGTTTTCTAGTTTTTGCCTTTTTTTCTAACTCTGCCTAAATGTGACATCTCGTGGTGGGACGAGCAGGAAAGTTCTCACTGCTGCAGCTCTGGGTGTCCGTAACTGCATAAATAGCTGCCGGTGGTGCGGACTGGCCTCCACCCCCAGCAGCCTGTCTGCACGCACAGCCCTGACCACGGGAGGAGGTTTCTGTGCATCCAGGTCCAAGCTGTGTCCAGGAGGCAGCTCTCTGGAGCTGCAGATGCATGCACAGCAAGCCGAGGCCTCAGAGAGTTTGGCACAGGTTGGTTTTCCAGCGGTATCCAATGATGTAATATAGCAAATATTAGGAGAACAACATCTGGTAGCACTGCTGTCTACATGCTCACTGCAAACAAATTTTCAGACCTGTGTAAACATTCGGTTTAGTAACATAATGCTGCGGTAAGAGGCTTGTGCAGTCAAGGCCACCTGCTTGCTTCTTTTCCTTTCCCGTACAGTAACGAGGCCATTTTTAGTTTGGTTTTGTTTTCAGCGCAGTGAGTGACACTTTAAAAGCAACTAAAAGCATTAAAAAGAGAAGTCAAGATCTCTTTGTGCAAAGGTGTCACCGTTCTATTTCGAGCTTCAGGTTGCAGTTGGCTCATTATCTCCAGTTGTAAAACAGGTGGGGATGACTCGGATATCCTGGAGGAGGGCTCAGATCCTGACCGGGTTTGGTGCCAGGTGTGTGCTGCTGGTGCCGGGCTGGGTTCCCCCCGCTGCATGCGGCAGGGCCTCTTTGCTCTTCCCTCTTGTCCCAGTGGGAAACAGCTCTGCGAGGGGTGGTGGGAAGCCGTGAAGTGACTTGGCTGGTGGTGGGAGCTCCTCCAGCCCTTGCCGACGTGGCAGGGAGGTACCCGGAGGGTGCAACCCTGCCCAGCTGCTTCACAGGCAAGTTCGTGGCGAGTCCCAGCCCTGCGCAGGCAGGGGGAGCTCTGCTGGCTTTGCTTGGGGCTGCCGGGGGTGCAAGGCTTTGTCTGAATGTAGGGGACTACAAAAACTGAGCTGGGGTCTTACTGCAACTACACGTGGTCCAGTTGGCCAGAAGGGATTCCACCAGGCACTGAGTAAACACCAGGTCAAGGATGGTCCTGAAGAAAATGTAAGTGAGAAAGCGTGGTTTAGGCTCTCCTTTAGCTCCAGGAGGTCCCTTGGGGGTGTAGATGCCAGCAGCCTGCTACAGCTGCGTTACGCAGGGCCTGGTGCAGCCACCAGCGGTTTGCAACAGGCTGCAGCTTTCCATCAGTGCTGCCTTCAGAAAAGGCCGTAAAAGAAATGGGACTGGCCTGGCACCCCTGGTGGGCTGCAAAAGGGGGCCTTAGATGTCAGAGTCCCACCTCCAGACTCCCTGGGTGATTCACTTGTGATGTATCCTTCGCAAGGCACATGGTTTATGGCTTTACTAAAATCACCAAAGCTGAAAATTTCATGAATCCCTATTCCTTCTTCCCGGTGACTACATGCTTGGTGAAATGTTCACGTTCTTCCTTCCCCTTTCTCTCTCCCCGTGTGAAATGTCCTGCCTCCTCCTCCCAGATGGCCGCAAGCGGGGCGGACACTGCTCCGTGAGCAACTCCAGGCTTGTGGGCAGTTTTCTCTTCAACATGTCACCTCATTGCCTTTCCTTTTGGATAACTGGGGGAAGAAACTGAAAAAGAAGTTCATCCACTTCCACACTCATCTCATTGGGCCATCTCCACTTGGAGTACTTGGTGCCCCCAGCACCAGAAGGACGTGGGTCCAGAGGCCACGGAGATGCCCACCTCTCCTGTGAAGAAAGGTTGAGAGAGCTGGGGGTGTTCAGCCTGGAGAGGAGAAGGCTCCAGGGGGAGCTCATCGCAACTTTTCAGTACTTGAAGGGAGCTTTTAAAAAGATGGAGAGCAACTTTTTACTCAGATAGATAATGACAGGGTGAGGGGAATGGTTTTAAAACTAAAAGAGGGGGGATTTTAGCTTAGAGGAAAGGAGGAAATTCTTCCCTCAGAGGGCGGTGAGGCCCTGGCACAGGCTGCCCAGAGAGGCTGTGGGTGCCCCATCCCTGGGGGTGTTCCAGGACAGGTTGGACAAGGCCTTGGGCAACCTGATGGTGATGTCCCTGCCCATGGCAGGGGGTTGGAGCTGGGTGGGCTTTGAGGTCCCTTCCAACTGGAGCCACTCTCTGATTCTCTGATCTCCCCCATCTGGCGAAAGGCCAGCCACAGCCTGAGCAGTGCCATCGCCAGGGGTCCTGGTCCCCAGTGGCCTGGGCTGGGGTCTCTGTCTCCACCTGGGGATGAAGACAGGTCAGTGTGAAGGCAGGCGATGTTTCTAATGCATCGTTCAAAGGATTGCAGAAATCAGCCCTGGACACCCACTCCTCTGCCATGGCCATACCCAGAGGGGAATTCCTGCCTGGCACAGAGGTGGTGCCAGGCCCCATCCCATGGGCAGTGCCTGGAGCATCCCTTGATGGCCTGAAGCCCTCTGTGACAGCCAGGAACTTCTGCTCACATTACCAGCAGACTGATCTTAAGCATCAGCAGTGCATGTGAATGGGAAAAGGGGGCAGTTCTAGTTCCCCCACGCTTGTTACATTCAATATGAGCAGATTTCATTTAAAAAATAAAATAAAATCTTTAAGCGTGAAGCCCGAGAGATGAGTGAGTATAAGTGCTATTAGGAGATTATTGGTCATGCCCAGCTTTGTATAATGAAGCTACCTGCTTTGGGGGTAAAACAGCTCCTGGCAGTGCTTAGAGGGGTGCCAGGGCCCCTTTCACCCTTAGGAGGGGTCAGCAGGATTTAAGGGCGCTAATCCAGAGTGCACTGGTGGAGGTGGGGGCATGTTTGGTCCCAGTACTGGTTGAACAGGCTCTGGTTCGATCCCTTTGTATCTCCCACCACCAAGCTTTGATGATGATGAGTGTTTTTTGTGTTTTTCTCCATCAAGTCAGTTCTGGCGGTGAATTAAATCATTATTTTTTTTTTTTCCCAGTATTCACTGTTCTGAGGTAAATTAGAATAGAGCCTTTTCAAACCAGTCCTTTAATAAAGTATTTAGTTAATAGATGATGCACAGCTCACAAAGCTTGTAAGAATCTGACATGGGGTATCATAATATTATGATATTTAACAGCAAAACCTACTGCATTATCAACTTACCTCTACAGCATGGAGAAGGCAACAGCTGAGGCATAAAAACTAATGCTTCAGTATGACAGAGCTAAAATTGAACTTGGCAATTACTGTGTGCATGATTCACAGTATTGTGAAGTGAAGCTACTATATAAATCAGCTCCAGTAATCATAGGGTTTAAAATTAGTCAGTTACTATTAACTCTGCCAGTGTTAGCATATGCTGAAGAATTATAAAAGTGAAAGGTATGGAATATCTGAAGTACAGGTTTAAAGTAAACCACTTGAACAAGCTCCCAGTGGGAGGATTTGAAGTTCATGCAGAAGTGAGGTTTTGGGTACTCTGACAAAGGTTTGTGGAACACATTTAATTGCACATTGCAGCCTAATCTTTTGAATGCTTAACATCCTTTAGAAAGCACCTTTTCATGTTCCCAAGACTTTCACAGTTCACAGAGGGTAAAGTGATGATTGAATTTAATTTTTTCTCCCTTACAGATTTTTTTTTTTTCCAGAGCAGCACTATTCAAATACTTTGCAGAGCTCTTCAATGCCAGGCATAGAAAAAAGGAAACAGCAGGATAATGTTTTAAAATCATTATGGGGAAGTGAAAGGCTGCTCTGAGCACAGCACAGAAATTAGCAACTGCTATGATTGCTAAATTTTTATTCAATGCAAAATTCATGGAATTGGCTGCTATGAAAAAATAGGGGAGTCAAGTTATTTAATGGGATTCTAAATTATGTAGGATGCACAAATATTTTATAGGGGGCTCAGAGCTGCCTGTGTTTCTGTGTGCAAGCAGGACCTGGGAGCAGCTCAGCTGCGGTCAGATGCTTGCTTTGTTGTCTGGTCCTGTCCCCTTGCTCCTCTGGTTCATGTTCATGATTTCAGCTTAATTTTTGATATAATGCCGTTTCGGTCTTGGTGACGCATCGCTTTGATGAAGGTATATGGGTGTATACCTCCGAGAGCTTTCGAAGAAGGGCGAGGATGCATCACTGACTTGTGGCAGAGCTTGTGCTCCTGGCTTGAGCCCTGGGCTCCCCATGTTGGGTGGCTGCGGTACCAGGGACCTCGCGCTTTTGGATCCTGGTGTCTTGACTTTCTGTGAGAAGTTTGGCTGAGCTGTGTGTGCTGTGAGTGATGTTAGAGGAGGAGATGGCTTTGTCTGGAGGCAGGCAGCCTGTCCTGGGCTGCTTCCCGCAGGATGTTCCTAGCACATGGCTTCGTCTTGTTCAAGTGCCTCAGCCTGCTGCTGAAAGGCAGCTCCCATCTCTCTTCTCCCTTTCCATGTCTGACGTTGCAGCTGTGACACCAAGGCATGGTGATGTCTGTGTTTTCCTCCCCGCTTGCCTCCTTCCCTGTCCATATCCCATTGCTCGGTTGCAGCCACTTTCAGTTACAGAACAGGCAACTTGTGTCTTGTTTCCAACTCCATCGAAGTGGAAATGTTGCAGCAAATCTCTGCTTTATTCTTTCTTTACTTTTAGTCCCCCCATGTGTCCTAATTATTTAGTGCAGTGTGCTCAGGCAGGGTTTCTGAGGATGCTCTGGCAGGGTGAAGGACTGGACAAGACCGTCTTTTTTTTCTCTTTCTCTCTTTCCTCTCTTTTGCTCTTTTTAATGGGGAATAGGGCTTGTGGTGTGCAGCAGGACTGTGCTTCGCTCCTGGTAAATATGCAAGCGACTTGCAGAAAAATGCTTCGTCCATCCCAGCAAGGTGGGGATGGAGAAGACAGCGGTGAGCGATGGCTAGGTGCTGCTCTGGGGCAGTGCCCGTGTGTGATCATGGAGTTAGTGCCTGCACGCCGTGATTAACCATGAAGACCATGAAGGTCACTGGGCACAGATGAGCCTATTTGCCATCCTACTGGGGACTTTGTGTTTTGGAAATTGGCTCTGTTATTTGTCTCACCAGCAGCAAGGCATTACCTTATCAGCCAGAGATAAACCTTGCTGCGTTCGGGTAAAGGATTTTGAAATATATAATTTTCAATTGGCTGATACAGGGTAAATTGCCCCCATTCTCTCTGCCAATAGCTTTAAGATTCGAGAAGAATTTATCAGTACATTTAACACTTCCATTGAAACTCTATTTCTGAGGTTATGGAAATGAGCTACAAATGAAAGTCACAACTCAAGAAGCAGGAAACATGCCTGTAAGCGAGGAAAAAGCTGTCACTGGCATTGTGAAGAAAGAGAGGTATAAATAGGGCATTGGGTTAGAAAGCAGGAAATCTGCGTGCTGTGGGTTTTACTTGGAATTTCTTCTGGTGACCCCAGATAAGATTGTTAACCCTTGTCTCTGCAGACAGTTGTACGTGCTCACTTATGGGCTCTGTTCCTGGCTTTTGGGATTGCCTGCGTGAGCTAAGTGTTTGAAAGTGTAGCCGCTCCATCAATCATGGCTGTGTGGTTTTCATGCTTAGAAAGGATCCCTCTACCAACAAGACTGGATTTCTCAATATTTCCTATATAGTACAGCTTGGTCTTATCCCCACGCTGCATGTCCTGGGCAGAGATCTCGCAGCAAAGGGGCTGTTTTATGAGCAGGAGAGGGGAGGGTGAGTGTCACTGATACAGTGGTGATTCTTGCAGCAGATGGACTTCATGCAGTCAGTGACAGCAATTTCATGTTTGGTAACATTTTTTTATAGACATGATAAAATAGTGTTAACCAAGAGGGACTTTTTCTTATCCCCATGGTGGACCCAAAAAGATCCTTCCATAGGAGCCAGCACTGTGGGCATCTGTGAGTGTTGTCCCTGCACAAGGCCAAGTGACATTGCTCCAGGTGTGACATGAGGCGGTGCCCTGAGAGATTTACAAATCCAGTTTCCAGAAAAGGGCATGTCTCTACCCAAAATGTGCCATGGTCTTTCAAGCTCCTATCAAAAAAACACGGCCTGGTATTTGTCCTGCCTTTCCATACCCGTTCAAAATGGGTATTTTTCTCATGCACTGGCTATGGAGGCAGACTGGGGGGAGAAGATTGAGATGGGTGGCTGCAATGTGAAAGGCAAAAAGCCAGTAGGGATGGGTACCACAAAGCGAGGTACTGCGCAGCTTCCTGCCCAGGAGATGATGATGTACGAGATGTGCACTATGCGACGGGCCCCCTGGTCACACGTGGGCACTGGGGCATCCAGCAGCATCTGGAGGTGCTGTGCATTGCGTGCTGCTGGCCTCTTCCTGGGACTGATCCAGCATGGCTCCAGCAGCCAGCCAGTGGCATGTGAGTGTGGAGAAGAGCTGTCCCACCATGGCATCTGCTGGCTTAGAAATCCTACTGAGACAAAATGAACGCCGGCCTCTCCAACACCAATGCTTTCAGCTCCTGGGACTGACACCTCCGGTGCGTGTACAAGTCATGGGGTCATGCAGGTCTTTAGTAAAATGACAAGTGAGTGTGATAGTTCTGTTACAAGTCATACATTTGGCCTATGGAGTTATTTCAGGCTTCTGCACTCTAAAATTGGCCTCACAGCCTGAAATCACATCTCAAATAGAAATAATAACCTGCAGTCTCTCTGATCCCTGCGTGCTCTATAATAAACAAGTGGTGACTCCCCAGAGGTGTCATCCCAGCAGCAGCACAGCCGCTTCCCAGGACTGCTGGTGTCTCACAGGTAAGATGCAGGGATGGGAAAGTTCCCCACATGGATCAGACTCAGTAAAAGTTGCACTTAGTAATTTTTTTCAGTGCTGCCTGGTTGGGCAGGGGGGATTGATCAGCTCCTGCAGTCCGAATCTTTCAGAGGAAAGCATGAATGGCTCTCCGTGTTGCTTGTTCTTTGATGTCTTTTGTCCCCATGCACCATCTCGCTGTGACTCCTGGTGCTTTCAGAGGGAGGTTCCTACTGCCAAACCTGCAAGTTTCGTGACTCATTGCAGGCAGTGACTTTTCTGCCTTTGACTAGTGCGTTCACCCCCAAAGCTGAGCCTATCTGGAGAAGATTTTCCACTGCTTGCAAGCCCCTTTGAAGAAGTCATAACCAAAATCAGCGGGGACAAAGCAGTCGTACCCCCTTGTCAGCAAAAAAAGCAGAATTTGTCTCGTCTCCCTCCGAAACGCACAAACATGTTCTCTGTGGGCTGTGCTGCAGTGTGGCTCTTCTGCTTGTGCAGGTTGTTTTGTTTCCTGTGGTGTCTGTGTTGCAGTTGAGGCAGTTCCACGAACCTCCTGTTTCTCCCAGGGCTGTTTGCATGGCAGGTGTTTGCTGTGATAAAATATTGACGGGGAGGAGGAAGGAAGGCTTCATTCTCTGGCTGCCTCTCTCTCTCCCTCTCTCTCATTATTTTTCAGGTGGGAGGTATAAAAAGGGCCACATTTTGATGTAAAATGAACAGAGGTTAAGATGCAGAACCTGGGGAATTTCTAGGATTTGAATGTAGCTGTAGCTTGGTGCAGCATAGGATAACTCTGTTAAAGCCCTGCCTCTGATGGAAGTCCATGTGCTTCCAGGCACATTTGGGCATGGATGGAGAAGGAGGGCAGAAAATGCAGTGGGCTGTGAGACGTCCCAGGATGCGTGTTGGGCGTAGGACAGCAGCTGGGTAGAGATGACTGGAGTGTGCTGATGACTGGGATGTCCCAGCAGCAGAGGGAATGTGGCCGTGTCTGCCACTGTACTGCCCCACCGATGCTGCTGGTCTTCAAATGCCCCAAAATACAGCACTGTTCCCACTCTTGTCCTTGTTGATGTCATGAAGTTGTAAGAAAAGTGGTGAAGATGATGATGAAGAGAGACCTGGAGGGCTGGGGCAAGAAACCATGCTTGCTTTCATTTCAGACTCATTGTGTTGCTGCTTTGTAGTGCTCAGCTCAGCCCTCTTCTGCTTTTTTCTCAGTCTTTCTTCCACTTCTGATTTTCTGCCCCAAGACCCAGCAGACCAAGGCTTTGCCCTGTAGAACTAAAGATGGAGCAGAATGCACATAAGGTGTTTTTTTTTTTTTTTTTTTTTTTTAATTCAACAGAGACTATTTAGCACCAACTTGCAAATAAGAGCGATTCTCCCTTGGAGCTGCAGGTGACCGGTTGAGAAGCTTGGATCTCACCCATCCTGTTTCTCCTTTTCTTCCTGCAAAGTATGTGGGATGTTCCTTCCCCCTTCCCAAACAAGAACAAACCCTGGTGCTTCTGGTCCAGCTGCTGTGTGGACATTGAGCAGCATCAATGTGACCGTGGCAAAATCAGCAATGAAGGGGACGAAGCCATGTAGGAGGAGTGTGGGTCTTGGAGGACTCTCTGGCAGGGAAGAAGGGACCTGGATGCGATGAAAGTAAAGTTGAGTGTGGTTTGGGGAGAGCTGTGGAAGTGAATTGCTGGGTTGCACGCATCAGAAAGGCCTCCCAGCGAGCCCGGTAAAGCTCCTATCGGTGGCTGCATCTTCTAGGTGCAGGCTGCCCACCCACTGCTGGGCTTGGGGCCTGGTTTGGCCTTTGGTGATGGTTAGTAGTTCTTCGTTCTTTTTTTTTTTTTTTTTAATAAAAAAAGAAGAAAAAAAACACACAGCCCTGCTTTTGTCTTAATTGAAACAAAAACAGGAGGTGAGTGCCCCAGAAACATCGCTGTGTGCGAGCCTTAAGTGACTGTGGTTTTTGTTTTTAGCTAGCTATTACTATCTGATGAACCGTTTCTGGTTTTGTTTTCCATTTTTTCTTTTTCTATTTTCCCTACATGAAAGCAGCCAGAATATTTCTGGCCAGTTTGTGACTTTGCTCTTCCTGGCTCTTGCTGTTAGCAGCCGTGTTCATGCTCGGTGTAAGCAAGCGTGCTCCGAACCCACGCCAGCTCAGGCTGCACCCCCGAGCAAGGACGTTACAGGGCTCCAGAAGCTTTCCTTCTGGTGTGGCTCCTTCCAACAGCAGTGCTGGAACACACCCAGGTCTGGTGTTCGTGCTGACCGATGGATGTGACGTGGGTGAGGGCTGCGGGCTGCTGTACCCAGTCGGCTGGGCTGGGTTTCCCCAGCGTAAGGTGCAGCCAGTCCGCTGGCGTATCTGCTGCGGGGTAAATAGGTGCTCAGCCCCTTAAGGCTGAAGGGAGATGTACCTACGCTCAATGTAAAGATGCAAAATAGTATCTGATACGTGGGCTTGGACTTTATTTTTGGTCATCATATCGAATATCGAACACTTCTACTTCGTACGTTATTTCCTTCCTTTCTCTTTACCTCTGTGCTTGCTGATCATGACTGCTTGTGTGCGGTGCTGGCTGGGGACTAGGAGCACGAAGCAGCAGTGTTGTCAGAGCTGATTCCCCCATGTTGTTTCAGCTGGTTTGGGTTCCAGGCAGCATGGGCTTTTAATTTGTGTCATTATCCAGACGTCATGGCTTCTGCTGTTGGGGTGATTTGAGTTTCTTTTGAAGCTTCACAGCACAATGGTTATTTCCAAAAGAAATGCATTGAGTTAATTGGCCTGACCAGGTACAGCAAATCCTCCAGCAGAGGATTACATTAAACTAGAATGATGTGACTGCTTGGCTAAGTTGGCATGTGGGTTTTGAGAGTAAATCCTAGAGCATAGGAAGGAAAATCAAGTGCTGTAGTTGGAAAATGGAAGATACATCGTTTCTTCAATATTCTGCTATTAAATTATGGTAACAAGGGGATACTCTTCACCTTTTACCCCACTGCAAGCATAGATCTTGTAGAGAAAGGGGCTTAGCAGCTTTTGCTGATTCATGACAGCAACATCCTGGCTGGGGTTGCCCTTCATACAGGAGGACTTGATTCCCCATAGCCTCGCACAGTCTTTAGGCCATAGCACCGAACTACCAGGGTAACGAGACACAGATAAAAAACATGTAAGTCCTCTCTAAACTTTCATTCCAGTGTTGCCAACAGCTGAAGGCGAAATGATTCTTAGTTTAATGCTTCTGACACTTGGTTGTGGTTTTTGCCTTGGCCTTATTCTGTTGAGGATGTGCTCAGCATTAGTCATGACTCATGACTGGCAATGAAGTAGGCTCGGAGAGAAGCCACGTGTCGAGCTGTTGGAAGTGCTGCTGATATCATGCTTCCGCCCCGTCTTTGTGTTTCCGATAGTGTGTCTTGCTGGAGCAGCGCCACGGAGCCCACCTCTGTGGTTTGAGCACAGCAGGTGTCTTCTCCATCCTGCCTTCCTGCTAAAGGCCAGGTGAACACCTTCTGTTGGCTCAGTTTGCTTTCACCCTTAAGAGATCCTGTTGTCACTGGCATCTTTACGAAGAATCATATCTGCATGTTATCAGATGAATGGGAGAACATTTCTGATAAGAATATAAAGACAAAGTCCTTCAGATAAGATTCTCTTGAATTATGGGGCCCCTCTGCAAGCAGCTTATTCTTTAAGGTTTTCAGCCACAGTTCTCACTTGATACAAACTGAAAGTCCTTGTGCATCAGAGGAGCAGCAGATGTCAGCTGAAGGACACGCTGAGTTGCAGGCAGTTTGTGTTCCAGCAGCATGGGCCAAGTCTGTAATTGTGAATGAAGCTCCTGTGTGACTGTGATCCTTCTGTCTGTTCACAAATTGCGTGCCGATGCTGTTGCGTTTTGCTGAATGTGCTTGCCTGGAGGCATTGTTTAAGGAGTAGCTTTATGTGCCTGAATCCCAACCTGTTGGTTGTTTGCAAGCAGCTTGACTTGCTTAATTTTTGGTTTTCGGGTAACTGCTTAGCAGCTGAATAAATGAATGCTCAGTCCAAGTGCTTGCAAGAAGCAGCTTGGAGCCAACATGAATGAGCAGCCTCAAGCACTGCTCTGTGTCCTGACAGCAGTCCTGAACTACACCAGGAGGGGTGACAGCAGTGTCACTTCCTGGAAAGGAGAGAAGAAAATAGTTGGGTTTAGTAAAAAAAATAAATAAATAAATCTTGTACGGTACCATTTTTTAAATTTGTTAAGGTTCCTGCCGCAGCTCACCACTTCTGTGGCCCTTACTGGCCTCTGGTCAGGGATGTTTGGCTGCTGAGTGCCCCAGGCAAGCTCATGGCTGGGGATCAGCACTGACAACCATGGAGGGTCTGAACTGGCTCAAAGCAGCACTTGTGTTCCTATGGCTGCTTATACAGCCGCCATGAAGCTTCTCTTTATGGAAATACCATTTATTAGAGCAAATAGACATGTTAAAGAAAAAGCAGTGGTACAGCATGTGTGTGGCCATCACGTTACCTGTGTGCCCATCCTTGCCTTGTTCTCCAGATATTTGACCTTCCTATCTTGGCTGGGTCTCATCTTCCTCGCGGCCACCGATGTCTGTGTCTGGCCGACACAGCTCTGATTGCTTTGCTCACGAACTGCTCATCCCCTGGCCTCAGGAGCTGTGTCTGTTAAAAAGCTACCTGAGCTGGTCTTTCTCTTCTTCCTGGGGCAGTGGCACGTCGTAGTTCTCAGTAGCTCTCTGATGTGTTGAGGCATTAGCCCTGGTTCATGCTTGGTGCCCTCTCCACTGTGATCCAGAAGCACGTAGTGCTCTTGTGGTTCCTTTCCTGCTTGTTGATGCTGGAAGGATGCTCCCTGAAAAGGGACGGATGGCAGCACCCACATTGTTTCAGCCACTGCACACCCAAAACACTTGAAGCTGTCACGTGCAGATCTCCATCCTGCAGTTCTGTCGTGTCCCGTAACCACCGTCTTCCTCTTTGATAGCAATCTCGGGAGCGCAACAAGCAAAATGCAAAATCTGATCGGAAGGGGCTGTGAATTCCCAGTCAGGGAGGATCTGAGGCTTTAAAGACAATTAGCTTTTATACCTCCCTGTATGGCACGTGGCTCGGGACCAGCATGGGGCTGGGAGGGCAACACTCCAGTGTTGATTTAAGCCTTTCTGTGAGGCACAAGATTTTTTTTGCAGTGATACTGTTAATTTAGCAAGCCTCTCGAGTGACTGCTGCCCTGTGATCAATATTAGCGTGACTTCATCCCCTCGGGCTGGCTGATCAGTGTCCACATCAGGGAGTTTTAGCAGAGGCAGTGCATCCGTTTCCAAGCAGAGATGAATAATAAACTGAAGAATGAAATGGTGCTGGACCTGGCGAGCATGGGGACTCCTCCGAGCCGTGGTGCCTCCTCCCCGGGGTTTTGTTTCAGGTGAGCTCGTGGCACAAGGCAGTCTGCTGGGTGACATGAGCTGGGCTCTCTCTTGGTTAGCAAAGACTACAAAGAGCAAATGCATGGCTTATTTATGCAGCCCAGATCCTGGTGTGACAGGATGCCACACAAAAGCTAAGCTGACGGTAATTAGAACAGATCCCCGCTCAGTGACCCAGAGAAAAGTGAGCACTCTGGAAGATAATCATGAGTGAGAGAGGCAACACAAAACAGAAATGGTGATGGTTACAATTTGAATGAGAAAATGAGCTCCTAAAGCAAACTAGCTCCTGGAAATCCCATTAATGCTGACAAATATCCAGCTCCAGGATTCTGGAAGCATCACAGTGAACATCTGCTCAGGTAAATAGAGGACAAATCCAGTTTCTGTTTGAAGATGCTGCCGGCTCCTCTGGTGGAGGTGAGTCTGTTAATACCAGCTGCCTGTTAAAATCGCTCGCTATCATCGCAGCGCTAACAATTATAATGTTCTCCGTGGCTGGGGATTAGTGAACACCTGGCTCCCCCAGCATCGCAGCACAATAACCACGCCTGCAACAGCAGCGCTGAGGATAGCCCCCGGTCGTGGCGTTAAGGATGATAGGGAGCTGTTATGGTTTTGAGCCCTCTAAAATGGGCGAGGTTCCAGTAAATTCAAGTCTGAATGCTGCTGTCACATGTTTGCTGCTCAATCCAGTGATTTCTGGTCAGGTTTTAAATCTGAATGAATTTCGGTGTTTCTTGAAACACTTTTGGACTTATTTGTTTTTAATGAGGAGGCCCAGCTAATGAGGTGCGAAAAGATTTCAGAGACCCTTTCTGAAGATGGCTCTGATTGCACTCGCCTGAGCGGAGGAACTGACTCAACATCTCCATTTTGTAGGCATCCGGCACAAATAATTTATAGCCATAAAAATAGCCCTGAGAAGGAGCCCTGCTCATCCAGGAGAGCTGGGGGGGTCGGGCTGACTTTGGGTTTGGCAGTCCTGGTGACTCTGAGGTCTGCTCGTGGGCTCTGACTTCAGTGAGGATAACTGGAGCTGCGTGGGAGACCTGGCTTCTCCATGCTTGTGCGTGTTTGGAGCCTTGCCTGTCCCATCCCTGGTGATACACCTCAGCATGAACTATAAAGGGTGAAGTTTGGCACTCTCATGGCTGAAAATAGTGCCAGCTTGGTCCGAGTTGCCTCCTAGCCAGAGAACAAAGCTGTGGAGAGAGTGAAGAGATATTGCAGAGTGCGGAAGTTTGCAGGCTGCTTGCTGTGCGTGGGGCGGGCAGGCCCCGGGGGCTGAGCCCGGTGCTCTTCCAGGATTTGGGTTGTGTGCAAGGTGAGGTTCATGAGTGAAGGAAAATGGTGTCGTAGTGTTTTTTTCCTCCAAGTGGTTACAATTGCCATGGGGCTGGGGGAACCTTTCAGTCAGAGGAAGGTTTCAAGCCATGACATGGCTTGAAATTGCAACCCAGTGGCTGGAGCTGGCTGGATGTGGTCACCATGGGCCAAAGCCAGGCCAGGAGGGGGACATGGCACCAAAAGCAACATCATCAGTTTGAAAAGGACCACAGTGGAAAAACATTTGAGCAGCTCTGGGTGCAGCTGTAGGGAAGCGAGGACAGGTGTCATTCCAGGGCATTGTTGGTGGCCTTTTGACAGAGATAAAGAGGATGGTGCAGCCACATCACCCCTGATAAAGGGGGTGACAGCAGCTCTGCACTGCATCCCGGCTCACACTGGGCAAGGTTGTGCATCTTGTAGAGCATCTCCAGATCTGTTGAGCCAGGTCCCTACAGGTTGTGGTGGCCATCCCCAGCAGCCCCAGCATCCCCGCGTGGTCGCACCCTATGGGCTTCCTTGGAGAGCTCCAGGACAGCCTGGTTTGGCCACCTTGGTCAGGAGCAGTGACCCAACAGTGATGGTCACGGGGCTGACCTAACCAGGACAGGCGTATGCTGATAGCAGGTGAGAGCTCCTGCCTGGGCTGGGAGTCCAGGATTTCTCCTTTGGCTCTACCGGCTCCCCAAAGGCAGCAGGTGCAGGGGGGCAACCCTGCAGGATGGGAGAGCTGGAAGAGAGCCTACTGATTTTCTAAGATTTTATTGTTAGTAGGATTTAATTATTTTTTTTTTTTTAAGTGCACAAAATGTTTGAGAAGCACCAGAGCTGGGATAGGACCCAGCACACGTGGCGAACAAAGCATGTCGGTGAGTCCCTTGTCTCCAGGCTGGCTGACAGCCCTCTGTTCTGGCTCATTTTTGGTGTCATCAATCACTGGTACCTAGACAGCAGCCTCGCGGTGCCCTGCCTGCACCGCAGAGCTCATTGAGTGACCTATTAGTGTTTCCAGTTAATTCTGGTGACATATTTATAGCACGGAGATCTACAGCACCGATTTCCTACAGGACGCATCATGGTTTGACATCAGATTAAGTTATAGAGTACCCTTTCCTGGCTGGATCAATGGGTAGAGTCAAACAGAGCCTTGTCGACATGCAGATGAGGAGGATTAGATTTAAATCAGCAAATGTCACTAATGGCTGTTTTTCCAGCCAAGGGAAGAATAGGCAGGGAAAAATTTCCATCATTAATAATTGAAGTTTATAGAGGGGAAAAAATGAACGTATCGTATAGCGCTCCTGAAGATAACAGGGCCCCGCTTTTGCTGATAATTCTGTCTGGGAGAGGAGCGCTAAAAAAATTACCGTGATTATGACTGGGTTTCTGTATCTGTTATGAATTTTCTGCAGCCAGGGAATATTTTAACAAATGCCCTTTTGTACAAGAGCTGAAAATTCTATCGGTAACCCAAAAATGTCCCCAGAAAAATACGGACAGAGTTGTTGGAAATGAGAGTGGGTACAGTTTGCCAAAATGAGGAGAAAAGTAAATTCTGGTATGGACTTTGTAAAGCAGGGTGACTGGGATGGGCTGGGTGGCCTGGTGCCCAGTGTGATGGGTGTTGGGTACCAGAGAGCACTGTGAGAGAGCTTTGGTGCTCTGAGAGGCTGGCCTTGCCCAGGGCTTAGTGAAAGACCTATAGAAACAATTGCAAAAGAGCTTTTAAATATATTCGCAATGGAATAAAATATCCAAAAACTATGTTTCTGCATGCCTGAGAAAGTTATCTGTACTTTTTTACACTTTCAGCAAAGGATCTCAGTGGTAACACCGGGTTTATGCTTGCAAGCCATCCCTGCTGGGCTCACTGGCAGGGGTCCACTTTCCCATCGCATGCTCATGAAACATTTCAGTCGCTCTTCATCGCTGCTGCACTTTACACTGCTGATAATTTCTCCAGACTGCAGAGCACTAGAGGTCGTGGTGCTCTGCAGTGAAGTTCTGTGCTTCGCACTCATGCTCACTCGGCACATGAGAGCCTTAATCCCAGCAAGTATTCAAATAACGACAGGTCATGTAAATCGAGCAGGAAATAATACATGAAAAGAAGTGAGCATGAATTTCTAATTAACTAAATTTGCAACTGGTACATAGGAGTTAAAGGGCATGTGATTTATCACCTGTCAGTAAAAATATTGGTAATAGCTCTTGCTTTCGGTGCCATGCTATGTGCACAGCTCTGCTGCGGAGCTAAAGGGCACCTGATTTATCGCCTGACACCGACCACGCTGGTTAGAGCCATCACGGCCTGGGGTGGCAGAGAGGCCGCGTTCCCATTTTCACCAAAAAGCCATTTGCTGCCTTGCTTCTCCAGCAGAGATGTGTGCAAGATGTTATTTCAACAAATCTACAATTTTCTTTCATTTAAGAGCTGATTTTCCCCAGTTGAAAGGGAGGTCAGGAGCCAGAACAGCAACTGGTCTGGATGGGCCAGGATGAGGTGACGAGCCTGGTGATTCCTCAAGGGGGTGGGAGCTCTTCTCTTTGTGTCTGTCCCAGGGCTGTGTGTCTGAAGTTGGCCAAAATTGCCATACTGGCCTCCCATTTCATATTCACAGTTCATAGCCTTTGCCTAAGCATTTGATTCGTAATGGTATTTCGGCACTAATAGGGCTCAGTGGTAGTTAATCAGATCCGCAAATTGTTGTGGATGCATGGTTGACTTAAATCCACATTTTTTGTGCCTGAAAGTTTAAGTGGGGAAGCTGAGAGCAGGCTGTAGGCTTTTTTTCTAGTCATCTTTCCCAGATATTGGGACCTTCGGTTGTGCTTGTTGACCTCAGCGGAGCTTAGACTTTCAGTATTTATGAAAACTGGGTCTTTTTTACTGCAAGCACAAAAACAAGCAACCTCCCACAAGCCGTGTATTACAGTGTAGGTAAAACCATCCTGCTGGGTAGAAATGTCACCAGAAAAGTGAAATTAATTGGTTTCGATGCAGAAATTTCAACATGACCGAACAAACCCAGGTGTCTCCATGTGCCAGATGCTGGTTTCCAAAGGGCCCATGTAAAAATCCACAGGAGCCAAGTGTTCGTTGCACAGGGGCAGATTGGCCAAACTGTCAGTAAATACTTGCACATGTCACCTCCTATTTTTGTGTTTTCCTCTTCTGTGACCCAGTAGCCTCAAGGACAGCTTTGAGCTGTGTATACTTTCCTTGAGCCATAGATGCTTTCTGAGAAACAGCAACTAAAAGTGGAGCAAATGAGTTCCTGCTTTCTGGGGAGCCCAGGCTGCCATGGAGCTCCTGTCTGCCACGGAGCTGCGGTGCTGGAGAGCTCTGGGTGCAAAGCGGTTCCTCCTCGCGACCTCCAACCGTCGCAGGACCCTTTGGTAGCCCATCACCTTCCTGGGGCCGCTGAGTGCTGCCACAACTTCTCCATCAGAACTGGTGATGGGAGCTGTAAAAGCTCAGTCTGAGAGGGGTGTGAGAAGCAATGCTAACACCCTTCGTATGCTTTGGGCCCACCAGAACGTGAGCCCATGGTGTTCGGATTGTTTTTTACCTTTACGAGTTAAGGTAGCGGGGGTTTTGTGTGTTTGATGTGATGGGTTTTGGAGTGTACAGGGTAAAACACTGAGAACTTTTCTAAAAATGTTTTTGTGTGTAGTTGCTGCTGTTGGTTGCATCAACAAGAGAATCAGTAAGAAAGCTCTATGGACCACAAAAACCTCATTACATAATGTCTGGAAACACAAGTCATACATGAATTCAAGTAAGAGGCGCAGTAAATCGTGAGACTCTTGAGGATGGAGAAAACTGACTTTTAAGTGTATGTTCATTACCAAGCTTGAAAAATCTCCAAACCCAATGCCGAGTAGAAATCGGTGCTGACTGGAAGGGTAGGTTGCTGAAGCCGATGCTTTCAGCTGAATCAGTTCCTGGATGAGGCCTTCAAAAAGCCCTCAGAGGACGAGCAGAGTCTTAAGGCAGTGGGAAGCCCTAGGGTGTTCTTCACCTTGCTGCTCCCCTGTTAATGAAATTAAAGCCCTGAAATGTTCACTCCCTGCAAAAGGCAGGGAGTGAAGCCCTACCTGCTGGCGTCCTGCTTCCCCTCCAGGCTCTCTGCTGCAGTCCTACCCTGTTAAATCTGCTTTTTTCATCTGATTATTAGGTTTGCTTCTCCTCCTTCCCAGGACCCAGTGCATGTGTCAGATACAGTTGCTCCAGATTTTTCTGAAGTTTTTTGTCTTCCTCCTCCTGTTTCCCTATGTTCCTCTTCTGAATGTTTTGCAAATCTGGGCAATTATCAGTGCTTAGATTTCCTTCTAGCAAGGAAAGTACTCCATAAACATTTAACTTTTCTAAATAAAAGCAAGCATCCTGTGAGGCCTTTCACGTGGTCAGGGTCTCAGAGGGGATGCAGGAATGAAAAATGGGCAAGGCAATAGGATCGTGCTTCTGCCTCTGCTGCAGGGTGGGAGGAATGAAGGTAACGTGCTTCTTTGACAGGGACTGCTTTGTGTACCTGTGTAATCTGTTGATGGGAAAATTAAATCACTTACTTCTCCATCGTCTGTGCCATTGATCTTGGAGTCATTAGTGGAGGAACAAGCCGTCACAGTGACATGTCCCCCGCCTCGCACAGCCGTCACGGAGCAGAACGTGCATCAGCAGATGCTTTTATTTGCATGAGTCAAGTATGGGTTATGCTTGTCCAAAGGCTGTGTTAATTACAGGGGGTGGGGAGGAGAAAGAGAGGAGCTGTGGAAGACTCTTCAAAATTGTGTTTAATCTTCCCGACAGCTAATTTCTTCCAGGTTTCTGGTGGGTGTCTCCTGTGCATCAGGGGCAGCTCCGCCACGATGTGTGGCTGGCTCCAGTGGATGGTAGCAGGCTGAGGGGAGACTGCATTCATCTGCATACACGTGTGTGTGTGCACACAGATATATATATGTGTATATATAAAAAATATGGGTGTGGATTTGTGTGTGTGTCTGTGTGTACTACGTATAACTTCAACTGCTCCGGGCAGCCTTCCTTACTGGGTTTTCTGATGGTAGAAACAATGTATTTGTGCTTTAGAGATGCAGATAAAAAGGAAAGTTTGAGAAAGTCCATTGCAAAATTCAAGCAGTAATTTATTTAAACATTTGCTCTATAACCACAGTTTGAAACAACCTTATATTTTTAGGTAGAAGCGATATTTTTTTCCCCATCAACAAGCTGTGTATATATTTCCCGACATCCCCTCAGAGCACACCTGTGAGGTAGGATTGCTGCCCTGGTCTGCACTCACCTCTGCACAGGTCCATCCACCTGCACCTCTCTCGGTGCAGAGATCCCTGTGGATTTCAGCTGGGGCCACCACAAAAGCCATGGGTGCAGGCTCAGGGAGGTTTGCTTTCCCCCTCTGCTTTGAGAATCAACGCCATTAGGCAAAGCCTAAATTAAAAGCAAGATGTGACGCTGGGTGACAGACTGCTAGTTGAGAGGGGCATGGGTTTGGGGGAAAGGGTCCCAGCCTTGCCATCCATGGTGGCAAGAGGCCAGGCCACCGCAGGTACCACGCCATCGCCACCTGCCCAGGACTGACACCAGCTCCCAAGCTCTCAGCTTCGAGAGAGGAGCTGTGGTGCTGCTGGAGCTGTTTTTTAAACCCTCTTTTCATTTAGCCCAGCTGGGAGCGGTCCCTGAGAACCCCCAGTCTGTTCTTCACCCATGGGTGCTTTGGGGCTGAAGGCACCATGAGCCCTGGCTGGTGGGATTTTTTGAGCTTGGCCCGGTGGGTGATGCCTACAGAGGGGAACGGATAAAAGGAAGGTGGATATTGAAAGCTGAAGGAAAAATAGCACAGCACATGGTATTCATGGTATTCCGGATTGGATCTTCCACCTGCTTTTCCATTGTTTTAATGTTTTTAATTGCTAAGCTGCATGGACAGATGCAGCACCAAAAAGCATGGACTCGCATGCATGTTGCGAGCTGCCCCTGCTCCTACTCTTGTAAATCTTCCTCTGGGTTATGATTTATGCAAATGGAACGTGTTGTGTGCCCAAAACTCAGCCCCTTTGGTCAGGGCTTTGCCATGGGAAGTGGGGCTGGGAGCTGTGAACACAGAGCTCGGCCAGGAGGGGTAAAGAGAAGGGCAGGTGAAAGGAACAACAGCACTTCTACGCTTACTGTAACTCCGGTTCGCTTTCCTATTTCATTAATTATTGTTTTGTCATGTTAGGAGCCTGGGGAGGAAATATTAATCACAGGTTTGGCTGAGTGCTATTTCAGTAAGTAAATTAATTGCAGGCGGGAAGCTCGTTTGCGTGGATATTCAGCTCCATCCCGCTGCTGGCGGGGAGCTGCCACACGCCCCAGCTATTGGGGCTGGGGAGGGGGCTCCGGGGTGGCTTTGCCCAGAGCCACGGATGGGGTCTTGGCTGAAGATGCCTTTTCAGGATCCCCTGTTTCTCCATGACTGAAGGCTATGTGCACAGGGAGGATGGGGATGGTCTCCGTGCCCCCCTCTCCCCTGTTCCAAAGCTCCTTTGGCCCCCTGCTCGCTTGCAGGAGCCCGTGCAGGAGGAGTGGGACAGCAGGAAGGGAAGAGCAGGGGCCTGCTGCTCCTGTTCCCTCCTGTTGCCCCTGCCCTCTCCGCTGATCCTCTTGCTCACAAACCTGCCCTGATCTCCAGTCCCGCAGCCCTTCCAGTGCTTGGGGCTGCAGCAGGGCCCTTTCCTTCCGCACCCCATCAGCGCTGGGGAACTTCCAATGGATGTTTGCATCTTTTTTTTTTTTTTTTTTTTAAACCAAAGCCAGCATTCCTTTCTCAAGGGAGAGAGCCCCGAGGTAGTTTGGATTAATGGCACGCTGCACGCTCTCCCCCCGGGATTATTCCCTCCCTGCCTTAAAAGCGGGTGTATATCTCGGGCAGTTTTATCTCAGCTGCTAACAGCAAACCCCCAGGTGTTTATTTCGGGAGAGGGCTTTGCATCCTCTCTCACTTCTGGAGCCTGTGCCCCCCAGCCAAAAATAAATACCATCTAACTGTTCCTGCTCTGGGTTATTTCTGGCAGCATCGCCAAGTAACTGAATTTCAGAGGGCTGCGTGTGTGTGTGTGTGTATAAAACAGTAGATCTCAGCAAGATAATCAATTATATGCAAGAGGAAACCAAAACTTTTTCCATTGGTTTTATCAGATATTGTGGTCAGTCGAGGCAATTCAAAGCAACTCGGAACCCTATTACATTCATTCTTGCTATAATCACTCCATCTCTGTTTACCATATTCAGTTAAAGTGGCTTGTTTGCTACATCCGCTCTGCTGCCAAAATAACCTCATTTACTCTTGCAAACGGCTTCTGTTGCTGCTGCTGTAGTGTTCCTGCGTTGCAAATATATTCTTGGCCGCAGTGCTGAGGTTTGGATATATTGTTCTTTGAATCCTGCCGTGGAGTTGATTGGTTGGCATTTTCATTCACTTTCAAATAGCATTTGAATGACAGGGTTTTTTTGGAAACATGGGCTTCGCTTTCACCTGCTGCAGAGCTGAGCAGCCTCTTGGCTTGGGGCTGCTTCGTTCGTGTGCTGCTGTTGTTTTTCTTTTTTTGTGGTTGCTGTTGTTTTTGTTGTTTTGCAGGTTTCATCTTAAAACAGAAAAGTCTGTTAAAAAAAAAAATGTTCAAGTAACTGCTTAATGGAAATTTGGGCCCAAAGGTGGTAGGAACCTTCAAAAACTGTGGCGCTGTGTATGCAAAGGAAGGTTTTGCCTGGATGCTGTGCAAGCATTAGTGAGCAGCCCCGAGCTTTGTAGAGCTGTTGTTCAGCTCCTTTCCTCCTGCCCCTTGGTTGTGCTTTCTCCACGTGCATGGAGCCCTGCTGTGATGTCCCAGTTTTGTGCATGTTGTTGGGGTGGAGCTGGAGGAGATGTCATGGAGCATGGGGGCTAGAAAACCTGTCCAAAATGGTCAAAATCTCTGGGTCGGTTGCTTATTTTTCCTACTATCCTGTCCTTGCTATAGCTTAGCTCTTCTTCCTCATCCTGGTGGGTTGCATGAGCCTGGCCAAGTGTCGCGTAGTGCTGGATGCCTCCGAGGAGGGAGCAGCAGCTGAGGACCGTGGTCATTTGAGTACAGCACCAGGGGAGCGTGGAGCTCTGTCCTGTCCCATCCCACCAGCTGGGGCGGCAGTGGGGCAGCTGCCGTGCAGGGGGTCTTGGCAAGCAGGTTGGCCACCCCTTTTGGTGGAGGGCATTTCTGCTGCTAGTTACTCCACCGGTGGTGGATGATGCTCTGAAAGCCAAAGAATCGCGTGATGTGCCCAACTTTTCTGGCCACCATTTGTTTGCTTTTGGTGCAACCAGTTGCTCTGTCACAATCACAAAACCCAAAATGACACATGGCAGCTCCGTGCTCCCTGTCACCAAACACCTGGGGCAGGTGAGCAGCCAGGATGCTGAGATTTTGTGTCTCCTTGTTGGGCATTTTTGGTTTTGTCTGTTAGAAAGTGGGAAGCCAGGAGGGTCTTTCTCTGCAGTGAGCGGCCTTTGGCCATGAATGCTGATGGTGGTGCTCAACAAGCTGGAGGGGGAAGACCCCAAGCAAGCCAGGTTGCAAGGTCAGAGGAGCTTGGGGACGGGTTGTCACTCAGTGTCAGCAGCACAGTGCTGGAGCCAGCTCTGTGCAGGATCCTCACCAGGGGTTATATGGGCTCCTGAGCCGAGGCGCAGCACCGCTGGGTGCACAGGAAGAGCTTTGTCTCCTTGAAGTGCAGGAAATGGCTGTGGAGACAAAGCCCCCAGAACAACCTGAACCAAAGGCAGGTTTCTCATGCTGCTTGGCTCAAATGGGAGTCAGTGTCTCAAAATGTCTTGAAAACACAGTTTTTTGTCTCTTTTTCTGGGGGGGAGGACTGAGACCTCATTGGTATAAATCTAAAGTACAATGTGAATTTGTCCCCTTTTGTTTTCCTATGAGTATTACCTTCTGCTTTGAGATCTGTATCTATTTTTTAGCCTGTTGTGAAATTCTGTTTTCAGTGATCAAAACCTTGATTTGTTTCACTATGAATTGTGTCTCTGACCCAGCCCCAAGTGGGAGCTGTGTCTGCATTACACAACTTGTTATTTGATGGTACGAAACCAAAACTGCAGGACACCAGTGTGTCTGCAGAGGGTTTCTCCTTTCAGCAGGAGTATCGCAAGGCATCTAAATGGCTCTACCATGGAGGAGCCCACTTGTCCCCGTTTCACATCAGGGGAAGACGATGTCCTCTAAATGAGTCCATGGGCAAAGGAATGGGCAAAGTGGGAGTAGCTGCTCCCCAGGCAAGCTGCCTTTCCACAAGCCTGGCCACAGGGCAGGAGCATCCTGCATCAGGTGCCCTCTGCTGCCCCAGGGCCTCCGTTTTCCATCTTCCTCCCCTTGTTTCCCCATCTCTCATCTCTAAGAAGGGGTGCGCAGAGCTGAATTCAGTACCTGGAGCAAGCTCGGGCTGACAGTTTGGATAACAACATTACAGTGTTTTCTCTGTTATTTTCTGGCCTGTAATTTTTGCACTCTATCATTTTGCTATTGCCGTGCTTTCAGTAGAGGTTTGCTTGGGGTGGTTGACGTGATAGTTGGTCTTATTGCTTAATGTTCAGTTAATTCAAAACCTGCTGAAGTCTAGAAGGGTTTCAAACAGCTCCTTCCTGCGTGAATTTGTCATCTTAGGGTTTCTCCTGCTCTGATGCTGCCTTCTGCTTGGTTAGGTGGCTCTGCAATTCCCAAGACTTCCTCCTTTGTAATTAACCTAAATAATGTTCTTTTCATCTGCAAACTTTGTTTCCCTATGCAGCCTAGTTTCCAGGTCATTAATAAAGATATTAAGCAACAGGAGCCCTGGTTAAATGCTTGTGTTGGTGTGTTGGTAATTATTCCTGTCTTGGAAAATGAGCGGCTTGCTTAGTCTTGGAAGGCTTTTTGGCTCTCCTCAGCAGCAGGTCAGTGTGCAGCAGCACACACACACAAACCCCATGTAGTTACCAAAGCACAGCTCCTTATGGGAACTCTTCACAGTGTTACGTTCATTTAAGTTTAAGTCAGCTCCTCACAGAATAACCACATCTGCATGAAGTTTGGAGTTCAGTTTAGAGCATTTGTGCCAACGTGAGCTGGCTCACCTTCACGCAGCTGCAGGCTGAACGAAGCAGGGCTCGCCTTCACCAGGGGCAGCTGGGCTGACCTCCCCGTGTGGCCAGATGCATTGCCCCCATTCTTTAGCTGTCACTTGAGATCATCCACAAGTCATGCAGACAGAGACGTTACCTTGCTCAGTGCCTGTTGCTGACACAGGGGCTCCAGTGCAACCAGCTGCACTTCTGTATTGCTCTGCTTCCAGTTCTGCTGTTCCCTGGCTCCTGTTGCAGCACAAGCTCCCTTCTCCAGGCTGATGTTGTGCTTTGTGGGGTTCTGAGCAGGGCTCAGCTCCGGGATGTGTCTTGCACCGGAGATGCTGCAGTTGGTGCTTTGACTCATAGCTTGAGTGCTCGGAGAGGCAAAGTTAAAAATGATCTCTGTGACATGCGTTAGGGGTAGCATGTGATGAAGCTGGTGAAGTGCTTCCCCGAGCCTTGTCCTGATGGGATGTTTGGGGTGGGTGGTGGGAATTCAGCACCCTGGGGCTGTGCAGGGCTGCCCCTTCCTCTTGCTCATAGTGCCGGGACAGCAGAAACCTGCCAGGAGGGAGAAAGTGAGCCAAGCTTCTGGGTCTAGGGGGAAACAACTAAATGCACTTGGGTGTCATATGGGGCTGGGGGAGGTCAGTGGGCAGCGTGTCCCTGGCTGCTCTGAGACCCAAGAGTTGGATGGAGGGAAGAGATGCTGCTGAGCAAAGTTCTGGTTTCTGTGCTGCCTGCAGTCAGTGTTTCCACGACGGATGAAACTCCAGCCCCATTGGGCATCAAAGGTAAATGTGATTTGCACATAAAGTGCTTGCTTGGTGTTGTCTGCATCAGCACCCACAGCGTCTTTCTGATCTGACCAGGCTGTGTGTTGTTTCCACTGCGACTTGCGAAGATTTATACATGCATTTTGGGAAAAACAACAACACTATTTTTCAAGAAATAGAAACTATGAGCTTTCTGCTGGTTGGGAGATTCATTATGTTTTTTCTAAAGGAACCAAACTTGTTTTGCTTTCTGGTGAGCACGCAAGTGTCCGGTCCCACTCACCGACTAGAGGAGGTGATTAATTCATCTGTTTTTGTAGTCAACAGTGTAACATGGTCTGGCTATACATAACTGCCCTGCAGCCTCGCCAGGGCTACATTATGAAGCACAATGGAGCCTATAATTAGGAGGTGGAGAAGGTGCCGTACATGCAGCTTTAGAGAATTGCAGAGGAACTGAGGGAAACAAGAGATTATGGCCAGGCAGCACAAATTAAGTGTTTTCACCTCTCCAGGATGCTTAAATCTTTATAATACAAACTCAAAGAAAATCTTGGTCAGTGTGGTGGAATTTAACCCATGCAGTCTGTGGCTGTTGCAGTGCTTGGCACTGGCACAATTCCTGCTGCTCCCTGCGCATCCAGAACAAGGAGGCTTCTTTCTCTTGAAAGTTGTGCAAAATTTGCAAGTGGAAAAATACATCTTGTATAGAGATGCAGTTGAAATATAACCACTGGAGAGCCTGACACCTTGGCATGACTTCCAGAATTGGGATGCAGAGTGTTCAGTGGAAATCACTGTCTCCCAGTAAATGGTTTCGGAGAAAGCATGAGAGAATAACGTAGTTTGTAGGCAAATGCAATTTTTAGGTGTTTCACTGAGACAGTAGGGTCCCAGTCTCTGGAAACACCTGTTTGAAGAGGATTTGGGGAAGCATCCAAGCTGAATGTTTGAGCATCATCTCATTAATGCGCTGGGTCTGGAGGTGAAATGTCATGATCCATTCCTTCAGCTCATCCTTCCCTGCTGCAGAAGGAGAACAGCACCTCTGGGGAAGCCTGCGAGGTGGTACCCACCATCTTTTACCCTTGGTGGGCATCCCAAAGAGCTGGGAAGCAGCAGAAGTAGGTGCAGCTCTGCTGGTCATTGCCATCGGCATGGTTCTACTGTTGTATTCAAATGCTTGTGGGGTGGCATATGCAGTAGTACCATACTCCTGCACTGCTGCATGAGAAACAAAAAAATGCTTTTCCAACATCCTCTACCCGTGCCTTGACCAAATTCTTTTAAAAGACCCTGCTTTTTGGTCACATGTATGGATTGCTGCTCTTGTTTGCTCTTTGCTTGGTAGGCCCAGCCTTCCTAGGCTGGTTGTGCCTTGGGGGCTGCATTCCCAGTCCTGGGGCTTAGGAAAAGATTCCAGCCAATGTTTGCATGTGCTCCATGGAGTTTTCCTGGCTTTGCTGGTTTTGACCAGCAGTTAGGATTAGGTCTCAAAAATGAGAGCATGAGCTGGTTCCAGAGGGGATCATCCCTTGGGGATGGTGCACAGCTGGGGTGCGGTGGTGCCATGAAGCTACCAGTGATGGGACAGCAACCACTGCTCTGCCCAGCTGGTGTGAACAGGACAGACTGGGAGGCATGAGTTGGGGCTGCGTACCCAGCTCCTGCCACCCTTAACCACACCTGGCCTTGCAGCCTCTCTTTCCAGGGGCAGGATCCGTTCTGGGGCTGGATGTGTGCTTTTCTGGAGGGAAGCCACTTGTGGGTCACTGCACAGCACCCCTCCAGTGTGCCTGGGGGAAGTGCATCCTGGCACAGTGGGATGCTGGCCAGGATTTGGCCCTTGGGGTCGCTCTGGTCCTTCAGATGCCATTTGCTCCTCTGCAGGAGGCAGAGGACCCAGTGCAGGAAGATCCCCATGCACATGGAGAGCAGTGCTCCATAATACCTCCTCCAATCCTTCCCTTAACAGCCAGTGCCTGGACTCCTTGGGTTCCCCACCCCATGGCAAAGCCATCCGGGGGGAATTTCTGTACAGAGAAGGGGCAGCGCAGCCATAAATCCTGCCGGATGTGAGGGTGAGGGCTGTGTGAGGAGAGGCAAAGGTGGGAGCTCAGCTCGTCAAGGCAGCTTTTACATTTTCCTTTGTCAGCATGAGTTAATGTTGAACAGGGCAAATGTTCCCCTGCCAGAAGGATCCTAGCAAGACTTTTTATTTGTGAATATATGAATAGCAGGTTTGTAAATATTGCATCTGAACTTATGAATGATCTGACACTGACTGGCTGAAATGAACTCTGTAATTTTTATTGTGTTAGATTTAGTAGGTCAGCCATATACATGCCAAGTCAAAATAACCTAGAAAACCTTTCTAGGTCAAACTATTGCTTGAAAAGTTGGCTTTTTCGAGGCCAAGGCCGTAAGATTTTGTGCTTACTCTGTCACATTTTCCTCCTAACAGTGCAACATGAGCCTTTGGGACATAGAAAATTTGTCATCTCCTAAACTGAGAAGAGAGGAAGAAATGTGACAAAGGTGGTTACTAATTTCTTAGTGTAACTGGACCTTTTCTGGCCATCATTCTTCTCCTGGAATAGTATATTGGAAGCCCCACAGGCAGGATTTTAGGCTAGAAGATGATCATGCAATCAGCATTGTGCTTTGCTGTTTCCAGCTAAAACCTGACAGAAATTCCTGGGTCCAGCAGCAACCACTACCTCCAACCTACCTTTGGAGCCCTAACCCTTAATTGTCATGAAATTATTTACGAAAAGGAACTTTTTCATCCCCTAAAGAGGCTCAGGGAAGGCTGGCTGATGGGGTTTGCACGCAGTGACCATGCCTACTGGAGATGGGATGGGGCAGAGCCATGTTCTGCTAACCCGGGCACTGTGACCAGGGGTCAGGTGAGGGTGGAAGGTCCAAGGCTTGGAGGACTGAGGACCCTGATACTGTCATCCTGCACCTCCTGCTGCTGCAGTCTGAGTGCATGCAGGTTTTGTGCTGCTCAAAGGAAGCCCGTAGTTCTAATAAAAGCTCTGCTGTTCCTGTGGGTTACTTCTTATTTCAGAAAATAAGAAACCGTGGCGCCAAGAAGAAATGAGAAGGGCCACCCTCCACCCCCAGTGTAGTTTTGGATGGAGTGAAACGCATTTGTCCTGTGGTGCTCATGGCTGTGCTGCTGGGTGTGACTGCATGAGGGCCTAGGGTTGGTGTGGGCTGGAGAGCAGTGGTCAGGCAGACAACACAGAGATGCTCCCTGAGATGGCGGCATCTGCAGGTCTCCAAGCAGAAGCCTCACTTCCCCTGGCCAAAGGCGAGCAGCACCTCCGCCTGCTGGTTGCACATCGTGGTTTTGATATCCAGAAAACCCAGGGAGGAACAACCCCAGGCATCAGGACATGCTGGGGGACACCCAGCTGGGCAGCAGCCCTACAGGAAAGGACCTGGAAGTCGTGGTGGACACCAAGTTGAATGTGTTGGCCTAAGAAGGCTAACGGTGTTCTCGGCTGCATTAGAGAAAGCACCATGAGCAAGCTGTGAGGAGTGATCCTTCCCTCCTCTCAGCACATGGGGTCCTGTGCCCAGTTCTGGGGCCCCCAGTACAAGGGAGACCTGGACGTAGTGGAGAGAGTCTTGAAGATGATGAAGGAACTGGAGCACCTCTCCTGTGAGGAGAGGCTGACAGAGCTGACTGTTCTTGGCCTAGAAAAGAGGAGGCTCAGGGGGATGTTGTCAACGTCCATAACTGCCTGCAGGGAGAGCGCAGGGGTAGAGCCGGGCTCCATTCAGTGGTGCCAGAGCCAGGCCCAGAGGCAGTGGGCACAAAATGGAGGCCAGGAGGTTCCCTCTGAGCACCGCTGCTGGGCTGTGTGGGTGCCGTAGCCCTGGCACAGGCTGCTCTGAGAGATGCTGGAGTCCCCTCCTTGGAGACCTCCAGCAGCCCCCTGGACATGGGGCTGGGCCCCCTGCTCAGGGTGGCCCTGCTGAAGCACGACTTGGACCGGGTGCACCCAGAGGTCCCTTCCCACTCAGCCATCCCGTGGTTCTGTGAAGGGTGACCGTGCCCCCATCCCAAACCGTGCCCCCATCCCAAACCATGCCCCCACCCCTGCTGCCCTTCAGCTGTGCAGTGCCCGCCAGGCATGGGAAGGCCCCCAGCGGGCAGGAGCCGGTGCTGGGACCTGCGGTGCCCCCGAGAGCAGCTCAGCCCCAGCTCCACAGGTTGAGGCTGTTGGTTCGGCCAAGCCCTGACCCGCTTGAAGTAGCTTTTGCCATCCCCAAGCAAGTGTGCGATCGGCGGCTGCGGTGCCTTCCGAACAATTACAGCTCACAGCAGTCCAAATGAAAATGTTTGTTGAAAACAACATGTGCATAATTAAGGCTTAATGAGCCCTTGTCTGTTTGGAATCTGCAATTAGATTTATAATAGAAAATACTAGCAAATGCCAAATAGCTTTAAAAGAAGCCGAGATAAAAGATAATTCTGCTGCAAATCTATAGTAATACTGTAATTTAATGAGCTGGAAGTGGTGCAGAGAAAGACTGTAAAAGCTTTGGACAAGTTTGTATTGTGCATGTTTATCTTATCTGCCCATTCCCCTATCTATAAAGCTGTCAGTCTTGCTTTTAAGTGCTTGGAAAAAGGCAGGACTTTGCTAAAATCAGGAAGACTCCCTTTGTTTATTTTTTATTTAAGCCTTTAATTAGCTGGGTAAAGCTGCTTTTTCTTTTTCTCATCAACATGCTTTAAACTTCTTGTTACGGCTAATAATAGTAGTAGTAATAATAATAATAGTAATAATAAAAGTAATGATAATAACTCCAGTCAATTATTTACAGTGAGGCAGGGGCATAATAATAGAGTTGCCTCTTTCTCATTACTGTCATTGATTTTCTTGAGTTTTCAACTGTCTTTTTAAACATAAGCAATTGTCAATGCTCAGGTGTACATTTTAACAAGTAAATGTGGATTACCTTCCTGTCCTAATAAAAGGGTTACACGGTGGTAAGATTCACAGGAAAAATTAATATGATGAACAGAGAGGTCTCCAGATCCAGAGAAGAACTGAAATTAGAAATGCTTGGGAGGGAGATGTGTGGATTTTTTATTTTTAATAACCAGGAATCAAGGCTGGGAACTCAGCGGCAGCAGCCTGGGAATGCAGCGCAGCGGCTTTGTCCGACCGACAAACCTCAGCACTTCGCCACGTAGGATGTGTGAGGATGTGGTAACGCCGTGTGTGGAGATACCCCTCAGCTGTGAGCTTATTGCCCATGTGAAACACAGCACAGCCTGTGTGAACCCAGGTTTTTGCATTTCTTGAGTCTCCGGTGTGCGAAGTCAGGTGCCTGCGCTGCATCCGTTGCTTCTGGCCTTCAGCCCCTGCACAGGTTTGTGCTGGCTTCTGCCACATTTTGGCCAGCAGTTTTTGGCTCCTGCCCACACTCATGCGTGGCCAGTGGGTGGCAGTGGGGTCCCCTGGGACCCTGCATCGGTGCACCCCAAGGCACTGGAAATGCTTGGAAGGAAGGCTCATTGTTTAAGCATTAATTGTAATTTTTGGTTAAAGATGACACCATCAGCATAGTCCCAAGGAGGCCTGGTGTGCTGGAGGTGGTGGCAGAGCCAGATCTGAAATCCGGCCACCTTTGAGCCTATGAGAGTTTCATCAGGAGAGGGAAGAGGTGTGAATAAACCTTGGAAAGCAAGCCTGTCCTGTGACATGGAAGGTGTTTGCTGTGTGATTCGTTATTCCTTGGTTATGTTGGACCTTCCAGGCTCTTGCTAGGATTTGGATCTGGTTAGGCGATGTACAACACTTACAAAAGATGCATGCGGAGTCTATGGTTTAAATAAGGAAGGACCAAATAAGAGAGGGGAAAACGTTCCCCCAGAGCTGCATTGCTGTGTGAGAAGTGAGTGGTGCAGACACTCCTAGGTCTTCAGGATGCCCTTCAGAAATTAAATTCCTGTCATCCTTGTTTCCTTTTTTTCGTCTTTAAAGGAAATTGCACTTTTCATTATTATTTTTTTAAATGTGAATATATTCAAGCTTCTAAGATGCAGTTGTGAAATGGACTGTATTTTGTCAGCCCATTTTTTGCAAGTCATAATATGCACTGCTGCAAGAGTTATTTGCATACTGTTGAGCACAGAACCACCGAAAGCAGGTTGTCACCAGAACCAAATATTTGTGTGTTGGAAACGTCTCTCTAAATGACTGGTGCAGAGGCTCTGTGATTTCTTTCCCTCCCAACTGGTTGGGTTTGCATAACGCTCCCCATTCTCACAAAAGTTGCCTTGGAAATCGATTCTTCATCTCCCTTGTGCTTGGCAGCTGGAGGAAACACCATGATCTTGAGTGCTGGGGGACAGGTATGAGATTTTGGCGTTAGCAGGGCAAAAACTTCAACTAATGGAAGTGCTAAGCATGGGCTGTGCTTGCAGGGGACGGTGTGTGTGTGCTGGGCTGGGTTCCTGAATGGTCTGGTGGGCAGAAAGTAGCTGCTTTGCTAAGGGAACAGTGGCTTTTGAAATAATTAAACTTGTGAAGGGCAGTTTAATAGTAGCACTTGTGATTTTGTGAGTTACTGGAGTCTGTTAGGAGATATTTGGAGTGCAGGAGCATGACACACACAGCTGTCTGCAAGACAGCACCAGGAGCACTATTCCTGCTCCTAAACAATTAGCAGCTTTTGACAATCTTTGCATCGCTCCTCTTGACGACTTTCTTCCTCTCTGCAACACGCACTTATGTATCGATTGATTTATTTTTCCTTGCAGTTGAGAAAAAACAAATAGACATGTCCAACCCCATTGCCATGCAGGGCAGAATGGCAGAGCTGCATCACCGCAGTGCCAGCGTGCGGGGCTGCTCCGGCTGCCCGCTGCCCTGGCCGTGGGGGAGCTGTGTCCAGCCCTGCAACGTGCATTCAGCCCCAGGCATCGCTGCCTGGGGTTGTAAATCCTCATTTGAATAAGATGGACAAAGTTTCAGGCTGAAGGTCGCTTTTTCCCCAGCTACTCCTTGGCTTCCTTCGGTATTTTGGGGCACGCAGCCCCTCCCGGTGCTACCTCTGGTTGCAGCCGGAGCTGTTGTTTCCCTGCCAAAATCTGCAGCTCCACAAGAGACTTCCACAGCGGAGCCGCACTGGCTGCTGCTTCAGAAGCAGACAGGTAGAAGCTCTATTTTTATCTCAGCCCCGAGGTTTTATCTTGCAAAAAAACAATGTTTCTAGATGCCTTTGACACTCACACAGTTCCTTGCACAGAGCCTCCGCGTCTTCTTTTAGATCTTTGTACGTTTTCTGCCTCTCTCTGTTTCCTGTGAATTGCAAGTGTTAGCAGTGAGGCAGGCGGTGCAGTTAAGTCTCATTATCACTTACTGTATTTGTTTCAGACTGTCTACATAGCAGCCCAGTGCCAGGAAACGTGCTGCATTCATTTACCTTCTTCCCTCCCCAGCAATGCACATGGCAGAGGCATTCACAATGCTTTCTGCTGCCCTCAGTTCTCAGGATTATTCAGCTGCTAAGGAAGAAGAAGCAGCTTAGTAAGGACCATGGATTTTTTTTTTTTTTTTTGCAGATAAACTCCTCCAGCACCTGTGTAAGCATGATAAACAATGCAGGATGTGCTTGTTGTTTGGTTTTGAAAAGGATGTGATGTACATGCTGGAGTTCTGCAGCTCCATTGATCGTATCTTGCAAAATAAATGGTGCTGAGCATGGTCAGCGATGGGCTGGAGTGGTCCTGAGTTAAAGCAGGGGTGTGCTGGGAGAGGTGGGCATCAAGGGGTGCTCCTTACTGCCATGGCGAATGTTTTCTTTATTCCTAAGTTCTGAGAGAAATTGAGAGGGGTTTGGTCTGGCTACACAGAAACTGCAGCTGTAGCGAGCTCTCTGCTCTGATGAGGAGGAAGAAGAAAAGGAGGAGGAGGAGGAGGAAGAGAAGACAGAGGAGGGCGTCCCATACACTTGGTACATTGGGGCTGCTGGAAGCACTGGCTCATACCTCTCCCAGCTGGTGGTACCCCAGGGTGCCTGGCAGCCTGAGAGCCAGAAGCTGAACACAGTTGTTTGATCGAGATCTGTCCTCAGGGGTAAACCCATAGGCTGAAAAAAAACAACCCCGTTCCTCCATGCACAGCAGGGGTGCGAGCGTGAGCAATTTTGACCTTTAAATGAATAACGTGTTTCCTCGAGTGTCATCCCTTGCTTTGGCTGGGAGAAGGGGAGGACAGACGGATGGATGGACGGACAGACGGATGGAGGAGCAGTCTGCTTCACTGCTCTGCTGGCTGTGCTGCTTTCCCTTGTTTTTGGAGTCGTACGTGAAAGGGTTAAGCAGAATTTTGATCTCGGCAATATTTTCATGCTTATACATTCTGTTTCTCATTTCCATGACAAAGATGGTAGGAAGAGCAGAATAAGGTACAGAATTTGCAGAGCAATTTTAAGACTGTAATGAGAACAGAAAATAGTAGGGGGAGAAGAATTGTAATTAGAATATGAAATGGGAAAAAAAAATTAATCTATTTCCATGTCAGTCTTAAGACTAAATTCTGCTGCTCCCTGTAGCTTTCAGTGGACGGATTTTTTTGTGTATATATATGAAGAGCTTGAACTCCTTTGCAGGCTCAGAAAGGTCCAGGTAAATGAGTTTAAGTCCTCATTCCCCCCCCAAATAATGTAATAACAATAATTTCGTGTGCAGCGTTCACAGAAAACCAGCCAGTCCATAAGATAAATGAATGCTGTCACTTGAATACTGGTGGCATTCAGGGTCTCTCCAGCCTCGAGTACAGAAGAATAAAAGGAGAGGCCCCCTGAGGGTGGTCGCACAGCACCTGGTCCAGCTGAGCTCCAAGTACCTCCAGGGCTGGGGATCCCACAACCTCGTGGTCCATCATTTGCCCACCCAGGTGGTGATGTTTTCTCCTGTTACGTCCATCCACATGGCTTCCAGCAGCCCACAGGTCAGGGCCACTCGAGCTCGAGGGCTCAGATTTGCCGTCCCCCTCTGATGTGGCCGGTTGCTGTTCTGCATCCTCCCAGGCCACCACGTCCTGCAGCAGGAGGCTTTGCTGTTGGGCACTGCAGGAAGAACTCTTTGTGATTCTTTCTTCTTTCTGTGATTCTTTGGGTGAGGTGTTTGGTTTCTCCAGCTAACGGCTCTGGTGGCTACTCCTTGCATTTGGGCTGTGAGAGCCGGAGAAGAGCCGTTCCCTGTGCTCATCTCATGACGGGTGCCTCTCTGTGAGTCCGTCTGCACCATCTCTTTTTCTCATCGGGGTACACCAGGCCCCTTTTCTTGCTCCATCCCCTTTTGCTAGCTGTACAGGTATAAAATAACATTCTGTCTTTTTATTATCTGCTCTTTCCCTGATTGCTCCTGAAACTTGAATGGTCTTTTTGGCAGTTGCTGAGGACTGAGCAAAAGCTGGAGGTGAGCTCTCCAGAACGAGTGCACGGTTTCCTCTCTGGGCAGTAGCAGCTATTTTAAGGCCCGTTGTCGTGCCTACGTTGTCCGAATTGCTTTTCTCCAGTGCATTACTTTGCATTTATTGACATTAAATTTAATCTTCCATTTCCTCGCTGCCACTTAGTACTGTGAGAGTCTTAATGCAAAGCCACTCAAAGTCCGCTTTTAGTTTTGGCTAGCCTGCATAATTTTTGTCTCATTAATAAACTTGAATCCTTCTAGATTGCTTTTATTATGAACTGGATGGACTTCAGTGCAGATGTTTCTCATCCATGATCATCCTCCTGCTAATACCTGATGGGTATCTCCCCGCTGGCCGTGAGCAACAGACCCTTCCCTTTGGTCCCAGGACAAGCTGGGTTTAGTTTTTAAGAGCTTTTGGTTTGGCAGTGAGGGAGTCAGACCTACTGATCTGCAGTTTTATGAATCAGAAATTAAATTTAATTCTGGAACTCCAGAGTTAAAGAAAAAACAAACAAGCCTGGCACCTTCCACTTGCCACCCCCTGTTTCTTCTGCAGTGGAGCCTGGCTGGTGGGCTGTGCACACCGTTTGTGAATGCGAACTGCTGTGGAGCAGATGGGTGAATGCCACTTGGCTGTTCCTTAGGATTTTACTGTTTTGTTTATTTTTGTTTTGTTTTCTTTTTGGTCATCCCGTTGTGAGCCAGCTGCTCCAATGGGACTTTCCAAGGGCTCCCGTTTGGAAACTGAAAACACTGAAAACTTCTTGAGTGCACAAGCCATTGCAGATCATTCCTGACTTTTCCGTGTGATTTTAATGTCTTTTAATGTCTTTAATGTACCATCAAGGTACAAGGATGACCATGTACCTTGGTCATCCCTTGGCATCACAAACTGTACAGTAGGCTTCCTGGTTCTGGTGTGTGTGAGAAATAAAATATGTAAATTTGTAAATTGTTCTTAAAAAAAAAAAAAAAAAAAAAAAAAAACTTTTTACTGTATGGTTTTCATACTTAAGTCTTCATCTGTATTAATCTGAATCTACCCTGGGATGATTTATTTGGCTGCCTGTAGAAAACCCAGCCCCCATGAAAACCAGGTGACTTCCAGAGATGCTCGGCTGTGCAGCAATTTAAAGGATGTGCTGCCACTGACACCTGCTGTGTTGTTGTGCTCTCTCCTAACGACGTTTGTCCAGAAGCAAATTGCACTAAGTGGTGAGGCTGGGTGGCTGCGCGGCGGCCGGGCTGGAAACGTGGAGCTTTCCTGCAGGAGCATCCTGGGGGTTCGTAAATCTGTGTCTGAACTCCTGACCCCCTCTGACAGGAGCAACTGAGGGGCCATCCAAGCATTTCAGTGGACAAATAAATAATGCTAAGTAGATCACTTTGGGCCAGAGGTTGTGTAAAGACCTTAATGGGGAAACTGCAGTTAAAGAGATTAAGCTAACCTCAGCTGTGTATTCCCCAAAGAAGTGTGGTGCTAAATTACTCCTGGAGGAAATCACAGCGGCGGCTCTGCGGGCAGCAGTGCTGGGGGGGGGCAGGGCTGAGGCGACTATTTCCCATCCCAGGGCTGTTGCAAAGAGGCATGCTGCCAAAGTCTGTCCTTGCCAGCCTTGGGAGCTGCTGGGTTGTGTGCCGATGCCCATAGAGCTGATCCTGGGGGACAGGCGTCCGTAACGCTGTACGGGAGCATCGTGGTGGGGATGCAGGGCTGGAAATTACTTTTATTGCTCCGTTTTCTTCAGAGTCACTCTCTGTTGGGATGCTGTTGGTGGCTGAGGTGCAGTTTGCTGGGTACTGAGACCAAGCACATCCCAAGCATGACAAGGGATAGAAATCCCAACACATGGAGATGAGGATACCATGGGCAGCTGGGGGACCTGCCGGAGGAGGTAAGAAGGAGAGGCAAGTGCTTGTGGCTCTGAGCAGCAGGAATCACTGGGAGCATCCAGTTCATTCTTTAGTGGGCACAAATTAGCTGCTTGATGACAATGGCATTGAGTTGCTGCTGGATTTGCATTAACAGTTCACTTTTAAGAGCTCTGGGTCCTCTCCTCCATGGATTTGCACTTAAGGTGGTCTGGCCCACCATTGCCACCAGCAAGTGTTAAAATTTAGGAAAGACCCCTAAAAAAAAAAAAAAGAAGAAGAAGAAAAGAAAAGAAAAAAGAAAGGAAAAAGAAACGCTAACAAAATTAAAACAAGAAGTTTGAAAGATCTTGCAGGCATCACTGAAGCCATGCCTGGTGCAAGTGCTGCCAGCATATTTCTCACAAACTTGGAAGCTGACATTTCCATCTCAGCCCATGGCTCCTGGGAAATAAAAGGACGTGATGAGATTTGTAATAAAATTGAGCAAGCTGGCAGTGCCAGCCATGAGAAAGTAACACCTTCCTGAGCCCCGGCAGGAGGCTGTGTTTCCTTCCACTGGGTCCTTCCCAGGGAGCAAACATTCAGCCTGGTGTTTGCACAGAGCCGGTCCCACAGCCGCTCTGCCCTGGGGGCTGCCCTGGCTTGCAGCTTCTTATTTCTCTTACACATTTCCACCTTATTAGCGTGTGCCCAGTGTGATCTCTGGGCACTTTTGCAGCCTTGAAAACGCCGTCGGGCAAGGAGCAGAGCCCTGGGATGGCACGGTGTTGGGGCAAGACGCGTCTCCCCCGCCACTCCCCATTCCAGATCTGCGCCTCCCATGCTTCCAGGAGTCATGGACAGAAAACGCGGGGGACACTGCCTCTTTTAGCTGAAGAAGAGCAAAAATTCAATAATTATGAATGAAGCTGTGGTTAAGACAATAGCAGACTCCGTTCAAATTAGCAAGAACTTGAAAATGATTCGTGCATCGTTCAGCATGAGTTTGATCGATGTGGGGGGGACAGGGTGCGGTGAATGGAGGCCCCCGGATCTGGAGCAGCTCAGAGGCTTGACACGTCCCCGGAGCACAGCGAAAAGGGAGGAAGCGTTTGTAACCAACGGGAAATATTAACATGTCTGTTTCTGCTGTAAATCAATGTGGAATGATGGGGCTGATTGTTCTGAAGTGCATTCTGTAGCGAAACAATAATGAGAAGAAGGAGAGCACATTACTTATCTGCTCTACCTGGCTGCTAGATAAGTGGCAAATGTCTAATTGAAAAAATATCCTGATGGGAGAATTTCTAATAAATTTGTTTGCACCCTCATAGCCTGGAGGAGAGGGAAAAAAAATCCAATCAGCAATGGGGAAGTTCCAAAGTTTCCATCGCATTTCAAGCCTTGATTTTCAGGCTCGCTGCTCAGGCTGGCAATCAGAGGCGCAGTAATTTTGAAGGCAGGATTCATTACCGTTATTATGAAGGCATAAAGGGCAGAAGGAAGTGTGGAATGGAGGTAGGAATTGTAAAAAGCCATAAAAAATACATTGTGACAAACAGAGAAAGAAGAGTGCTCTTCCTGCCCTGGACCTCCCCAGTTAAAGACACTTTTTGTTTTCTGAATATGGCTTTGCAGGTGACTTTTGTTTTCTGGAGAAGAGCTGTTTCAAGCAGGTCTTAGCCTACACCTCCAAAATACCGTGCTGGAGAGGGCAAAATTGAGGCGTGTGTGTGCGAGTTTGGGGAGGAAGGGAGGGATGGACAGACTGACAGATGGACAGATGGAATTAGTTCCCCACTGAAATGTTTTACATCTGTTGTGGACTGCGTGCTGGAAAGCTCGTGTTTGCCTCACCCAGCACCTCCCACGATGCAGCAGCGTTTGAGCATCACGAAGCCTTGGGGTGTCCCGGGCCAAAAACCTGGGTGGTTTTTTGGTGACATGCTCCTGAAAAGAGATCAGGAGCAGGACCTCGGGGCCATAACTGTGCCTGTCCCCCAAAGGCAATGCTGCTGACATGCCACTGCCTTGTGCCACCCCTCCTGCACTCTCAGCCTGGGCTGGCAGAGGGTTTTTAGGCTGCAGAGCTGATTGAGTCTGCACGTCTGGAAGCACGGCAGCTCCAGCTGGGAGCACGTTAGCAGCAGCCGGCTGTGCCGGCAGTCGTTTTACAGATGGAGGGAAATTCAGTTCAACGTGGCTCGCACCCGGCTGGCTTCTGGAATTGCTGCCGGTCCTGGAAAGCCTGCAGGGATGCTGGTACTCACAGCATCCCGCTGCTCCTTCCCCGCCGAGGGGTTTTAGGAAATCCTGTACACGCACAGGGATCCCCCTCCATCCTGCTGTGGTCGCCACCACTATTAGGTGGTGAATTGCATGTGAGCCGCTGTAATTTTGCTGCTTTTAATTGGCTTGCTGTGCTATCCCAGAGGATGGTTTGGCAATTAGAGGGTGTCTGTGCACTCTGGTGCTGAGCAGGGCTTTGCTAACTCTGCGGACTTTAATAGCTAATCCTGTGGCACTCAGAGAAATGGAAGCGTAATTAATAGTCTACACTGAAAACCTTCACCTGGTTTTATTTAGATTTCTCTTTTATTGTCCTTAATGTGGCCCGTTTCAGTTAAGGCATAACTGGTTATCAGCTTCATATTGGAGAGCAAGAGGACGTGTGCAGGGTGAACAATCTCCAATTCATCATCTGGCTTGTAAGGGCAAGAGGGCCGGCTCTTCCCCCTTGTTAAGTATATGGTGTCATTCGCAGCTGGTACCTTCATCCTTGTCTCAGGAGTGTTTTACGGCATATCCCGTTTTATTGCCATAATTAATTTGTGAACTTTGCCTCCAGAACTGTCCCAGCTGCACTTTGAGCCAGAGACAACTCTGGAGGGTGTTCTTCCTTCATTTGGAGCAAGTGAACAGCTCCTGCTGCAGCTAATTAACGGGAACGGCTTTGTGGTTCTCCGTGGGGGTTTTGCTGGCTAATCGCTGGGTTTAGCAGCTCGCAGTGGGGTGAAGGCAGCAGGCACGCCTGTAGCAGTGAATGCGACCGTGCTCGGGATGCCCCCGCATCCCTAATCGCGGAGGTCGAGTCCTAGTGGGCAGGCAGGGGAAGAGGAGAAGGGGAGGAGAAGGAGAGGCGCCGCCGTGCACACAGAGCTCGCAAACAGCGAACTGTCGGGGAGGAGAACTGGGCTCCGGGTGGACCCCCCAGTGCACCATCCAGAGTGACTTTCTACACCGCTGCCCTGGTGGTAAAGGAACGGGGATGTGTCTGGGAGAAGACTGAATGTGACCTGCCTGCCTTGGAAGTTTCCGTGGATGGAAGTTGGCTTTTGGTAGTTGATCGATGGTGTAGTGGGAGTCTTAGCAGGAACTTCTTTTCGGTGCTGCTTGTTTCGGGGCAGATCTGTGGGTTTGCAGTTCTGCACATTCTCGGTTTATTTGTTTGAATTGGAGTGACTCGTTCTTTCATTTTGCTGAAAGAATTACCATAAACATGTCATGTTACCACGTCCCATTGCAATAACAGCAAGGTATGAGAGCTCATACATGCTCAAAAGTACTCAAGGACCAGCTCAGGATTTCATTCTGGGAATCTTGGCTCTTTACATGAAGGGCCAGGAAGGCATTTGGGAAGCACATAACCCTGGCATGCAAATGGCATTTCTCTAACTCTAACTTTCTTTTGCCATTCTAGTTTGATGGGGAGAACATGTACATGGGAATGAACGACAATACCCAGGAGTTTCTATCAGCAAATCAGGTAAGCATCGTTTTGCTTGGGTGGGCTGGGTGGGCAGGGTGGGTGAGATTTCCTAGGAGACCTCGGCCATGGCAAAGCCCAAATTGTGGGAGATCTCCAGGAATCCACACTCATGGGACATCAAGAGGGTCCACAGAGGAGGTCAGCATCCTTCGCTATAAATAAAGGTGCAGTCGGTGTTTCTAGACGTGAGGTTTCCAGGCACTACATGTAGTTCAGGTGCCTCTCTCCATCCCTCACGTAGAGCATTTCCTGTAGCTGAAGGGGTCAGCAGTTAGCTGGCATGGGGAAAAGAAAGGAATCAAAGGCTTCCTGTTTTGGAGCTGCTTTGGAACCCATGTGGGGAGGACCGGAATAGAAGTGCTCACGTCTCACAGGGCCCTGAGCAGAAGTGGCTGTTCAGGGGAGCCCTAAATATGTAAGCACGTGCCGTGCCCTGCTGGGAGGTGAGAACTTCAGCACGTGCCTGCCTGTCCTCCCAGCTGGGAGAGGAGAGGTGGCCCAATCTGTGTTCTGCTGTGGTCCTCGGGGTGAAACTTCTGATCACAAGGCAAAATGCAAGTTTATCTCTGATATTTTTAAGCATCCTGTTTTGGGTCTGAACGAGGCACTTCGTTGTGTGGTCTTGTTGGCCGCAGCCACGTGCATTGTAGGCTGTGATGAGTTCTGTGTGAACCTGATGCATTGCAAGGCAGTGAAAGGCAGCTGTGTGAGGCTTTCCATCCATCCCAAAATGCTGCTGGCTTCCTATTGCCCTGGAGTTGGCCTGAGTCACCTGGGGTGAGGTTTTGACACACTCCTGCTGCTAGTGTTGGGCAGTTGCCACAGCATCACTATAAATTAGGAAGCTATTGAGTCATCCGTGGCATATAACTTGGGTACCAAGGATGAAAAAAAAAAAAATCTGTATATCGAACAGAACGAAAACCTGTTGTTTATCTTATAGTGAAGGAGCACGTGAACAGAGGGTTATCGTGGTGTAAGAGCTATTTCCAAGAGCATGGAAGGAATTGCAAAGTTTGTGCTCCAGGGTGATTCCGCAGAACCAGACACATAGTCAACCAACAAAAGCTCTGCTCGTAGTGAGAGCTGGGAATTGCCACAGGTTAAACAAAGGCAGAAAGGAATAGGGTGACCCCAAGGGGCTGCAGGTCGAGGTTCTGCCCTTTCCCACCCCGTTTCTGTCCAGAGCATGCGGTTAGGTGACAGACCCCATAGGGAGCACCTGTATTAGCTGCACCACCTTCAAAATGAGTTTCCTCCTCGAAATGGGCACAAGTTGCATGGGTGAGTGGAGAGCAATGGGAAGGAGCAGTGCTGTGGTGAGGGGGCATGGCTGGCCACACCGAGGGTGAGGAGGAGGAGGAGGAGAGGTGACATCCAAGGGAAAGCAGAGGTTATCGTGTCACAGAGGTTATCGTGTTGCTTCCTCCATCACCGCGTCGGTTCGCGGTGTATATTTACCCTCACATCATTGCTTGTTAACCATCGCGCGCTTTACAGCACTGGTCATGACTTTATTACTAATAACGTGACTCTCCTATTTAACTGAGGGTTCCAGATGTTTTTTTCATTTGCTCAACCTGTTGTAGCCTCAACGAGTTCGTTAAGCAGCAGGAGTGCACTTTCACAATGCCCTTTGGGAGGCAGGTAACTCACCGGCCCCTAGCTGCCCATGCAACCCAGGTGGGATAGTGCTTGGCCCTCAGCATCCCTGGGGACAAAGACAAATCCCACATGCTGATTACAGGACCTATTGCACTGTATTTGATGGGCATGGTGTTTTTTCCCTCCGTTTTCATCCTAAGCCGCTTGGTCACGCTGTGCACCATCAGGCACTGCTGCTGCGGATGGAGCTCCACCAGGGCTGGATGCTCACGCTCGTCTGGGTTGTAGGAATTCGCCTTTTGCTTCTGGATCTGTAGTTTGCATTGCCTGGTGATTCTTCTTTCAAAATATCAAGAAGGAGTGAGGTAGAAAGTAGAACTCAGCTTACCACCTCTGCCCCCATTTAAATGGCTCCTGTCTGTCAGGGTAATGCTTTGCACTTTCTGTCCTGAGACGCAGCACTTGCTTAAGCTCTGGAGTCATCCCTTCCCATCACACAGATAAGGATAAGACTATTCTCATTTTATAAGTAGAGCTGCAGAGTCTGTGGTTAGGGCTGCCCTGGTACTGAGCACTCCTTGGAAAGCATTGCGGAGCTGCAGCATCCCAACATCAGCCTTATCACAGCCCCTTGCACAGTTTTCATCCTAAGCAGCTTCTGCAGCATCTCAGCCCGGACGGCTTCCCTCGCCTTCAGCTCCTGCGCTGCTGAGCTGCTAACTTGTGAGAACAAGCACTGCCATGAACATTTTAAAGCCAGCTGATCTGCTTTCTCCCTTAATCTTCCTTTATGTGATTGCTTGTGTGCCTTAGTCTGCGTTTCTTGTTTTCATCCCAAAAGGGGTTTGTCTCAGCTGAGAGCTAAATGCAGAAATACAGGAGCCTAAAACACAATGAGAGCGCTGACAGATCCGCACCCGCACCGGCACAGGCTGCTTGGGGAAGATAATTCCTCTTGTTCCATCAAATAACAGGGACATTTGACCCCAGAAATGAGTCAAATGTGAAATGTAACTCAACCCCCAGCAGGGGCCAGAGCATAAATGCAACCTGACATCTGATCAAACAGTCAGGGACATTTGACCCCCGAGATGAGTGAGGTATCTGTTGTGTGTCCCAAAGTCGGCAGAGCATCATTCCTCACCCCTGCCAATTTTCCTTCTTTCCCCACCCCCCAAACAAAGCAAGGAATTAATGCAAAGTCCCAGGGAATGCACAGAACCCAAGCCAGGCGAGGTACCATGACAGATAAGTAGAAATGCAACGTTGTTGTTAAAAGAAAAGAAAAAAAAAAGAAAAAAAGCACCTGTAAAATCAATAAGAGAAGGTATTTATTAATGCCTTTGCAATGGGGAAAGTAACCCTAGGAAGGGCAAAATGTGTAACTGGGTGGCAATGGGATCGTGCATGTTTGGGTTTGAGACACAGGGACGCTTGTCAGCGTGGCAGCAATGCCATCGTGGAAAACCTTGATGGGTGCATTTGCCAGATTTCTCCCCTTTCCATCACTTTTCTCTGGCTGCTCCTGGGGCAATGGGTGCTTCAAAGAAGGGAGGAGCTCATTACTTAGCACCGGGCATTTTTGATCCTAATCCCGGGAGCTTTCTGTACACAGCTTGTTCCAGCTGAGCAGCACGCTGGTTTCTGTTCTGACAAGTCAATTTGTGCAACTCCTCGTGCAAATGCTGTTATGCATCAGGGTGGTTTATGCAAGCCAGAAAGCTGCACTGGCACAAGCAGCTCCTTACCTTTGTGCCTGAGAGCACAGAAAGGACCCCGCTGGTGTAACCACGGGTGTTAAAATCTTCTGGTTCATACAGACACGGCATTTCCACGTGGCAGCATGTGCGTAAAGTAAAGGTGGAGTTTTCTCCTGCTGCGTGTGAGTTGGCAGCAACTCAGCTGAACACAGCACACCGAGGGCAAAGGAGTTAAGAGAGGTTTAGTTTGTCATGCACACACATCTACATCTGTCTTCAGATGTGTCCACGTGTAAACATTAGCGTGGACTCATACATGCCTGCCCATTCCTGCACACATGGAATCCATCTGCGTGTCTGCGTGCTTGGATGTGTATAAATCTACATTTATCTACTGCATCTATTGCCCTTTATCTGTTTATCTCCATACATCTTCAAGCTGGGGGCTGTATTAGCCATAATAGATACAGTGAGTCGCTGATCTGGTGGGTCAAATGGTCAGGGCTCCTTGATCAGCCGTCAGGATACATTACAGCAGGGCCTCCGGTGGGGCTTGAATTACAACTTACATTTGACTCATTTCTGGGGTCAAAACGTCCCTCTTATTTGACCGAATGACAGAAATTGTATAATTTGTAAATATCCCTGAGCCATATGTGCTCTGAGTGCCACTCTAATGTGTTTTATAAAGGCACAGCTGTCTTGGTGACTTATTTAAAATGGGATTTTGAAGTAGTGTTCTTGCCATTTAATGTCCTCAATTCAGGGTTACACAAGGTTTATCAAATAATAAATAACGTTTAGGACATTCATTTTCGCATAACAATGGGTTTGCTAGTTATAAGGAACTGGACGTTACAATAAAGCTGTGTTTGGTAAATAAGCAATAATGTAGAAAGCAAGCGATGGCATAATTAGAAATTAATGACAGTGTGGGAAGCCACAGATACCTTCCTGGCACACTGCGAGTGCTCCAGACGAGACAGAGCTCATCCTGGCAGCCTCCGCTATAAAACATGCCGTCAAACCTTGTCACAATCCTGGCAGACGCACTGCACTCCCACCTCCTGGGCCTCCCACCCATCTCGGCTGAGTTGCAGAGAAATGTCAGCAGTTGATAAAACAAAACCAGTCCCCAGCAGGTATGAGCGCGAATGGTCCTCGTCCATGCTGGGAACTGCAGAGCTGGAGCCATGGAGCCACCCCTCATGAGGGCAATTAGGTACTGCTAATGAAGGCACTGGTCGTCCTCCCCTTACGGCAGCTCCGTCCTCCCTGCTAGGAGCTGTGGGCAGGACCAACGAGGACGTTTCCCCCTGTGGTTTGCCCTCCATCCGTGGCTTTGGTAAGGATGCTCCACTGCTGGCAGTACAATTGCTTGGGTGTAGCGTGTTGGCTGGTCCCTGACCTAGCAGGACATGTGAGTTTGGAGGATTTGGCAGCAAGCTGTTTGCCCCTGTTGTCTGAGGCTCCTGAGTGCAGCAGGGTGCTCATGGTGGCCTCAGCTCTGGGATTCCTCCAGAAAAAAAGGCTGGAATAAGCCAGTAGACTGTGCTCCTGGCTGAGCAATGTCTTGGGTGAGCCTTCTCATGACTGGGCCTGCTGCAGGCTACACAGCACAGGGGCAGGGAAGTCAGGGCCCACCGTCAGGTTGTTCTTGGTACAACTTCCATTCAGGTTCCCCAAGGAACTTGTTAGGTTCCTGAGGAGTCTGATGAGTCTTTGTGTCTGAAGAAACTTGGGTTCATGTTAAATTGGACAGACGTATCTCAGGGTCTTCATGCTCTATTGCTCTTGGCTGTATGTTGGTTTGTTCTGATGGTCAGAGGATGGTCACTGTTAGAGAAAATCATTGACATAAATAGAAGGGTGTAAAAGAGGGGGTCCTGGCCCCAGGCATGGAGAACTCCTATATGTCCACCAGTGCCATGATCCTTGGATTTGACTCTCTTGCCTCTGTCTCTCTCTCCCCTTTTTAAGACCCCAGTGAAGAGAAGTGAGCTTTGCACCAACCTAAAGTTGAAAGAAAAGCTTGAACTGAGCTGGCAGCACAGTGTAAGTGGAAGCTGGAGTGCACGGTGCAGCAGGCACCTGTACTGAGATACAGGTTTTGCTCTTTCCCTGCTGTTCTTGGAGTAATACTGTGTAATTTCATATGTTGTGCTAGAGAATAAAAAATAGAGGGAAGGCATTGATAGATATTAAATGCCCTTCTCAGCAGACAATTCAGGAGAAATCTCATGTACTATTTCAGAATGAACAATAGAGTGGTACATGTCATTTATTATAATCAGCGGCTAATGGAAGCCCTTCCAGATGGGGTTCTGGAGGTGAGCACAGCTAGAGCTGATGATCCAGGCTCGTGAATTTTGCATGAACTCTTAGGTGACAGTGAAATTTCTGAGTGATGCAGTCAGGAAGCAGTTCCAGTAACTTCATGTTGGCAACAGAAGCTTCCATTGCTGCTGTTGGGTTAGCTGTGGTACTTATATAAATAATAATAATAAAAAAAAATCCCTTGGTGTTACAAGCAGAGACTCATCTTCAGCCCTTGGTCTCAAAGGATTCCTAAGTTGTTAACAATAGGGTGTTTGAAAAATAGCCACCAAGCATCACAGAGTGAAAAGCTAATGTAGCTGAGCAGTTACAGACCAAATTAAAGTCTCTGTTCCTATTGCATTTTCTCTTGGGAAGAAAGAATAGCATCTTGTACAGCTGAGAAGATTGTCAGGTGGTATGGAGCGTGCCTCCTAGGGACAGAAAGCTCAGAGGTTGTTGTTGTGGTTGGATTTCATGCATAGACAAACATTTCACCAAGGAACTGTGGTTCTGAAATAGATTTAGAGTTAGGGGCAAAGGCAGGAGGGAGAATGAGACCCCAGATGCATTGAAGCAGTGGTCAGATAGAAGAGGAACAGCAGCGTCCACTGCTCCTTCGAGCTCTCCCAGGTGCAGCCAGCTAGCCCTCAGGTCAGTCCAGCAGCAAGCTTGTTTTCTCTTTCCAGTGTCTTCCAAATATTTTCTGGGCTCTGAACCAGTGCAAAGATTGTGCTTGACCCAAAGGTAAGAGTTTCTGTGTTAAGCAGAACACCTGCAGGTAGTCCTCGGTCTGAGGGGTGCGTGATCAAAATGTGCACAGGGATCTTCACAGCTTCATCTGATCTGCTTTAACAGCGAGGAAGTCTGTAATCATGCGTCAAATTCATAATAAAATGGCAATCAATGCAGAGGAGCATTACAGAGCTCGAGGCACAGCTCCAGCCCTTGGAGCTGAAGCCAGGGAGGTGGTGGGTCCCTGGGGCTGGTGGAGCTTGGTGTGCCTGAGGAGCAGCGGGGCAATGTGCATCCCACTGGGACAGCACCTGCTGCTGCTTCCTGATCCAAAGTCCTACACAGAGAAAATACTGATACTGGGAGGAGATCTGGAGGGGTGGATGCCTGAATGTTGTTTTTTTCTGGGTCCCAACACACCGTGATGCTTCTCAGCGGGGCTAAAGGAACTGAGCATCTGAGGTCCCACCTTGTGTGCTGAAGGACAAAGGAGGGGGGTAACTGGGACGGCTGCACAGCACCAGCTGGGGGGCACAGCTGAGCTCTGCTCAGTCTCAGTCATGTCAAAGGGATCTGCTGGTGTGCGGGGGGACTCCCATGGCATGGGGACTGTCTCATCCCACTCGTCTCCCGATTTGCCCACAGTGACACAGTGTGACATGGAGCCAGGGCTTTCTCTGCTCGTGACTGGTGCTGAGCTCTGATAGCATCATTATTGCCTAGCTGTGATGAGCAAGGTTTTCTGATGCGTCCTGTCGGGGCGTTGGTTTTGGCTCTTGTTTGTGAACACAGAGGTTTGTTTGCTTCTGGGATGGACCTCTGGGGAGTGGCTTTGGAAAATTGTTTTTATTTGGGCAAATGAAGGATGGTGAGCTGCAGAAGTATGAGCAAAAAACCTGCCCCAGTGCTCTTGGGATTTCCTTTCCCAACTGATTGATTACTTCTCCTGCTCCTATGCCTGTGTTTGGGTCTGCAGTCACTGCGGGTGATTAAGTGGGGAGCCACTTACTTCCAGCAGGAAAACATCATTTTCCACTTCGGGTTTGGATGGAGGCCTGTGCAAACAGGAAGGCAGCTCCGTGGCCGCAGAACAAGCCCTTTTGCTCCCTGACAGCATGGGGCTGCCCTGGGTGCTTGCAGGATGGGCTCAGCTCCAGCCCTGCGCTGGCCTGACCTGCAGCAGAGAACCTCAGGGTTACACATCCCAATGCGGCCATCCAGCTGCTTGTGCTCAGGTTCAGGTCTTTGCTCCAACATCTACGTGCTCAGGCAGTTTGGCAGGATAGCGGACCTGAATTTTTATCCAGAAGTGGGTAATACATTTATATACATATATATCTTTTTATCCAGGCTGCTCACCTCTGAGCATGATGCAGTTGTCAAGCCCCAGCTGCTCTAACAAGGTGGTGGAACCTCGTGAGGAGCGAACCTGCGAGAAGGGGCTGGCACCTGTACATGGAGGGGTGATGGGGTTTGCTTTTCTGCTTCTGCTGCAGGATCTGTGGAGCAGAGCCCTGTGGCGTTGCCCTTGTTGAAGCCTGAGCAGCCCTGGGTGGGTGCAAGCAGCAGGTACCAGGCAGGGGAGCACACATACCATGGGTACCTGGGTGGAAGAGCATGCCTACCATGGGTGCCCAGGCAGGAGAGCATGTAAAGCGGGTACCCAGGATGGGAGCATGTACTGAGGGTGCCCAGGCAGGGAATGTGTGATATGGGTACCCAGGAGAGGAGCAGCGTGAGCCCCCAGGAGAGGAGCATGTCTACCGCCAGCCCTACAGGGCTCTGCTGCTCTGGGGAGCACCTGGGTCTTTCCCTGCCAGGTGAGGCACCAGGCCGGGCTGGTGGAGCTGAGATGGGAACTGAAATCAGAAAGGATTGGGGATGATGGCTTGAGAGGTGGCAAAGCTGACGCCGAGCTCTGTGTTTAGCCCGTGTGCCCACCACCTGTACCACAGCTCTGCCGACAGACCTTGTGGGTCTTGTTCGTCAGTGGCGCTGCTGTCATGGCCAACAGGCTCTGAGCAAGCCTGGATTAGATTTATCTCAGACTAGGAAATTTATCAGCAGTCATCAAAAGTGTCTGCGCTGATGCTCTATGCTCAGGTCTATGCATTTGTGTACACTGTAAAGGACAAAATATGACTTGGCTTTTATTACTTTAATTAAAACATGAGTGAAGTGTATGAGATTCATATTAAATTGTATTTTCCTGGCTGCTGTGTGAAGGGCTAACTGATCTGATTACCATGAAGATTACAAACTATCAAAGTGAAAAAGAGCTTTTTGCAAGTATTTCATATTAAACCTTCAAACATAACACTTTAAGAATAATTATGGTTGTATTACTGGAAAATGATTCATGAATTCTGAATAAATATAAGACCCTTAAAGGGAAATGTTCCAAGACCACAGTTTTCGTTCCAATCTGATGAAATTTAGTATCATTTTGCAGCTGTAGAATAAAATGAAAAAAAAAATATGTACATAGACTGTATTGAGTATATGTCGGACTAAACTAATGAGATTTTTTTCATCAACTCTAAGCACGCACACAGACAAATGGAATAGCCATTCTCATTTTCTATAATAGAAAGCACCAAAAGAGAAGGCAGAAAGGATCTTACTGTTCACAAGTCTTTATTCTACCCTTGATTGTTAAATAATATATTTTAAGTTCTCATATCTCGACTGCAGAATGTTTGAACTGACATTAATGGGTATATGAGAGAAAAGAGCCAGCTAAAAGAAAAAAAAGTAAGGAAGGGCTAGGATTGGGAATTTTATTAGTATTCCCAGTGGGCTGTAATAAAGATACTTTTCACACAATACAGTGAATGTTTACAGCAGACAATTTAGTTTCCTTCCAACAATTATGAGAGAAATTGAATCTCAGGAAATGTTAGTTTTCTCTAAAATTAGACATAACAATAAAGATACCCCTGCAATTTTATTAAGGAGGGAAGAAAAGAAAAGCCATCAGCCTCTGGAAGACAATTTAGCAAATTTATTTTAAGTATTCCAGCTGACTTCTAAGCCAAACAAGACAGCTACGTGGCCAAGCCCCGTGCCAGGGGCTGCTTTTCTCTTGAGGAGCTTTTTTTCCCAGGCTTCAGCAATTCCCAGCACATTTTAGAAACAAGTACCCAAAAGGTGCCCATTTCCACCATGGAGCCAGCTGGTGTAGGAACCGCATTGCATAAAATCAGGAGGGTGTTTGCTCACCCGAGGGTTGAAAGCTGTGTTTCTGCATGAACATTTGCACACCTTCTTGCAGATGCACTTAACTTGGATGCTTGTGCACATGCGGTGTTCCACGAGTGCTCTGTGTGCAGTCACGTGGGTTTGTACACACGAAGGATGAGCTAGAAAAACCCCACAAGCTCAGACTTTTAAGTTTTTCCCAAGAAAATTGGTCATGAAATGTCAAGAGGGAGAACTGCAGGGAGACGATGGCAATTATTGGGTACTTGAATGCAAATTCGGGAATGAATTCATCATGCTTGCACAGAGATGCTGGGATCAAACAGGGAAAGCTGCTCTGGAAAACGCAGAAAACTCTGTGGCTCTGAGCAACTTGTGCTCAGGCGTTTAATTGTTGAAACCCTGAGTGCTGCCATTCGACGGCAGGGCGAGTCCTCTGCTTTTCCTGGTTTCTAGACTTCTGTATCAGGGATGTGCTGTGTGTTAGAAATCCCCAACCTCTGCTTGTGTTGGTTTTGTTGTTTCCATGCAATTCTTGGTAGCCAGCTTCTGTCTCATGGATTCCAATCTGGAAAGGGATTTCTGTTGTTTGATAACAAGAATAGGAATAGGAGGAGAAACAGTGAAAGCTTGCAGCGTAGCTTCTTTAGCAATCTCCCTTGAGAAGATCTGTCTCATTTTGGTCATATCTGAGCAGGTCCTAGGAGGATGCTTTTTGGTAACACCCAGCAGGACTCCGGGGTACCCAGTTTGGTGCTACTATGAGCAATAGAAGCACTCATCTCTGAGTTTGTGGAAATACTTAGGTCTTGCCGGGACTTGGGTTTGAAAGATGGCAGCAGAAGCCCTGGAGTGTTCTGGGTGAATCTGAATTTTTACCTTGGGGTTGGTGATTTGGCTTTGTTACCTGCAGCCCTGTTGTGTTCAAAGCCCCCTGCACCTCCAGGTTAGCAGGATCAGGTTTCTGGTTTTGGACCTTCAACCTATGTCCATCACCCTTGGGACAGTTCATGTTCCACCTGGCATGTTGTAAACTAGTAAAAATAATAGAAAAACCTCTCCAGCTGCTTAACAAATTAAGTGTTTCAGTTATTTTGCCCTCCAGGTAGCTGGGGTTGGTTGTCTGTGGATGCAGCTGCTAATGAAGCTCCTCCCATCTCATGCCTTGTGTGTTGGGTTGGGTTTTTCATGGTGGTGGGATGGCGATGACCATGCTGGTGTTGATGTGAGTCCTCTTGCACCTTCACTTCACAGCTCTGCAAAGCTCATCCCTGTGTCAGCGAGTGCTCTGCATTGTCTCCAGAGCTGCCAGTGCCCACAGCTCTCCTTTCTCACCATGAGCATGGGGAGTAACCCCTGCTGCAGGCTTCTGGCTCTAACCAGCATGCTGGTGGCCCAGCTGTCCTTCTAAATAGATGATTGCCATCATTTTAGGAAAACAGAGGTATTTTGGTTGTTAATTTGATGATTTTCCTTTTTCTCTTCCTCCTGAAAGGATGATACTTGCCTTAGCTACTCATTTTGTCCAGGTCACATAATGCTTTAGATGGTGTCTGATGAACATCTGTGATTTAGGACATAGATGAGCCAGTCACAGCAATGTGTGTGTTCCTGTTTTTTTTTTAGAAACCACACATAAGCCTGTTTTTATTAAAAAAAAAAAAAAAGAGAGAGAGAGAGAGAGAATTGTTAAAGATAAAATGTGCTTCTTTCCCAAAAATCACATATTGGAGGCTTAAGGCTGAGATTTTCACACCTACACTGGGGATTTGGATACTTGGCCATGCACCATGTTACAGTTCACACGATCTTGTCATGAGTCTCTTGGTGCTTCGTGCTTTCCCTAACAGCCCAGCACCTTTGTGCTCTTGTGGCATGACAGCTTCTGCTTTGGATAAGTGCGTAAATGAATAAATTCTGGCACTTGTGGTTGTGGAGAAAGGCTTGTAACTGTGGCTCTGAGCAGCTCAGTAAACTCAAAAGTAGAGAGAGATCCTAGGTGATGTTCTTGACATCTCATGGACAGGGAGGGCTGGCGCATGGATGAGTTTTGTGTATTTAGGGTCTGCAAGGAGCGAACCATCCCAATCCCATAGGAAATCTTTAGTTTCTCCTTTGCCCTACCAACCTGGGTCATATTTATCTAAAAAGCAGCATTGCCTGGCCTGGCTTTGGTGGAGGCAGCACCCTCCTGAACCCAGTCCTTGAGCTTGAAATCAGGGCAATGTTCTCTCTGTTTTGCATTGGGATTAACACGCAAAACTGACTCAGATGTGCCTGGCTTTGGCGCTTCACCTTCACAGGGCCAAATTCTGGGGCTGAGGGTCTTCAGGATATCGTGGGAGGCTGATTTGTTGCCCTGGGGCTCTCCGTTAATTTCCTTTTCCCATTTCGACAACTTCCTGGCAGTCTGAAATGTTTTCTATGGGATGGGCTGATAAAGGATTTCAAGTTCCTCTTGGGCATGGGAGGAGAGAGGGGAGGGGAGAAAGTGGCATTTCACAAAGCATTGATATGTTTTTAATTTTAATAAAAATAAAAGAACGAGGTAAGCACACCTTAGCTGCTAAGGTGACAGGCGCTTAAGGAACGCTGAATAAATACATAAAACATATTTGCTGAAGGCATTTGTCATTGGAAGTTTAAACATTAAACATGCCTGCTTCGCCTGATACCGTAATAAAGCAAGGATGTTCGAAAAGCCATTAGTGGTGCTCTGACTACAGCTTTACATCGTCACTGGATGTACCACGGAAACCGCATTATATCAGCGATGCCTCAGCAAGTTTTGCACCCAGAAGGAAAAGTAGGTGAATTCTGGGAGGGATTTCAATGTAGCCTTGGTCTTTTTTTTTTTTTTTTTTTTTTTTTTTTTGTAGTCCATCATTTCATACTGGCTGTTTTGATATTGTTTCCTCACAAAGTGCTGGGGCACATCTGTGTGAGGAATCATCTCTGCCATTGTCCTGGTCAGCCCAGGCTGAACAAGAGCTGCCTCTGGGCCTGGTGGCACAAATAAGCAGGTTTGTGTCTTTACTTTTTTAAATTGCAGGCTAAGGAGGAACACAGATACTCAATCCATTAAGAAATAACTAGGTGGGTGATTCACTACCATTTGTGTAAATGGCGCTAACTCTGGTCTGCCTGCACAATTTATTAATACTTCACGGGAGGAAAAAAAAAATATTTTAATCTCATAATGGATGATGAGCTGTGAAATTGCTTCTGCAGCAGCTGGGCACCCTGGGGGAGGTGCTAGCTCGCACCACATTATGCAAGTTCTCCCCACATCTCTGCCTTCCTCGTGCTAATCGCGCACGTCAAGTCTGGGCGATGGGGAGGGGGCTGCCTCTGCTGCTCTTGGATTTTATTACCTTTTTCCTTCATACACACAAACAATTTCTTCTTAATTTGCTCTGGGGTCCCAAGTGTGACTTTGGAAGTGCGTGGGCTCAAAGTCCAAGCACATCATGGTGAGTGATGCTTGGGGCTTCAGAGGTCCCAGCCCTTGCTCACATTAAGTAACCAGAAATTTAGCAAACACACTGGGGCTGCCCCCAGTCTGTGACTTTGTCTGGCTGTTACCCTCGCTTCTTAGGCAAGAGTACCAAGAGCAGGTACTGCTGAGCAGCTTTGCTCTGCCTTCACAGGCTCGGGCTGGGATCGTGAGTGGTGCCGGTGCTCTGAATGCTGTGGAATTCAGTCTGAGTACTGAGATGGCACTTACCATAAAGGTAGGTGGGCGGGTGGCACAGGGCTTTGTTTGCAAATTTGTCTTTGCTGATAAAAATAAAAAGAAATCATAAAACAGAGTTGTTTGGGTTGGAAGGGACCTTAAAGCCCACTCAGGCCCAACCCCTGCCATGGGGTGCATGCCACCTCTGCGGCCCATGTGCATGGCTAGGGTCTGTCCTTTGAGCTAAAACTGAAAAGCTCACTACAAAGCACCCATATGAAGTGTGGCACAAAGGCTTTCTACCCTTAACCACACGTTTTCAGTTTTAAACACAAGGGAAATAAGATGAAAACTGAAAGGGGACGAGTATAGTGCTGAATATAGTTTTCTTCCAGCTCTGAGTCTTTCTTGCTCAAACGAAGCCAGGTTGAATTAATTTCTTAGAGTGCTTTTTGCTAATTCTTCCCTGCATGCACTCCATTACTGTTTTCAGGCTGCCTTATCTCTTGACCTGCTTACAGTGCATTATACATCATTATGTAATGCACCCTTGGCTCAACGCAAAATACCAAATCCATCCAGTCCAACAATGAATTTCTGTGAAGTGCGCTGATCTTATTATGCAAGTTCAGTATGCCATGAGACAAAAAAGGCAATTATGTAAAATCCGTACTCCTCAAATAATTCCCAGAAATGCATGATATTCTTGAGTAGACTATTATCATATTCCTTGTATTGACTTCCAGCCAAGAGACCAGGAAAGCAAGGAGAAGAGTTTATATTTGGCTGGCCCAGTCAGTCTAATTTTAGATCCCCATGGCTCCTCTCTCACTGGGCTCACAGTCCCTCCAGAATATATTTTAAAATGCAGCAAAATCATTATATACAATTGTAAGGAGGCTGATTGTAAGACAGATGACAGAGGATATGCTTTGCTGACACGGAACAGAGCTTGCACATCTCCTAGCTTCCCCTGGAGCACTGCCATGTTTGCTTTGAAAGACTAGGTAAGAATAGCTACAAAAACATGCTGAAATGAAACAGTTCTCTCCTATCAACAACGAGGGCAGATATTGAAGCTAAATATTGCTACAGGTCACCCAGGAGCAACTGTGCATCAAATATGCCTCATAGTCCTGGTCCTGCTTGATGAAGATAGTATAAAGGGTTTTCAGCAGCTCCAGTTATTGCCAGTGTTTGCATAACCCAATGTTGAAGGCTCATGACAATGTTGTCAGCAGACTTCAAGCCTTACTACCCCCTGTATTTGGCTGGATGGTGAAGGTCTTAGCTGTAGGAACATGGTGTTGCCTCTGGTGCTGGAGATGGGGATCAGACGTGGCACCTCCAAATGGGTCCCATCGTGGCTCAGGACAGCACAGAGCAATGCCTGGCCATGCTCTGCCTCAGAAACCTGGCATTTCAGAGAGGTAACAGCAGCAAATCTGCAAAGCAGTAGGTTGGGGCATATTCTGTAAAGAGCACAGAGAGCTGCCTGCTGCTGGATGTTGTTTTCAAGAACCTGATGTTAATGTTAGGAGGTGGCAGGATGGTAAAAACAGATGAGAGAGGTGAAAGGGAGGGGTGTAAGCTGTTCTGGTCTCTGAGGAGCTTCATGGAGTGTTCTCCAGGGATTTGTATATCTCTTCCAAAATGCTGACTAATTTTTAGGACACTGTGCTTGCCCAGAAGAACCACTGATCTGATCGCGTTTTTGGGAGGACACTACGTGGCTGTGGGTTCCCACCCCTCCCTGAGAGCAGTTCCTGGGCTCTTGTGCCCAGGGTGCAGAAAAGTCAGGGAATGGCGTTGTTCTTCCTCTTTATTCCTGGGGGTAACTATTTCCAAAACTCATTTCTGTCTGTGTCACTGGGGGCTGAGGTTTCTCCCTTCCCTCAGAAGGGTAACGCAGCATTACCAATCCTTCATGTGCCGCTGCATGCTGCACTGCTGCTCCCATGCATGTCTGTCTGCCTTTGTGGTAACTGTAACCTTTTCTTGAACCAGAGATTTTCCTGAACCAGAGCCCTTTGGGATCAGTGTGGGTTTTCCTGGATACATTTTTAATAAACACAATAATTTGACTGCAAGCCCATTACCTACCCCTGTTTGTTCTATGGGATAGTCATTTCCATGCCTGCAAAAAACAGTAATTCATGGGGCAATCAGAGGAAGAATGACAACCAGGACAAAATTGGTATGTGCTGTGATAAGCTAGTCCATCTTCAGCATCATGCACTGTAGCTTTATGTATTGCCCATAAATAATGGCCTCGAAAAGATATTAAATCTTTAGGAAAAATCAAGCCTAATTGTAACTATATTTTTGTTTTTCATTTTGGTTTATGTACAGTATATGACTTTTGCAGAGACATTTTTATTCCAGGAAAATGACAGGGCAACAAGAAGCCATAATTGCACTGATTTTTAGAAGTGCCTGCATTACTACAGATCTGATGTACTGCAAGACATGAATCAGAAAAATTCTATTAAAAAATCTCTTGAATGGCTGACACAGGAGTATTATCCACGATGATTAATTTGACTTGGTCATTATGAACACAGACAAGTCTGACAAAATTGCATTTCATTCCCCACTGAATTCATAAAATCACTATACACATAATAAGAAGTTATAGTTGTGTGCTATCCACTATTCTTGACAGGATTCCAGTTCTGGATAAGATACTGATTAAGAAAAAAAAAAAGGTGTGGGGGGGGAGTTGGGAGCCTTTTTAAAAACCTACAATAGAGCTGATTTCTTTTGCTATAAATTGTTTGTAGAAGTCCGTTATTTTTAGCTTTTTGTGGTGAGGTGGTGATGCAGGTCAACCACAGCTTGGACAATGTAAAAACTGAATGTAAAATCAAAGGTTATTGGGGCCAAAGTGTGAATGTTTAGGACCCTGGTCTCTCCCTTCTGTGCACACGTGGTTTTATGAAACTCGTGTAAGAGGCTTTTTGTGCAGTGCCAAACTTGGCTGAAACCATCCAGGAGGTTCAGATGGGAAGGCTCTGTAATTCCCTGGGATTTGTGTCTATGGGAGAGGGGACAAAGCCCACATAAAGCGAAGAGGTAAATGTCCAGCTCCATCCCAGGGCAGTGCTGCCCGGTGGCACTGAGGTGGAGCCTGGCTCTCCGCCTTCATTTGCTTTAACATGCAGAACTTGCATCGAAACAATGAAAGGAGGAAACTTGGGGAACATTGAGGTGTTTGATCAGTTGTTCTTTGGGTGATCCAAGCATTTGTCTGGGCTTTCAGTCCCACACTGCAGATGAGGAAAAGGAGCACAGAGGTACCAGCAGGCTGGCAGGACCCAGCTTGCTGTCGCTGCCTCCTGCCCTGCTGGGCTCCCCGCCTCGCAGCATGCCCGCAGGTTGCTGGAGGCTGTGCAGACACGGCCGGTGCACATTTATGTTCGTCTGTGTTCACTTATGTCCTTACAGTAAGGATTTGTTTGTCCCTTTTCAACTGCATTCCCTCAGTCAAAAACCTGAACGTGTGAAAATGGATGTAAAGGGGGCTGTGAACACTTCGAAGACAATTTGTAGTTAATAAATACTTCCTTACAGTATTTATCCAACTCTACTCAACTCTACATGGGATCTCCATGTGCAAAGATGAGGTGAATCAATTTCCATTCCTAAGCCCCAGAGCCACTGACGTGGAAAATCAGCGCCGCTTCGCGCCTTGGCATGGGGCTCCAAAAGGTGCGGGTGGGAACGCAGCCCGGGGTGTCCCCGCTCGCTGAGCACTGAGCTGTTTGCCCTGCTGGCCCCATCGTTCCTCTAGGGTTTGCAGCGTCCGGGTGATTTCCATTTTCTCCTGCCGCCCAAGCCAATGGTGCTGCCCCTCTGGCTTTGGTGCTTCGTGCTGAGTAGCGAAACTCCACATGTGCAGTTCGTGTGCAGGAGAAATGCATCAAAATTCCCTTCTTGCAAATGTTGTTGTGGCAGTGCTGAGCAGCGTGTGTGGTAGGAGAGCAGTTCAGAGTCTTGCAAGGAAGTAGGGGGGTGCTTGATGTCATTGAGCTTTGGTTTTCTTTTCTTTTTTTTTTTTTTTTTTTTTTTCTTTTTTTTTTTTTCTTTATTTTAATCGTGTTTGGACTCTTTTTCCTCTTTATATGGCTCAGGATCTTCTTTTAACTTGGTGTGCCAAGCTTGTGTGGGATGAGCACTGGCACAGAGTGAATCCTTTTTGTACGTTTGTAAGAGAAATCGGGGAAGTCTGTATGAAAAACCCATGTGTTTATCTGGCTGGTCCCATGCACCATCCAGCCTTGGCACACAAACATCCCAAACAGCCCCACGTTGTCCCTACACCACCCAGCCTCCGTGTCCTCCATGCTCTTCATGTGCACCACGAGCACAAGCTGTGGTGGCATGCCCTTGGTCACCCCGTTCAGCACCACAAATAGCCATGTTTTCCTTGTTTTGCAGACTTCCCAGTCTGGTTTTGGTTTGCTTAGACCAAATCTATCCTACCTAATGTCTGAAATGCCCAGAGGGTCACGGTCCTAAGGCAGTAAGCTCTTGTGTTAGCTATGGGAAAAGCTTAGTTAGCAGGAGAGGGATGGTGCGCAGTCCGTGGTGTTTTGTGCCATCTGGATGATTAGGGTGGGATGGATCACACCAGTTGACGTATTTCCTTGTACCTTACTGGGAATAAATTTTCTTTCTTAGGCTTGTATTTACTGTTGAATGTTATTTGACAGGGCAAATATTTACCTGCAATAATGCCGCAAATCTCTATGCTTTCCACTGCGAATAATATTTCTCTGAATCAATGCTTGGCTGCGACTTCTGGATCCTCGTGGATAATCACACAGAACATGACTCAGTGGAGAATTGGGGTCACTGGATGTTTGCCGTGCTTCTGCGGAGAGCGGTTCCCAGGTCCTTGGTCAAGTCATGCCCTCCAAGATTAATAGCAACACACCACGGAGAAGTGCTGCTGGCCAGCTGTAGAGGATTTTGTAAAGGTGGACAGCACCTCCCTTTTCTTCCAAGAGGGGAGAGACAGGAGAAAGCTAAAAGCTTACTTTGTGGATGCTCAATGCTTGTAGCTCCCTCCTGAGCTACCTGCACAGTGGGTTCTTGTGCAGTTTCCAGCCTGCTTGCCACTGGATGCTGACAGCCCAGGGTGAGAGCTACTCGCTTCTCCCCTTGACTCACAGTAATTTTCAGGTGCAGCTTAAAGGCGTGTGGAGATGATGTCCCCAAACTTGACACACTGATAATTCAGGTGCTTATCAGGCACATGGAAGAAGATCCCGTTTTAGTGTTAAAATTCAGGCTTCCCATGCATGGGACACTGGAGGCAAGAGAGGAACCAGCTCATTCCCCTCTAAAGCTCTCAGTTCTCCCTGTGCTGTGTTCAGCTCCATTTCCATACAGGAAATGTATGGAACTTTAACTGCTTTAACTGCTGTATGGAACTTTAACCCCTTAACTGCACCCGTAAACGTGCAGTGCAGAGCTGCCTGCACCCTGGTCCCTCCATTGTGGCCTTCTCCTGCCGCAGGAACTGTGGTGTCCCACCCCACTAGCCTCATGTGGGTCACCCGCAGACCCTGTGAGGGGTTTCTGAGTGCCACCTCAAGGGGAGGTACCTTAGCATCTCTGCCTCCCTCTCCTGAAAATGACCAGGGGTTGCAGGGAGATCTGGGCCCACCATCCCCAGGGCTGGGCACAGTGTGGGCAGGAGGCCACATCACAACAAGGGTGTCCCCAGGATCCGCTGGTGCTTTGGGAGTGCGTGCTGTGCCCTCCAGGGCCACCACGGTTCTGGCAATGGGACCTTTTGGTGCAGTGCAAAGGGCTGAACAGTTCTGACCTTCCTTTCTGCTGAATGCAGATTGCATGTTCCCAGCTCGGTCATGCACTTACCTGTTCTGATTCGTCTTGTCCTGGACGTTGCATGGGTATCAGCTCAGTAGGAACCAGGGCCTTCCTCACCCATTGCTGTCCCCATGGTGAAAGGGCAGAGGGAGGGAACCGTGGCACAGAAAGGTACAGTAAAAGGGTGATAGAGAAGCTGCATGGCATAAGGGACACGTCTCTCCGTGTCCCCACACCCCTCCATCCTCTGCCTGCGAATCTGTTGGTGGATGGAGGTGGTCTTTGTCACTGGGACCTCTCTCCAAGCTCAGATTTCAGGAACAGTTTTTAAACACGGCTCTGATGCTGTGGGAGATGGACTGTATCTGCTGCAATGCCGTCCTGCAGCTCACTGTGGGGTGAGCCAGTCCATGCCCTGCAGCACAGCGCCCATAGCCTGGGCACAGAGACATGTGGGGACCTGCCGGCAAGGAGGGAGTCAGGAAAGTGGCATCTCAGAGACGGGGAGCATCTCTGAGAGATGCTTGGTCAGATGCTTGGTCAGAGATGGGTGACATCTCTGAGAGAGGAGGCTTGGCTTGGTCCTCCTTCTCCATCCTTTCCTTTGTGGGGTCCGACCTTCAAAGCAGCATCCGGCCGCCCTGCAGCGTGAGCCAAGGCTTGGCAAGTAGAGGCTTGTTGTTTCAGCTGATTTCAGTGTTTTAATTTGAAGGGGAATAATGTGTAATCACAACAACTGTCATCTGCTTGTCAGTGGAAAAGCCTAGATCTCCCAAGTCTGCTGTGTGCACCGCCACGGGCAGCCTTTTAGCAGGGCGAGCTTCCCCGCGCTTGCCTTTGGAGTCCTGGTGGGATGAATGGGCTCCGACCAGCTCACTAATCTAATTTGTAATGTATCCTTATAACGTATAATTGGCTGTTTAATTTAATTCAAATTAACATAAGAATAGAAAACAGAATCTGCAGCAGAGCCCGTGTGGTGGTGGGAAGGGGCGTTGGGTGTCGCTGGCAGGAGACTCGAGACGACGGCGTCTGTGTGCGCGCCGTGAGACCACCCGTGGTGGGCAGGGGTACAGCCCCTCAGCCAGTGCCACGGTAAACCATCCCCCTGTCCCACCCTCCCGAGTGTCTGCCTCTTCTCCCTGCCCTATCTTCCTAGCGATCTCTTTAAAACACACATAGCATAAAGGCAGCCTGTTTTGGAAAATCGCTCTTCGTGGTGCGGTGTGAAAGCTGGCAGGCGCCGAGGCTGATTATGTTGATTGGATATTGTCTAATCTGATTTTGATTGTGTACAGCTTTGATTGTAATTTTGATATGTCTGCACAATACTGTAGCTCTTTGGAAAGCTTTGTGAGTTAAACAGAGCTTTTTTTTTGCTTTTTTTTTTTTTTGCTTTTTTTTTTTTTCCCCAGGCTGAGAAGAGCAGGGGCAGGAACGTGCAGGGGGGAGCGGGGCTTTAGCGCTCCTCACAAAACCGCCTCAAAGCCCTTTCGTGAGCTGCTCTGCAGCAACACGAACAACTTGTAGTTTTGAAGAGAGCTTTAGGAAACTTTGAGTGGGTTTTACATAATTTAGTTAAGTACAGCAAAGCCACTTGGTTATATACCTGATACCAAAATAAACCAGTTGGAGGAACAAGTTTGCTGTGCAATGATTTATTTAAATCCTTTCCATAAAGCACCGAGTGAAATCCTCTTAAATAACTGGGGAAGAATTGATATACCTTGAAGAGTGTAGCCCAAGCGAAAACTTTACTAGACGTATTAAATGGGATATGTCTGTCTGCTTTTGTGTGCAGCCTCTCATCCCCCTTACCTTTCCAGCACAATGCCACTGCTAGACAGAAGCCGGCTGGAAAAACAGCTGGGCTTGAATTTCCCCTGAACAATAACTGTTGGTACAGAGCTGGCTCAGCCCTGGCTCCGTCTTATATTTCTCGCGTACTCATATTTCCCCAAAGCTAGTAGGAATTTCACGTGAACGTGAGCAGTCAGCTGGTATGTGCAGCATATGCGCTCTTCTCTGTTTTTATGATGGGACAAGGGGAGACAAGAGGTGTGTTTCACCGTAGCTGCCTCTCCTACTGACTTTTGAATTCTAGTTAAATATGGGCTTTATTTTATTTTATCAAGGGTTTTCTCCCTGTCGCCTGGGCTGATGAAGAGCACGAACCTGAGTGTGAGCTCTGGGGCAATGGATTAATAAAGCCAGCAATGTTCAACTGGTTTTGCACACGTCTGGGGTTTTGCTCTTAAATCAAGTATTAAGTCAAAATCCAACCATGAAACTAGGTGATCTGAGAAATTTAGCTTAAAATCCATGTGTGTAATACTATGGCTAATCAGAATTTCATATGCCATAATAATACGTGAAACAGTAGATGTTTAGAATAAGCCTCCTCTGCCAGACGCTCATTATATTCTGCTTTGATAATTAATAATTTTGGATAGACTCACTCTTAGGTTATGAAGCAAATACGTTTTTGTCTGATGTGAAAACTCTTTCACAGGCGCCATAATATCTTCTTTTCATTGGAATGCTTAAATGTATACAGACCACCAGAAAGCATGGGAAGCAAAAGGACCAACACCTCTGCACCTTCATGGTGAGCTTGAGGAGGGCTTGAGGTAGGGAGCAGAGGGCGTGCTTATCTAAACCAGGTCTGGATCAGGCTGTAAGGTAGGACAAACCTCCGTGCAGGGCACCACCAGGCAATCTTTCTTTAGAGGAGTTGAGAAGTTGTGCTAATGGCTTGCAGCAGGGGTGAGGAGGGCCGTGAGTATGTTGCAAAATAATCAGAGGCTTGCAAGAACCAGTGGTGTCCCGCAGTGGATGGTGCAGTGCTCACCACCTGGCTCCTACATAGTTATGACCTGCTGATGTCCAGGGTTGGAGCTGTCTCTTTTATTACACCCAAAATGTTTTCACTGGAATGTGCTTTCGTGTTTCTTGCACAAATAATCGTTTTTATTTGCTGGAGCAACAAGGCAGTGACACGTTGCAAATGTCTTTTTTGTGTTTTAGACATACAATGGTCAGAACGAGAATAACGAGGACTATGAAATCCCACCCATAACGCCTCCCAATCTCCCCGACCCTTCACTCCTGCACTTGGTGGACCACGAAACTGGATATCACTCCCTGTGCCACAGCCTGCCTCCGAACAGCCTGATACCCGCCTACCCCTACCAGAACATGGACCTGCCGGCCATCATGGTCTCCAACATGTTGAGTCAGGACGGGCATCTTCTCTCCAGCCAGCTGCCCACGGTCAGTGACTTTCTCCTCTTTTTACCTTTTGTTAAATCCACTCTGTGCATCGTGCTGTGAGCTGATTGAATGGAGAAGGGCATTAATGAGGGGGTGTTTGCACCAGGGGCTGGGAAGAGCCGGTGATGCAGCCTTGGCTTGCTGCACTACCACCCACTGCTGTTGATGACCGTGTTCATGGTGCCAATTTTGTTTCCAACTTGATGTTTTCCCAAGCCCTGTTAATTGCCCAAGAGGAGGCAGGAGGGTTGTTTTCCTCTGGGTTCGTAGCATCCTCACTGAACCGAGCCCCATGTGGCCAGCAGGAGCCCCCTGCTTGTCACCCCTGCCCCACGAAGGGAGAGCTTCCCTATTGATTTCAAGGAGACCAAGATCCCTCCTTGCATTTGCAAGCTCAAGTTGCCTTTTGGCTCACACCATGGTAAGGTGATACCTTGCAAAGTTTCAAATGATGCTTCCATAGGAATAAATAAAAAGGGAATAGTGAAGTAAAGGCAGCTCTGGGAAGAAACTTTGGGGCTAATTAGACCTTAGGACTTTTCTGTAGAGGCAGTGCTGAGGAAAGGTTGTGACTTGGTTTTGACACTGGTATTGAATTAATGCTGGAGCTGTTTAATAATATTTTCCTCTTTAGCACATTTAGCCCTATGGTTAGTTTTCTACGTTGTTTCTCTCTAAGATCATTGATTTTCATGGATGCTGTTGAAAGGCATCGATATCAAACAGAGTTAATTTTACTTATTAGCATTGCCTGCAAGCCTGCAACTGCGCTAGCTAGAGAACATTTGGTGTCGATTGCTTGAATAGATAACAGTCTGAAAGGTAGTGATATTTAAATATTTAAGTGGGATATTATCTCTTAGTCTAGGAAAATCCCAAGGCTTTCTAAAGTCTTGGTGCGTCTCCAAGTTGAGTGGTTAGTGTGTTTAAGAAAAATATCATCTTCTGCCCATCAATATTGAACACAGGCATATATCTATGAAATTAAATATTACTTAGGTCTCTGTGTTAGCTTTTAGGTTCTTAGGTGATTAAAACATTCATTTCTGAGACAAAAAGAGTCAATTTTAGATGAAATATTTTTCCCTAGTTTAATTTAAAGCACAGCCCCTTTTCCTGACCCCTATTTTCATAACACGATAATTTTATCCTGTGTTGATCATCTCATTTTTGAGAGGTGATATTGCACTTATAAATCACTTTCTAAAATACCTAAAGAAACAAGAACAGTGGAATTTATTAAGCAGCTTCTGTACGTCTGAAATAATTTATTTTGGAGTAGTCCTTGGGAAATGTTCTCTTTCTTATTTTATGGTACTGTTTTACAAATGCAGCATTGTGACAATAAATCAGGACTGAACCAGAGAAGATAAGAAGGGGACTTAGTGGGCTGTAAACATAGAATAGAGAGATTAAGATTTGTTTGCCCCTTACTACTAAAATAAAAAATCCAGTGAACCCTGAATTTTCTAGCCAATAGCAAATTGAAAGTGTTTAGTTTTGAGTGGAAACCTCTGGAGCCGTAATACATCTTCAAAGGTCCCAGCAGCAAAGGAAGTAGATCAGAGAATGGACTGTGTTGCAGTTTTAGGTCAAAATTAAATCCTGCCTTACCTTCCCACCAAAGCCTTTTTTCCATGCCATCAGATTTGAACTGCAGAAACAGCATCTAGCCCTTCTCTTCATTACCAGCTCTGGTTTTGGCTGCCAAAATTGAGCCCCTATCACTCCAACACAGCCCCAAAATGTTTGATCCATCTCACAGCACATGTGTAGTTCCATGATTCCTACTGGCATTAATAGGGGCATGCACGTGAAGAAAAACTAAAATCCAGGAGACAGAACAGGTTTTTAAACCCATACCATAAATACCTCCTGCCCGCGTGCCCACTGAGCATGAGGCCTCTTGGCGATGGCATCATGAAGATGCTTCAAGCATCACTGCTTGGCATCGCAGGATGGGACCTGCTCCAAACCAGCCCAGAAGTTCACCATGTTCAGGCTGCAAACATCCAGGTCAAAAAAGGGGCTTGTTTGTTGGCACTTCCAAAAAGAAGAGGGTGTTTTGTGACATGGGCAGGGATAGGAAACCCAGCTGGGAGTACTGCAGGGGAGGCACGTGGAGGTTTTGTCTTTGGTCCAGGACAGATGCTGCGTTGTAGTTTGTACTGATTTTTGTACACGTGGCTATTGGGCCTGGAGCACAAGTCGTGTGAGGAGCGGCTGAGGGAACTGGGGGTGTTTGGTCTGGAGAAGAGGAGGCTCAGGGGAGACCTCATTGCTCTCTGCAAGTGTCTGAAAGGAAGCTGTGGGGAGCTGGGGGTTGGCCTCTTCTCGCAGGTAACTAGTGATAGGACCAGAGGGAATGGCCTCAAGTTGTGCCAGGGGAGGTTCAGGCTGGAAATGAGGAGACATTTCTTCTCAGAAAGAGCAGTCAGGCACTGGGACAGGTTGCCCAGGGAGGTGGTGGAGTCACCGTCCCTGGGGGTGTTCATGGGAAGGCTGGACGTGGTGCTTGGGGACATGGCTTAGTGGGTGATGGTGGTGGTAGGGGGATGGTTGGGCCAGATGATGTTGGAGTTCTTTTCCAACCTTAATGATTCAATGATTCTATGATTCTTGCCTTGGATGTCCTGTCTTTTGGTTGGAATACAGTAACAATGAGCAATTCAAGGTAAAATGTTTAGAGATGGTAAGACTTCTCTTCTAAAATAGTAGCTAGAGCATCCTCATGAAAAATCTCAGGCTGCTGAAAAAACATGAGCGAGGACTCACTGAGCGCAGTGGGGATGGAGCACGCTTTGCTCTGCTCTGCCCCATGGACAAGCTCGACCTTTCCATCATGTGGTCCTTGACCACTGTTTCTGTCACTTTATTTCCTTATTATTATTTTCCCTCAGTTTTTACAAGTCCAGGAACTTCTCAGACACTGAAGATGGGATGAAGGGACATGGAGGGGAGAAGGGATGGGTGAACAAGAGATGGCCAAAGATCTGATGTTAAGACCAATGGTGCAGGGAGGAGGCAGGGCTGATCATGTCACTGGGGATAGCCAGCGAGGCAGGCTGCCTGCTGGGCAGAGGAACTGTTGTGAATAAATGAGATTTCAGAAGGTATTTTGCAGAACATATTTGACAGAAGCAAAGGGCGATCAAGGTCAGAGCCCAGGAATCTCCAGCACAGCGCAAACATTTCCATAAATATTAGATAGCGGTGTCTCTGCTCATCAGGTGGGACAGTGCCCAGTCATGGGCGCTGTGCCCTTCTTTGCCGTGGTTGGGTGAAATACGGCTCAGCCATGTGGGTTTGCATGGGGGAAGCATCATTTTGGACATCCCAGTTGGCAGCTGTTAGGAGCAAACATGGGCTTTGTCATGTGTACAAGAGTTTGATTGCAGAGCCTGGCAGCTATCCACGGATCTCCACTTCCCTGGTGCTTCTCACGCTGAGAGATCTCCTTGGCTTTGTTTGAGAAGCACTGGTAGCTGTGCATGAGCCACCCAAAATCATCCTCCGGGGCTCTTCAGCTCTGCCTGAGGAGGCCTGCAGCCCGTGCAGGGCATCGCTGAGCTGGGGGCAGGCAAACTGTACCCATAAGTGCCACCGTACTGGGCGCTCACTGCCCCCTTGCTGGGAAGAGCGGAGGAGGTGGAGGGGTTGGAAAGCAAAACCCTCCTTTGGGCTCAGTGGAATGACTTTTTTTGCTATCTGCAAGCTGGTGCATCAGCTCAAGAGGGAAAGAAAAAAAAAAAAAGACTCCAGAAACATCCTGGAAGTTTTTTCATTTCAGTTTGAGCAAAACCAGATCATGTGAAAAATATTCAAAATCCCCAGTGGTGAAAAGCATGTTCGTGGTGCAAAAAACGTCAAATTTCTGGTTAGCGGTGGAATCTGTTTATGTATGCACTGGACTACTGTCTTTAATTATTGTTTCCCATGGGTTCCCTCCAGAGAAGAAACAGTAAAGGGGGAAGAATCATAGCAGCAAGGACAAATGCAGCCCTGAAATTTCTGAAAAGTCAGTTGCTTGGCTTTGCAAGCCGAATATCTGTTTTATAGCACTACGGGGCTTTTCTGTCGAACAGAAAGAAAAAAAAGAAAAAAAGTGAACAAGAAAAATCTCAGCAGTAACACACCTGCCTGCCTCCCACATGAGAAAAGGAAATGAAAAGCAGCACCTCCTCGGAGCTGAAGCGTGCGTGCCCGGACAGTGGGGATAGCATAGGTCCCCAGGAACTAGCATCCTCTGGGGTCACCAGCACTTCTTTCCAACCTGATCTGGGTCAGGTGAGGGCAGTGGGAATCCCAGCACTGTGCTCCAGGTGCTGCAGGATCCAACCCTCAGCTGTAGGATCACAGCCGAGCCACTCAGTGCTGGATGTGGCAGCATGGAGTGCAGCTCCAGTTGTAGGGTGTACAGCTGTAGAGGCACTACAACTGTTCTGGTGGGCAGTACAGCTTACATGCTGTGGGTAAATACTTCCAATATGTAAATGTTTCAATAATCTTAAATCACTGCCTGAGGAAGTAAGTCCTGAGGAATGAGCCATGTTCTGGCGCAGCGTGCGTGCAGCAGCGCCAGGCGATGCGCGCCGGCCGGCAGCAAAGAGTTACCAGCGTCCCCCGAGCTCCAGCCCTGGCTAACTTCGCACTGGCAGTTTTGTGTTGTGTGCTTTAGGTTTTGACTAATTTGGCTTTCTGCTTATTAATGGCTCGCGGTTTAAAAACTAAACTCCCAAACACGAGCCCTTGGTGGAAAATAGTAACGATGCAACCGTACGTGAAGGGTTCTTTGTATTAAACAGAGCCCTGTTTGCAATTCCCTGCTAGTGTTTTTCTCAGAGGCAATAAATGAAAGAAATATGTCTTTTTAAATTTTATAAAACTCAGAAAAATGGTTTTAAACAGCTTTTCTTCACCTCCTATAATTATTTATTTTCAAACAGTCCTTCAGGGTAATGTTCCGTTTTCTTATTTCACACTCCTTTTTCTCATAAATGAACCATCACTTCAATAAATCATTATGAAAACAGAGACTAACACAAACCCTGAAAGGTTGAAAGATTTATGTAACACATTTATGTTTTCCATTTTCTCATTCTGGTACTCCACTGCTAAAGCTAAGCTAATAAAAGCTGCTATTAATATTTCTTGTTGCCTGGCAACCGCAGAGAGGGAGTAATAGCTTTAGCTAGAAAAATAGATGACCGATAAGGAAAAATTCAATTCTTTTATTATCTCAAGGGAAAATGGGCTTTTACTGGAACATTATGATGTACGAGTGCGAAGTTGAATACAAAGGATATTTTTTCAGTTGTTTTTCTATTTTTAATGAACGTTATTTTACCTTCGCGAACTCGTTTAAGGCGTTCGCCCCACCTCCTTGCGAGCTTAATTTAGCAACACCCACGCGTGCTGCTGGCTCGAAGGACCTGGTGGCATTTTCGTTCGAAAGCCCCCTTCCCTTCATACCCCCCCACAAGCCAGGTTGGAGCCCAGCAGACAAGGTGCCCGGCCACGGAGTAAATCGGGTTTGGGTGTGCTTAAAAGCAGGCTTTCTCCGAGGAAGGGGCACGGACCGATAGTTACTTTCTGAAGTTTGAGCAGCCGTGGCTGAGCTCTCGGTGTTTTTGCAGGGAGCACAAATGTGGCTGCTCCCAGCCGTGCTCGTGGGGTGTGGGTGCTGGTGCATGTGGGCATGGGGTGTCCTGCTCTCCTGCCCCTCAGCTGGGTGTGAGGGGATGCTGCTGAGCATCCCACTGGGCAGAGGTGCCCCAGCGTCCCCCGGTGCTTGCTCCAGAGGCAGATACATCCCCAGCTCCTCTCGACCACTGGTCCAACCCTCTGGCTCTGGTCAGCCCCTCACAGAACAAGGACACTTAACAAGTGAATCCCAGTACACAAAGCTCCTTTTCCTGCTGGTTCCAAATCCTATTTTTGTCTTGTGCCATGAAGTCCCCCTCGCTCCAGCAGACCTCTCCTATGGCCAGCACTGCAGGATGAGGTGCAGGCGGGATGGGGCGCAGGCACTGCTGCCACCAGCACCTTTGTGCTCGCAGAGAGGTGCCCAGCAGGGTTTCAGGAGGGGATTGTCCAGAAGGCAACCTGGGGAGGAGGACACTGCTCCCCTTCATGCTTTTGCCTATCTGCTCCTTGGTGCTTTATAAAATGGGTTTTCTCTGCAGGCAGTCTCATCCCAACTACTCAGGTCCTCTGAGAAAAGAGGTTTGATTGCAGCCTCCAACTTTTATGGACGGCTGAAGGGTCGGCACATCTCAGCCCCAGGGCCCCTTTAGCATCTCTGTATGAAGAAATCTCTGAGAGCTGCCATACACACAACGTGCTTGGTGCTTCTGGGATCGTAGGAGACAGAGATATCAAAGACCATCCTGATCTTCAGAGCTTCTGCCAGTGCTAGATTCCTGCCCAGGGCATTGTGTTGTGCTGGGACAAACTCCACCTGGCGTGTCACGAGGAATGAGTTGTGTGGGATGACGGCAGGTAGGTGTCACCCTTAGGAGATTTTCCAGGTACTCACCTATATGCTACCTTTGCTCTTACTGCACCGCTATTACTGTCATTACTGCTGCATGCTGTTATAATAACAAAAATTACACATTCCTAGGCCAGAGCCGCAGGGTATAAAACCTACAGGAGGAGATGCGCCTACCTTGAAAAACTTCCTAGGCAGTGTTAAAGTGTCCCTGCCTACGGCACCACATCACACCATGCTGGAGGGGGCTGGCATGGTGGGAGCCGGCATGTGTCTGGCTCCAGAGGTGTCTCTTCTCCCTTTGGTTTTTGTTCTGCAAGCTGTTTCCTTACCCACTCCTGCTCATCACTTGCCAGAACCACAACAGGTCTGATCCCGACATGGTGTAACAACTGCCTGCAATCCAGCAGGGTCTCTGCACTACTTGGGGATCGGGCCGAACCTCAACTTTTAACCACTCTGTAGAAATAAATCCCCCTCGCCTTGCCTCTCCTCTCCCTGAGCTGGGCAGTGCCTTGGTGGTGAGCAGTCCCACCAGGTGAGAGTCGCCGCATCAGCCCTAAAGGCACCGTGTCCGTCCCCGAGCGCTGTCCCCAGGCACGTGCCAGGTGAGGTGTCCCTCCTGCTGGCCCCACACTGCACGCTCCTGCTGGCGAGCGGTGCGGAACAAGCTGCTTTGCTTTTACAGAGATTGAAAATTTTACCAATTTTAAACCCAAACTTCTTGGGAACAATCACCGGCGCTGTAAATAAGCAGTTTGTGCAACACCAGTGAGGAGGCTCGTTGTGAACAGCATGTGTGTATTAGTAGTGTAATTAAAATATCAATTACGCCGCGCCGACAGTTTGCCAAATAACTGGCTTTTGTGCACAGTAAACTTAATCACTCCTAAATCTACTCACAAGACCTGCTGCAATCTTGATGCCAAACTAGTACAACATGAAAACAGCATTTGCTAAAGCGCAGCTTCAATATTACTTTGCGTAATGGTGCTGCACTCCGAAGCTAGTATCATGTTCTGAAAATTATCTTTTAATGTACAATTTGTATTGCTGAGAAATGTCACTTACTTTGCAGAACGTCTTGCCGACATAAAATCCAAGATTTATTCCTGTCATTTTTTGTCTTCTGTGCCATGTTGATAATAAGAAGCCTACTTTGTGTGTGCAATGCTCATGTCAGTTTTGAAATTTGGGGCTTCAAAAAAGACAGTAGTATAAATAAAACATGATATAAATTAAAAATATAGTGGAAAATAAAATCTGTGAGTTACAGTAGCAGATAAGATGAATACAGCACGAAGGGGGTTTTCAGAACAATATCGGGTAACTGAGAGTATTCAGAGTAAATATGTTGAAGGTGTGGGATGGACCTTTTTTAAGAACAGATTCTGGTCTTAAACTGTGTTCATCTCTACATAACAGACATACAGATGGGTGCCTGTTACTTAGCCTGATTTTAACCCTTTAGATCTAGCTTGTCTACCTCTCTGGCATGAGATTTTTTCCTCTTTTTAGCAAACAACTCCACTTCAACAGTTTTTCTGGTTGAGGTTAAAAATGCTTTTTACCCATGTCAAAAAGTCCCACAATGAGACCAGGACACCTCCGTGCTTTGTCGAAGGACTGAGACGTTCAGAAGAGGGTTTCTTTGGAGTCTGGGGTGTGGTTCTAGGGAAAGAGTGCCCGAGTGTTTCCAGTTCCCCATCTCCCCGTGGAGGATTTGTCATTTTGGCCCCAGTAGCTGGGAGCTGATGCCCGCATGAGCTTCCACAGCCCCCTGAGCTCTGGTGTACATGGGGGACTGACTCTGCCATCTCCTCCCCTGTCCCTGGCACTAACCCCTTTGGGAACAGTAAGTAAAATCAGAGTAATGTGTTTCTGGGGATTCTCTGCTAACCAAGCCCCGCGTTTGGTTACGGTTAATTTGGTCACACTCATTTAGTTGCACTAATTTCTGCATGTGAGCCAGTGGCACATATAATCTGAGGACTTCTTGTTGGCTGGGTCGTGCAAAGGAAGGTATTTTCCTCAAAGCACATTTCTGCGTGCCTTGTCCCGCGTCCTGTTCCTGCCCATGACACTTCTGCGGCTGTGGGGATGCAAAACGAAGCTGGGCTTTTACTGCCACTTGTCCAGGCTGGTGGTGCTGGTCTAATCCAGGGATGCTATCTTGGCCAAAGAGGCACAGCTTGCTCCGTCCCACTGGGTGCTTGCGCCACGCATTCCCCTTATTCTCTCCGTGTTGTGCCGCGCTCTCTGCTTGGCCACGTGCAATCATTTCCATGGGAACAGCGAGGAGAGGCGATGGCCGTGGGTCTGCGCCATGCAGAGGAGCCTCTGAAAGGCATGAGATGATTTTACTGCGTGGCATCTCCTCTGCTGCACTGCAAGCTTGTCATGCTCCCATATGCACCCACACCCTGCCTCACAACGCAACATAAAGTCATTTTGAAGCTCATCGTGCAGCTGAAAATAAAGAATAATTCCTGCCCATTTCAACCAGCAGCACCTTGGCTGCAGGAGAACCTGTGCTGCCAGTTATCCCTGCAAACTAGCACTTCTGGCAACTCTTTGCCATCCATCTTGCACATTTTGATCAATGTTGCAGCCCCTTTTTAATTGCCCCTATCCCCTCAATCAATCATATTTATCTCCTAGCTGTCATTCGTCTTCTCTTTGCGTGCTACCAGGCTGCATTAGCCTGCTCCAGCAATTACTCATTGCCCCGGATTTTCCCTACAGAAAAGGGGGGTCCCACACAACTTTTATGCTTGTTCCCAAACCGAATGCATGCTGTGCTACGTGGCTTGCTTTCGGTTGCCTTTCTAGAAGTTTCATACCCAAACAGCCCTGCCATGGCTGGGTTCAGAGGCTGCAGCTCGGCTGCCACGAGCACATGCCCAGGGCAGGAGAGCACAAAAGGATGGAAATTTCCATGGCTTTTGTTTCAGCCATAGAGGTTATGATGACTATTCACTGCTGTAGGTGTGTGCACATCCAGTACGTCTTTTTTATTATTTAAATGGGAGCCATTTTTAGAGGCAAATAACAGAAAGTGCTTACAATAAAAATAATAGGCTGGAGCAGGCTTTGTTGTGCAACGAGGAGATCAAAGAGCTCCACCAGCCACGCGGCTGAGCACTGAGAGTGAAGGGAGAGAGGGTTTCTAATTGCTAGGTAAGATTTCCTCAGCTGGTAAATATAAATGGCAATCCTAGCCTTTTTATAGGAGTTTTCTCCTGCCTGTGGACTCGGTGGGGTTTGCTGTCAGTGTGAATGATGGTGGAGAATGAGCAAGAACATGAAAGGGGATCTTCAGCCAGATTTCCCTTTCTTCACCCCAAATCCTGGCCGCGGGGTGGCTATGAGGCTGGGTAGGTCCAGCTGCCAAATTCACAGCCCCCAGAAGACCAAAAGGGTTGAACCTCCAAAGAGCACAGCTCCCAGCAGCCCTCCCCTCTGCCTCACTGGTACAGGCTGAAACGCTTCCCATCCCCACAGCCCAGGGAAAATCAAAGTTACCATTTAAATGAAGAATGCTGCTTGAGTCCTGCCTCTGTGAAGAGGTGTGGGATGCAATGTCAGGAGAAATTATAATGATTGCTACAGATGCAGCTTGTCACGGAAAGAGAAAAATGTTTCTGCATCTGATGCATGGCAGCGAGCCAGTTGGTAATGTTATATGTCCAAGTGTTTCACTTTGGCTCCGCCGGCTGGAAAGCATTCCTTAATGCTCTGCCTGGCTGTTATATTTGTCTCTCAGCTCTGCAGAATCCCATTACGAACCGTCCTTTTGCACCATGGAAATTGTTTGGTCTCTCCGGCCGGCCGTGTGAGGGAAGGAGAGGTGTATTGCTGCAATCCCTCAACATCTGTAGAAATTGCCAGCGTGATACTTCTCACTTACCTGTCCTGCAGCGGGCATTTCTCATTACAGATCGAGAAGTCCTGTAAGCTGCACGAGGTTGCTGGTGACCACCTTGGGTGTTGAGGTGCTCAAGGAGCTCCTGGGGTGGCTGTTGAGCTGGGAGAGTGGCTCCCGCTTGTGGTGAGAGGCAAAGGCGGATGGTTTTGGGGTGAACTGAGGTGTTCCAGCAAGCAGATGGAATAGGAAGAGTGGGGTCAGTCAGGGAATGGCTGCCCTCATCGGGAACATTTTCTGTGCAGGAGGAGCACGTTTTGCCCAACTCTTTATGTTGTTGTTTTCTGGCTACCATTTGGAAGAGCAGCGCTTAGAGACCCTCGCACACCACGATTTGGGGGTGTCTCTCGTAGTTCTGTTGTGGCCCTGGGTGCTATGTTCGTGCTGTGTTATTTACGATGTGGGATGTAAGCAGTGCAGGACAAAGCTGGGGGTGACCCTGCAGAATCAGATGTATTCGGAACAGAGAAAGGACATTTGGAGAGATTTAGACATAGGAGGGAAGTGGGTTACAGGGCTGTTAAGGGAGTTCGGTACTGATAGATGTGAATTAACGTGTGTTGGGGAGAAAAGTATTCACTGCTCATAAAGCTTGCAGTGTTCTGAATTAACTGCCAGAAAGCACGTGGGCTGCTCCCCCCAGCAATTTTGTTCCAGTCAGGTCAAGATAAACTTCAGGATTCCCTTGCCCCAGGAAAATGATAACACCAGAGAGATTTTTTAAATGTTTATGGGGATACCAAAATCATGGGGAACTGCTGTAGCAAATGTTAAAGTGAATGTTGCTGGGAAGAAGGCTGTTACATATGATAAATCCGGAGCTAATTTCTGACTGGAATTGACTTGAACCTTGGGAGCACCAGGTCCCATCCAAGCCACATCATGTCTCATTCGGGAGATGATGGAACTGGTCCATGCCTTCTTTGGGCTACAGATGATGCTTCACACCTCACCTACTGATTTGTTGTTTAAAATGATGACCAAAGTGATGATTAATGCTGTCCTTTCCTCACAGCAACACCAGGCAGCTCTGCTGTGCTTCCCTTTCCATCCCAAGCCATGTTCCTCTTTACCCTGACAGGGTGGGGTTGGAGATTTGGGTGCATTCCCAAATGAAACCTTGCAGCACTGGTAACTTCTCAATACTTGAAGCATCTTAATGCATCTCATCGGCCCACTGCTCCCTCCCAGTCCGTACTGGTGCCAGCCGGTAGGACAGAGCACCCTTCGCAGGTCACCCCTCTGAAGTTCAGGTTTGTGTGTGCAGAATTGGTCTCTGGAAGAGCTGTGGTTGTGAGCACAGCACAGGGCTTGGTTCTTAGAGCAAGGCATTCATCCACCATCACCAACCCTCCTGCTCCAACCAGCACAGGGGGCTTCTGCCCTGGCTGGACACGGTCCGGTGCACAGCTCCACCTTCCTCACTAGCTGGGCTTCTTCATGGCATGTTCCCAGTTCTGTACTGGTTTTCTGTGTCTGTCCTAGGGACTCCCTGATTATTTCGGCCGGTGTGTTTTAGCAGCTGAGTACAGACAGTTGGCCATCTGGTTAGCGTTAATCCGAGGGAGGAGGCTGCCTGCTTACCTGGAGGAGAATCGCTTTCCTCTCAAGATGAGTCCTGTTAACTCCGTGCTCACGTTGAGCTGAGCTGAGGATATCCAGTTCTGGAGAGAGGGGAGAAGAGGTGAAAATGGGACCGCCAGTACACATTCCCTTCTCAGCTGTCCCCTGCAGAATCAAAGGGCTTGCTTTGATTTCCATGCCATGGCAGGCATGGTGAGATGGAAAGTACCTGCTGTGTCCCCAGGGCAATGGGGCAGGCCACCACTCAGCCCCTCTGCCAGCTCTCTTGGGCTTGGTTGGTCAAATTGGCCAAGTTGTCTCTTTGGGGACATCTGTTCCTTTTTAAGGTTACGTTTCCTTATGGGATTTGTTGTTACCACAGCCTGTCTCCCCTCCAACATTTTGTTTTACCTGTAAGAGAGCTGAGGGCAGGATCAGGCCTGTCCAAATGTTTGTTCATGGTCTGAAGGTCCATGAGAAATGACCAGAAATGGGCCAACCTGTGCAGCAAAGAGATGGTCTCTGGGCATTGAGCAGGCATTTATTGGAGACTGGTGGTCATCATGGCCCTAAACCAACCACAGGGCTCTCACTGGGGTGTCTCAGGCACCAGGCAGCTGTAACTGGCAGAGCAGAGTAATTTTATTGCATCTACACCGCAGACTGAGAGGCAGAAAGATCTGTACCTCTGGGTCATCCTGTTGCCTCCATCATCCCATCAGCTCGCTGAGAGGACTGAGCTCTTGCCCCGCTCTGCCTTGTCCCCCTGGGGGTCGTTGGTTGCCCACTGTGCAGCAGAGCCTCAGTCCCTCCGTGACACCTGCAGCAGGAGATGCTCTGCAGCAGCTCTGAAGATTTGCCCTAAAGAGGAACACCAAGCAGTGGAGGCCCAGGCAGGAAGAAAACATTTATTTCATCCTTCCCAAATGACTGAACTGGTGGGGTAGTGGCTGTACTGGGACCCAGACAGGTCACGCCAGGGAATTTGTAGGGTGGGTTACAGAGATCCCAGTCCCACACAGGGCATGGCTGCTTTGGAACTTTCTTCTTTTATAGCCCAGCATCTGCGGCTCTGCCATGCTGCTTTACAAGGCAGAAATCCAATTCCTGAAGGGACGGAAGCCAAAGTTCAGCACGGAGCATTATGCCCTGATGAAGGTGTTGTATCAATGCCAAGTGGAAGAGCAGTATCTCTGCTGATTTATAGGATGTGTGCATGTGTGGCTAAGCAGCGTGGCTCTGTAAACATTTCCTCTGCTAACCTGGTGATGATTTGTTTTGTGGTAAGGACCTGCTCTGCCAGGCTGGCTGCGGAAGGGGCTGTCCTGTGGAGTAGCACAAGGTCTAGCACGGGGGATTTTTAAAAGTGTTTTTTCTCCAGCTTCTCACAGTCCCAGAGATGAGATGTGACCTAACACGTCTTCTCTGCTGTGAATTTCGACAGAATTTAAAGGGAGAAAAAGCCTGGGCCTGCTAGGATCACATGGGTGTGCACTTCCAAGCCACATCCCACAAGGAATGGTTTGTGTCTCCGTGTCTGTACACGCTGCTGTTTTGCGATCGTGTCCTGAGGTTTGCACAGAAAAACGTCTCCTTTTGACTTTGTGCTTCAGATTGAAAATCCAGGACTAAGTCAAGCCCCTTTTGAAAACATAGGTTTCATGATCCGTAATGGGTGACTGGGGCTGGAATTCTCCCCGGTGACAGCTCGCCTCCTCCCCTTTCTTTCCCTGTACTTTCTCAGTGAAGCAGCAAAGCCGTGCACAGCACAGCGGGTTGGGTTCGGTCCACAGCAGCTCGGCCACACCAAGTTGTTTGAGCCGCTCACCGGGAAGCACTGCACTTCTCTGCAAGTGGCAGCGCCCACGAATCTCACGTTGATTTTAACTCTGGCCCATGAATGGGCAAAGGGCTTAGTTACTGCAGCCCGGATTTTGCTCTTGTGCCCTCTGGGTGATGCTGAAGCCCACCCGCTGCCCTTGGAGGTGTGTGCGTGGAAGCGGCTCCCTGCCTGGGGGGAGTCGGGAGCGGAGCCCTTGTGAGAATTTTAAATCCTATTCCACTGTATCCCCATTTTTGCAGTGTTTGTGTTGCGCAGGAGGTTGGCCATAGGATCCCAATGAATAGGTGTGAGGAAGCAGCCGGCAGTGCTTTAACACCCGGTCAATCACTTGGCACACTCGGGTGCCACGTACCCCATGAATAGCGGTAACTGGGCTTCGGCTGTAGCTTACATGTAAAGTTCACCAGGGAAAAATTAGATGAATAACTACAATTATTGCTGTAGTGAGATGGTTCCTTTGTAGTACATCATCTACTGTAATTTAAAAAACATGGATCATTAAAATCAATACATATTGCAACCAGACTTCATGAGCTCAAGTCTCACTCGCACAAAGACATGTCAGTCTTATCAAGAGCTGAGAGACAAAGTTATGGAAAACAGCCTTAGCTCAAGGAAGGTTGGGCTTAATATTTCCTCCAGGACACCTTTTTCTAGCTCACTTCTTCCCTGTGTTGGTCACAGGATAGAAATGCAAGTATTTAACATGAGCGTAGCAGATTTCTGCAAAATTCAGCATGGAAATAGGGCAGCCAACAGTGCCGCAAAGCACACGAGATGTGAGCAGCATCTTGTTTGTGGCGTTGTAACAAGCTTCTGTGCACAAAGCTCGGCTTTATGGCCCAAAGCCTCAGCTGGGAGTGTGGCTCAGGGGCGCTTCCAGAGGACCTGTGCCTGCCAGCTCAGGGCTGGTACAGCAACACCTGAATAGCACTCTGTGGGGAAAACAGAGGGCACCTGGCCACACTGCAAATGGACATTTAGGTGGCTTCAATGCCCAAAAGACCAAAAACATGCAGACAGAAGGAAGGAGGAGAAATCTGCTGCCGTGATGGAGATGGGGCTAGAGGGACTGAGTATAGACAGTGCTGGAGGGTCTGACAAGGGAGTTTTGAAAAGTCCTAAAGAGATAGTAGCTTACAGGGTCCTGAGGGAAAAAAAAATAAACAAATACAAAGAAATAGCAGGTTTTGCATCTGAAGCCAAGAATAAGGTTGCCAGGTTGAGTCATTTACAGAAAAACTGCTAAGCAATGAACCTCGCCATTTTGTTAAAACATTGCAAATCTGGAAGATGCCAATGGTAATAAGCCAGCCTTGTGGAGTGAGAGACGGGGTGGGAGTCAGTCGCCCAGCCTGAATTAGTCACACGGCTTTCTGTGGTTGTGGAGAGGCTCTTCTGGAGTGTAACGCTGAAATACTGCTGTGGGATGGAGTGCGTGTCTCTGCGGGGATTTGGGGAGAGCTGGACACCCAGCTTCAACGCACTAGTCCACATTTTAGGTGCCTGCATTTGCACAGATGTTGATTTTTCCAGCTATTCAGCCAAGGGGAGCAGTTGCATGTAGCAAGTGAAGGTTAATAAACTACTCGGTGTTCTGTCTGCTTGCAACATGCCGAAGAGCCATGAGCCATGAACAGTGCTGCAGCTCTGCCCTGGGGGTTGGGTTAGCCACGTAGGGGAACCTACAGGCAGGGAGCATCCTCTGGGGACACGAATGCAGCCAGCACGTGTCCTGCCCTTGGGGCAGTAAGGGATGTCGAGGAGTTCAGGGAAATACCAGGACACCCTGGCCGATGGCATCGCCGGTGTGAGAAGGTCCGGTCATGTGCAGCTGTGGAGGGGATGAGAGACGGCTTGAACTCTGCATCGATCCTGGGCCTTGAGCAAGAACCTGGAAAGAAAATGTTTGTATTGCCGATGAGGCCGGGAGGTCCCGCAGGAGCAAAGGGGGACCTGTCTCATCTGGGGTCAGGAAGAAGAAGCTGCGAGCTGAACGGAGCCAGGAGCGGTTTCCAGTCTGTGTGAATGCAAACTGCAGGGCTGGGGGAGTTGCGGCAGAGCCTGCAGGAGCTTGGCCCCTCCTCAGGGACCCAAAGCCCAGGTCTGGGAGCAGAAGGGGGAGCGGGGCTGAGTCAGGCACTGACATCACGGAGTGCTGCAGCTCCGAGGCTCACGTCAGAGCTGAGCCGCGTGGTTACAGGAGGCTGCCTGGCTTTTGGTATTCCGGGAGAGCTGCTGCAGGGGCAGAGAAAATTATTCATGGATCAAAAAAGAAAGGCATTAGCAGTACAAAGTGTCATGATTTCCTCTGTTCTACCGCAAGGTTGAAACAAGATGCCAGCTGCAGTACATGAGAAACAGCTTGAAGAAACACCAGCAGAAATACACTGATTATTCTTGAAAGCCCCTTGCAATTCAAGCCAGGGTATCGCTTACTAATTTGTGGGGAAGTGCAGCGGGTGCACGGCCCTCCGCTGACTCGCAGGCGGCTGATCTGCAGCAGGAGGCACCGCTACAGAAGAGCGTGACAGTCGCGTGCTCCCTGTCACTGGAAATCAAGGTTGGAAACAAACAGAGGAGCTGCCAGCGACCACGCCACAATTAAGAGATGCCAGGCCAGCTTTTTGTCTTAGAGGAACATTAAAAAAAAAAAAAAAAGAGAGTGTAAAGTTGATAGAGGAGATTGTGGTTCATGCCGTGCACAGAGGGGAATAGAGGAGAGAATAATCTTCTCATGGGGAGTCAAATTCAGATCCCAACAAGCAAATGCTGTGCTGAATGTTGGGTCCCATGGTGAAACCATACTTTAAAAAAAGCAGCAAATACAGAAATATGTTAATGCCTGAAATCTCTTACCAGGTCTGAACAATTGTGGGTGTTAGATTTTGGCAGGGTATTGCCAGTGAAGCCGTGGGTTGTTGGCACGAGTCTGCCGTGTCTGACAGCAGAAGAAAGTCACAGCAGGTACAAAAAACTTGCAGGCGTCTGCTGGCAGTACCTGTGAATGCCTTCCAGGGGTATGAAAATGTGGCTAGCTTGTTATAGGCAGAAGCACGTATGGAAATTGCTGTCCTTGACGCTGGGTCTAAAAACCTTCAAGTGACCCTAAGCCCATTCAAATGCCTTGGTGCAGCCATAACTGTGTAATGAAGCTGTTTTGCTAAAAGTACCCCTAAGCGAACAGACCAACTTTGCTGTGAACGTGAGAATGTCCTGGCTGTTTTTTCCCTGGAAGCAAAGCTCCCTAGACCTGGCTGCAGAAGCTGCTCTCCTGTTGACCAGGGTGGCTTGTGGTGATCTTTGCCCCAGCAGTGCCAAGGAGGTGGAAATCTCCTCCTGCCTTGTAGAGCATCCCGCAGCACTCCAGAGCATTCAAACCCAAGGATTTGCCCAAGAAAATACTCTGCAGCCCCATGCAACGCTGAATTGCTGCTATGCAACTCTGCTCCCTTGGCTCTCACGTCACCCCCCCTTGTTGGCAGGAGTGGCAGCTGGGGGGGAAATGTTTTCACTTACAAACTAAGCCGACGTTATGTGGTGCCGCCGAAAAGCCGCAGATGCAGCATCCCACGATGCCACTCTTACAGCCTCTGCTCAGAGCGGGACTGTGCTTTGAAATGAAAAAGTTCAGTCTTAAAATAGAAAACCACACTGAATTATACAGCCACTTGATAATTATTTTTTGAGTGCTGCTGCTAAAAATGCCCCATCAAAAGACAAGAGTGCCATCAGGCTACCGCGCCCAGGGAACTTACTTCCAGCTGCATTTTATTTCCTAATTTTGGCCAGTCTTTTGGCAAGACTCGAGATGGGGGAGTAAATATTTACAGCTCTGCCTCCCCACTTCCACCTCTTGTGCAGCGGAGCATCGCGCAGGGCACCCGTGGGTGCCACCTCAGGGCATGCTGCATGCTCGGAGGCAAACAGGAGGGAAAGAATATCCGCCCAGCATTAATTATCACTAAGCAAGTTTTGCCTAATTGCATTGTCTCTCTTAAGGCAACGACACAAATATTTATGAGTGGGACTTTTTAATTCTCATTGTAATCAGTGACATAAATAGGTAACACCTTCAAAAAGAGTTAATAAAAATGTGTAAACACAGGCTCGAGCACAAACTATCGAGCAGTGTGCAGTAAAACATTCCGGTGTTTATTGTATTAATTGAATATTCATGAGATGCCAATTTAAATTACAGTTCACAACTGTTGCTGTGTCTAATGAATAATTTAAACAAGTGTGGCCAAAGAGATTTCAACGCTGCATTAGCAAACTGCAAGGGATTAAGCAACAGAGAATTTATAATTAGCTTTGTATATCCTATAATAAATTCATTGGAAAGATGGTTTTAATTATCCCACATGTTAATTCAGAATTGAGTGCATTAATTTTCGATCGAACAGTAACCCTTTCTTCCCAGGTAATGTATTTCTTCTTCGTTTTCTACATGCCTGGAAATTGCAAGTGCAGAAATTGCCTGTCCTTGCACACTCTGTCTGCGGTGACACAACAGTTGCACCGCAGCCCCAGGCTGCACATTTCACACTCAGCGATGAGGATGCTCAGAGCGAGGCCAAATCCCTCCCCAGGGGTCGGGATCCCAGAGTCCTGCTCCTACCAGGTCTGTCTGCTGCTGCATGTCTTCTTCAATGCTCTTACGGCTCCTTGGGAAGTGCTGTCTGCTCTGGGAAAACACGCCTGCAAAAGTGGTACGAGTTTTTGGCAGTCATCTCCTACAAGCAGCCTTAAGTTTTTGTTTGAAAGCAAGGATGTGTGTCAATAAAACGCTGAAGTTCGAGCAGAGCTTGCGGCATTTGTTTTAGAGCAGAACAGCAGCCCGGTGGGGTTTGCTGAGTTTGGGAGAAAACTAGCAAAGTGGAATTGGAAGCAGAACGCTTTTCTCTTGGAAACTCGTAGGAAGGCTTTGTGCTGCCGCGGGGTTCCTTGCACGTGGCAGAGCTGTAGTGGAAACAGCTGAAACTCGGGAAAACCGAGTTGTTGTGGGAGACATCCTGATGACAGAGGGCTTTTCTCCTTGGCAAGCTCACCAAGTGCTTTTTCTGCAGGAGACAGGCACGTTCGCTTCCAGCGGTGCGAGGGGACCAGCCCTGCGCTGCGGCATCTGGAGGGGAAGTGAAAGGGGACAGCCATGAGCCCTGTGGAGGTGCCCAGCCTTTCAGAGGGTGAATATTTTCCATGCTCGCCCTTCCTCACATTCTGTCCTTGCTGCATGGTTCACTTGCTTTCAGAGATCCTACTGGCAATGTTCCCATTGCCTGTGGGCCCTGCCCCATCTATCAGGTCAGGGCAATGGGTCTGGAGGAGCTGCAGGGGCCAGGGCTGTCCCAGGTAGCCTCCAGCCATCCCCTGGGCCTTCAGGTGCTGCTCTAGTGCCTCTGCCTGTGGGTGGCTGGAGTTATTTAAGTTGATAGATGTGTGGCATCAGTGTAATGCAGTGTGTTGTCATTGACATTTATTGATTGAACCCTGGGACTCCATTGATCAAGCTCCCTAGTGCTGGCTTGTAATCCCGGTGGAAAAAAATCAAGCCTGTAATGGGGTCATGCATTACTCGAGGTTTTCCACCAGTGGGTTATATCTTTTGGAAGGGAAGTGGAATCGCTGGCCCAAATCCCAACCGTTTCCTGCATTAAACGAAGACTGGAGGTAGGAGTGCCTGTTACTGTGACAATCTACTTTGGGCAGAGCCAAGCCCTGTTAAATACGGCATCGTTCACATCCAGGAGTTGGAAAAGGAATCTTTTGGGTGCCTGTTATCCGCCTCAAAGAGGCACAATAGGACAGGCACACTGCTGGACCAAGCAGTCTTTTGCCCATCCTTAATGCAACACAGCTAACCTAATAAAACCTACGGCACAGCGCAGGCAGCGCAGCAGCTCAGGTTCAGGTTGGTGCAGGAGCCTAAATAAACACTCCCAAATGCTGTATAGCTTTAATTCTGCATTTATGTTGGGTTTTGCATGTCTGTAATTTGTGCTGGAATAGCATCTGTGGTTATATTAGCTACTGAAAAAATGAGAAGGGTTTGCTGTTGGCAGGAGTCGGAACAGGAGTTACCACATCTGGCTCTCGTGGCAGGAGCCGACGCTCGAGTTTCTCTTCTCTGCTACCTCCTGCAATTAGTTTTGTGCACACAGCGTCATTTGGGCTTTTTGCACCTATTTTAAAAATGTTTAGCATTTGCTCTAATTAAAGACGAGCAAATAACAGGCTGTGCCTTCTGCTAACGGTTTATGTGATGCAGCAAAGTCACCGCAGAGCTTGCTGCTCGCGGAGGTTCCCATCGGCAGAGCAGATCTGCGTTCTGCTGGCGGGGAACTGATGGGCAGGGCATCTGCTCGCCTGCCTCACACAGCTCTGGCAGAGCTGGATTTTCAGACTCAAGTAGTTCCTCAACCAGCATTCAGCCTCAGAAGCATCCTCCTTCCCTGGGTGATGGTCTTCCTGATCACAAGTGACTCTTAGGAAGCACTTATTACAAGCCAGCACAATAGTCCCAGCCGTGTTCAGCCACAAAGAGGCATGAAGTTGGGGATCAGAAAGGGGGCAGCTCACTGCGGGTGTGCTGGGGAGGTGATGTGCTTTGTGTGCAGGTGTGGTACCAGTGCTGGGGGACTTGGCTCTTCCTAATACTGCCGGCATTTCTTGTGGTACTTGAAAAGTGGGTTGTTAAACTTTCCAATCAAAAAAAAAAAAAAAAAAGCTTTTAAAGTTCATTCACAGAGTTTAGTCCCGCAGGGATGATTTCTCTGTGTAGTCTTCCCATTCTCCTGTTGTGTTCCAAAATTACTTCTTTTTTTTTTCTTCTTCTTCTTCATCTTCTTCTTCCTCCTCTTTTTTAATGCTCTGTGCAATAAAACTCGGAGGCCTGTCATTACTTTTGAGTATATTGCTTTATGTGAATGCAATATCTAAAACGTCTGCGAAGAGCCAGGAGAGACATAAAGCGAAGGGAACTGCGCTGTGCAGAAAGGCCCTGATAATCCACGGGAGCCGGGAGGTGCTGCGGGAGCTGGTGGGGCCGGCACGGCCGGGGTGCTGCCATGCTGTGGGGCTGCCTCTGGGGGTCCCAGGGGAGCGGGAGGTGCCCAGGAGTAAAGCCCAGGAGCCGCACAGCTCCTGCATTGCACAGTGTCTTATAATAAGGTCCCTGCCCCTCAGCCGAGCTGGGGACGTGCTCAGTCCTGGTAGGGACAGGGACAGGGACGCGCGACAGGACGTGATTCAGTGCAAGGCTGCTCCTGTTGTGCTTCTGGATGGTAGAAGGGCCATCTCCTGTACTCATTGTGCTCCTTTTTCTGTGTAGTTCCTTCTATGTGTCCATATTTTTTTTATTATTATTTTGTTTTAGTGTTTTGTTTTGTTTTGTTTTGTTTTGTTTTGTTTTGTTTCGGTGGTGGTGGTGGTTTTTTGACTTTGTCATCGGTTGCGTAGGGAATGTAAATGGATGCCCAATCCGTTCTTTTCTGAGAAATTGAATTCTTGCTGTCTGCTGGCCCCTCTGCCTTGCTAGTGCCGGGAGTGCCAAAGTGTTTGCAGAGACAGAGCCCATGGAGTGGAACTTCCACCCATCTCAGCAGTTCAAAATCTTAAAAAGTAGGCTCAGCTGTAATTCAAGATCTGCAATAACTTAGAATCATAGAATCACAGAAAGATTGAGATTGGAAAAGACCTTCAGGATCATCTGGTCCAACCATCCCCCTACTACCAATGTCACCCACTTCTTCTGAGAAGTAATGTCTCCTAATTGTTTTAACTGTTGAAGAGTAGTGCTCTTTGTTCAATTCTTTAATTGTTGAAGAGTAGGGGCATGATGTTTCCAGTTTTGCAACCAGGGACAACGCCCAAATGCCAGGACTTTTCAGCTCAGATGGAGGGAGGCTTGCCAGTGCCCTCAGGACCCTGGGATTCATGTCATCAGGTCCCATAGACCTGTACCTGTTTAGATTCATCAGGTGGTCTCGAACCTGCTCTCCACTTACAGTGGGTGGGACTTTGATCCCCCAGTCTTTGGGTTCAGGGAAATGAAAGGCTTGGGAAGCCCATCTACCAGTGCAGACAGAGGCAAAGAAGTTGTTGAGTACCTCAGCCTTCTCCATGTCTGTTGTTACCCATTACTCAGATATAGAAACTCACTCCTAATAGAAGAAATTAGCCACCTGTAATCACTTACACACTACTATTTTCACTCCTCAGTCTATTTTCACAGATATTAAAGGTGCATGGCAGCCCTTGGGGACTCCTCCTGTCACCCAGCACAGCAGCCCGAAGGGAGCTGGGTCCTCTCTTGTGCTGTTCCTCGAGGCTCTGTGCAGAAGGGCTGCCACCTCTCGCACAAGGGCTGTGGGATGGGAAAGAAGCACTCACGCAACCCCTGAGAATTGGCAAGAGTTGTTTATTGCCGGGACATCCTGCAGAAAAGCCTGCAGGATGTCCGTGGTGTTCTGTGGCCCCAAGCTAATGCTTGGGATGGAGCCTGAGCAAGGAGTAGGGAGCTGGGCGGGCACTCCTGCGCCGTTGGTGGTGCTCTCGGATGGAAGAGAGCAACGACATGCTGCGGCAGTCCCAGGTCTGTTCTGGTGGAGGTGGATCCACTTCCATTGCTTCCTCCACCTCTTCTGGTGTGGAGCCCAGCTCCATGGGCTCCACAGTGCTTTGCAGAACATCAAGCCAGGCTTTGCCCGGGACTGCCCAAACGGGTTGCCTTCCATTCCGAATGTTTTCAGGCCAGGGTGCCGAGCCAGGTGGTCGTCCAGTTCCGCCCGCAGGTCCCGTGCCGCTGTCAGCTTGGTTTTCACAAATGGGTTTGAGGTTGCTGACGGTTTTCCAGCCATGCCTGGGTCCCATGCTCCGTTCCAGACCATTGGCACGCCTCTGCTCCCCACGGCTCCCTGCCCGATGCTCCTTACTTTGCTCCACGCCACCGCTGTGCCTACGGGAAGGCCCAGGCCCCCTGTCGCTGGGTGTTAGAGGGGGCGGCCTGTTCCCCGCGTCCTTGCGGTACCAGTGGTACCTCTGATATCTCTCTGTGGGCTGGGCGCCAGAGGTCTCCCGAGCACTGATGTTTCTTGTGCTGCTGGCGCTCTCCCTCCGCCCACGACAAATCTCCTTCGTGTTAGCTGCGCTCCTTCTTGGTGCTCCTTCGGACGGCATGCCTGTCCTCGCACACCAAGAAGGGCCGCTTCTCGCCTTAATGCTTCTAGTCGCCTTCCTGCCGCTTTCGCTGGCTGTCAGAAGAGCTAGTCGCTGAGCGAGTGGCGGGCCAGTGGCAGGCGGCCTGTTTTATAGGGCCCACGGGGCAGTGGTGGCCACTGTGACCTCAGCAAGGCTCTGTGATGGAGTGACCCACGCGTGGCCAAAGGCGGCTGGGTTGGGAGCAGCCTGGAAGATGCCCTCACGTAGAAGAAGGAGGAGGGTTGGGGGGCTGAGGGCCATTTGCATGAAACCAGGTCTCTGCTTCTTGGGAATCTGTTTGTGCATCTCAAATCCTGTGGGACAGCTTTGCAGGGCAAGTGATGGTCCCCATCAGCACTGAAGTGCATGGCTGAGGAGCAGGTCTGCAGTCAGAGGTGACCTGCAAGGCACGGCCAGGGACCCCCTGCAGCAATAGGTGACACTGGGAAGCATGCAGCAAGCCCCACCACCATCGAGACATTTTTTTTTTGTTTTAACTATGGATTCTGAATACACCTTCCTGCCTGTATCCCTGGGATTAAAAACAAAAATTAAAGAAAAATTTGAGGTCAGGTTGATGGTTGGATGTGATCATCTTGAAGGTCTTTTCTTAAATGACTCTGTGGAAATCAGATGGATGAACAGGTCTCACGCTGGAGAGATTTTCACCTTGCCTCCCATGGGAAAAGCTTTGTCTCACCCCTACAATGCAATAAAAGCACTGCCTGGGATGGTTTGTCTGCTCCTCCAGCCATCCTGAGCACAGGGACGTTTGGAGCAATGGGACCTGAGGGCTGCAGCTTTTCCCCAAACCCTGCCCTTCATGCACGCTGCACAAGGTGGGGTGTACAGGGCACTGGGCACTGTGCTTTGAACCTGTGCTTTGCAGCTCCGTGCTGGAAGACACCGCAGACTTCCATACCTACCAGAGGCAGTCTTGGAGCTCTCCCTCCACAAACACCTTCCAGCAGCAGCCCCAAAAGCCCTGGAGCCCTCCTGTACCCTCAGCATAAGGGCAGGAGGTGGTACCCGATGGGATCTGGCTGTCCCTCTGCTGGCATCCCCAGCAGCATGGTCTATACCAATGCCACCACTACACCTCGTGTCCCCAGGTGGGTGGGCATGGAGCAGCTCCTCCCGTATAATTCCCCCCGCAGAGGGTCTCAGCCCTCCAGGCCTCGCCCTGCAGGGATTTCTCATCCACTCCCTTTGCTGCTTCTCGCTGGCTCTTGCCAGCACACACAAAGGGATCCAACCAGTTATTAAGCTTTATGCCCTTGTGGGGTAGCAGGGGGCTCGGGACGTGGTGCTCCTCAATATTTTCCTGTTACATGGAAGTTCTAGCCCCTGCTTTGGGGACGTGGTGGTGTCATGCCTGGGTAAGTGGCAATTGCCTTCATCTGCAAGTGGTTACAAAAAACACTAAATAATGTATTCAGAAAACATGCTGGAAATGAATGGAATAGATGATTTGCAAAAGTTTACTGAATTATCAGGCTTGTTCTTTAACCATAAAATAAGGCACTTTAAAAAAAGGAGCACGAGGGGAGCTGTGGGGCCGCCAAGGGTCAGCTGCAGGAGTCGTCACCTTCAGGACTGGGATTCGGGATGTGCCGAAACCTTGCAATACTTTGGTCTTAAGCAGCAATGTGCCAGCTGTGGTGTGGGTGTGTGGTGGTGCTGGGATGCAGCACAGTGGTGCAGATAGCTTGAGTTTGTCTTCCAGAACCCAGAGGCACCTTTCAAACCATACATTTGTGCTGGCACCTGGACTGGCACCTGGCTTGCACATTCCGGGGGTGGCAGCTGGACCCCTTGTGGGCTCCTCTGCTGCACAAGCCCACGATCCTACTCTTGTTGGCAAATGACCATGCTGGACAATTGTGTCCCATGAAAACAACAGAATTCAGTTCGTGCCTTTTGGCCGTGCCCTTCCAGCACGGGGAGCGATGGGAATATTAATGAGGGATATTTCCCGTTGGCCGAGCAGTCTCCATCCTGTTTTGCACCGTTGTTCTCACCCAGAAGTTACAGTAATCTTCATAACGAGGTGTTAATTGTGTTCGGAGGACTCTTTCTCCCCATAATAGCAGGATATGGTGCCACTGGGTCACAGACTGTCACAGCGCTGGGGGCGGATTGCCAGGCAGGTGCCTTCCAAGCCCAGTCCTTCATCCTGCCTTTCCCACCTGCCAGGGAGCTTCTCTTTGTGAACAAGCAGGCAGTTCCCTCACACTTGAAGGGATAACTGGGCTAATGTCTGAGATGCTGAATGTACAGCCCGAATTTCCAGGCCACATTCAGGCACAGTGCTTGCAGGAGCGTGGAGGCATTGTCCAGGCTGCTGGTGAGGACCATGGTGATAGAAGGCTTCTCTCTCTCTTCCTCCTAGGTAGTGGCACAAAGCTGCTGTTAATGTGCCAGAAAGGTTTTTGTGTGGTTTGGTGTTATTACTATTAAGCTGCACGGTATGCTGGTCACTGCTGCTTTGATCAAGGAGGGGAACTGCATTGGTGCTGAGTCTCCACCAGCTCAGGCAGAGGTGCTGGAGGCTGGAAGAGACATGGAGCAATTGATGCAGCACTAGAAGCAAACCTAGTGGATTTGTTATCCTCTAGCAAATCTGGAGGACACAGACAGATGCCACTGAACCGGGAGAAGCCCTGGGAGCCTGCTCTGGGTTCGGCTGCGTAGCTTTGTGGTGGAGCTTTACGCTCCCAAGCACTAGGTTTGAAGCTGCCAGTATCAATTAGAAAGGTCAGGGGTTCAAATTAGGTAGCATTTAAAGCAGACCATAAAATGCCCTTTTCTCAAATATATCTGTTCAAATCCTCTTTAAGTTAGCACATTGAGCTAGTTTGTCTGGCTTGAAATAACTGAGTGAGGAGCTCTCGGTACCACTGATGCTGATATTCAGTAATTCCTGGAATATTGGGGAGTCTCTGGAGGACAAGAAGAGAGCTAATGTGCAAATATTTAAAAAGGGAAACAGAACAGCCCAGGTAATTACAGCTCTGTCAGCCTGCCATCAATCCTCAGCAAAATAATGGAGTGGCAGATCCAGGCCTCAATTAATAAAGAATTAAGGGAAGGTAATATAATTAATGCCAATCAACATGGGTTGATGGAAAACAAATCTTGTCAAACTAACTTGATATCTTTTTTGATGAGATTACAGGTTTGGGTGCTAAAGGTAACAATGTTATCATAATATATTTAGGCATCCAGAAGGCATTTGACTTGGAAGCACAAAGTGTATTGAGAAAGTTAAACAATGCAAAAAATCAACGTTGTACGCATGTGGTAGATCAGCTTGTCACTGCTCCTTCCTGGAGTTTGTTATATATTTGCCACTGAAACCATTAAGTTATCACCAGTGATAACTTTGTAGATGGTGCAGCAAGTAGGCAAGAAATGACAGAGGTGCAGAGCTTTTTGCACAGCCCGATAAACTAACCACAAGTATCAACATGCATCTGGGGAGCCAGCACTGTCCCACCTGCAGGAGGGAAAAAGTGTTTGGAGATGAAGACCCTTCTCCTTGGAGATGTCTCTGGGAGGGTGGGGAGCACCCCTGCTCTGAGGTGGGTGCTGGCTGCTGCGCAGGTGACCTGAAGAACTGTGAAATTGAGAGCTGTGCGTTCAAATGTGCCATAGAGCAAGTCTGAGCCACAAACATACGGTTTTTACATCGTGAATGTGGATTTGCTCTTTGTTGCCCGGCTCTGAAGTCAGAGATGCTCCTTACAAACCTGTAACTGTAAAACCTCTTCCTGGGTTTGATGAAGAAAAACTGCAATTCTGGTAGTTCCCAGAAACATCCTTGTGCCCAAACCCCCAAAGCAGGCACCAGGTGCACAGGGGATGCTCGGCCCCAGCATCCCAGGGGGAGGCGCAGCCACAGCCAGGACCCCCCCTGTGTGCAGAAAGGCTCTGCCGTGGGATGGGTGCCCCCCAGCCCCTACAAAATGAACTGCTTCCTTTTTAAATCCTCTGCTACCGTTGCCCTCATGTTCATAATAGGATGATCAGTGGAACCAAAGATGTGGCTGTTACTTTAAAGGATAAATTAGTTTGACTCTTAACTCAATAATTAAAACTGTTATGGCTATGAGCCTGCAGGGATAATGTACTATTATTATAGTCATTTGTTTCAATTAAATGCTTACTGATTTTACAATAGCAGCTGGGCACCTGTGTGAGATAGCTATTACTCTGAACAAGACATCTCAAATTCCAGCAGAAATTTGTCACCGCACTAAAGCATTTTACATAGACCATGAAAGTTTATTAGGAGCAGTTACAAATCGGGAAGAGGAGGGGTGGTAATTGGGGATATATTTTCTTATCAGCTTCCCTCTCTCCCTCTCTCTCTCTTTTTTAAGTAAATCATCTTTAAGCATTTCAGCTATGGTGATGCGTTTACATTTAAACTTCAATACAGGAAAAAGCCTGCTGGGAAAACTTGGCTTCAAAGCTGTTCAGCAGCTGATTTCTCTCCCTGGTTGCTTGTGATTGTAATGGCTTGTTCTCAGGAGCAAACCCAAGGGTTCCCAAACCACAACCTTGAACCTCGTCATAATGGTGCTTCGGTGTCCGCGCTGCAGAAGGGTGGCTGGCCCTTCTCCATGGAGCACAGCGCCCCTGACATTTGTCAACCCGTTCTTCTCTCCTTAGGATTAGCCAAAGCCTTTGTAGGACTTATATGCATATTCATTAAAAAAAAAAAAAATATTGTGGGAAAAAAAAAAAAAAAGAAGCTGTCTTTGAGTTAGCGCAGCCTTTGGGAATCTGCTAAGTAAGATGCACTTAATTACTTCAGCTCTGACTACAACACATTTCTCTCCTGTCTCCTCCGAGATGTAAAGCAGCTACTCGGTGGAGGCTGCAAATACTCCCCAGGCCTGTGTCAGTGTCACACAGTGACCTTGCTGCACCAAGTGGTGCACGGCACGGGCAGGATCGGACCCAGCTCTGAGCCCACCCCTCCTGGTGGCAGAGTTAATCGTAGTTGTATATAATTAACACGTGCTCATGGCGGGCACTGCTGGGGTGCTCGGCTTTGCCATGGTCACAATTTCACTTGTCACTCTGACCTAACAAGGCCACATGCTGCAGGGGAGCAACTCGGAGCCCTGCCCTGGGTGTCTCCTTCCTTGGGGCTGTCTGGGCGTTGTCCATAACTTTGGGTGCACACTGACACCCCTACAGCAGCTCAATAGCTGTAGGGTCTCAGAGCAGGACTAACCCTTTCCCCAGCTTGAGCGAGGGCTGTCACCTCCAAAAAGCCCCCAGAAGAAGTGCTGGGGCGGCTCGCCTTCATTCCCACCCTAAACCTGTTAAATTTGGGGAAAACAAATGGCTTTTCCACCGTGCGCCCTCTTCTGTCCTGAGAGCATCGGTGCTGCAGTGAACGGGGGCCAGGAGCTGTGGGCAGGGGCTCTGGGCAGGGGGCAGCTGGCGTCTTGCTTCAAAAACTACTTTTTTAATTGAAAAATGGGAAATTGAGAGAAGCTTAGTGAGTGGGAAATGGCAGGGCCAGATCCTGCCCTTCCCTGGACAGACCTGCTGGCCGGAGAGCCTGGAGGTGGGGGAGAGGGAGGACTGGGGGCAAAACCAGCAAATTTTGTAAGTTTATATTTATAGCAAAGGTTATAAGTAAAAAATGTCTCTTTTTAATGATGTACAGATACAGGCAACTGTATGAGAGGAGGCTTTGGGGTGTCCCAGGAAAAATGCTAGTGTGGTTGGGTTGCTGTCAGCAAGAGGCTTCTTCATGGATGCTGTGGGCCAGGGCTCAGGTTTCCCTTTTTTCCTATGAATTTTCATAAGCATTTACAGCACGTGTCCCATATCCATAATTGCACTCCCGGACTTGTTCTGCTCTATTGCATAAATAACATGCACTGTAAAGAAAAAGTGTATGATTACATATTTAATGGATAAATGGAGCCGTTGTGGTCTATTGGCCACATAATAAAAGTTTCAGAAAAATTGTCTTAATACAGTATTTACCCAAGAGACTACTATGGCTGCAAATATGAATGTGCTATTTTATTATTTTTTTTAATTTTTAAGCCATGTTTCATAGCCTTCCCTGTTTCTAAAATGCCCGTCTTCTAAACTTTTCCTTCATTTGAATTTAAAATACGAACAATCAATTATTCTTTTCCTTAGCAGCAAGCAGATCTCCTTGGACATGAGAGGTCTGGATTAAACAAGCAAAACCTGAGACAAACATACCTTTACCTCCACCAGAATTTGGGAAGGAGCCTGCCGCTCGAGGGCGAGTGGGTGCCAACCCTCCTTGCCACCTTGCAGGCTCCTCATCACCACCTGTCCCACCCTGACCATTCCCACAGCATTTGTGAATTCAGTTTTCAATGCAGGAATCCCCTCTCCCCTGCACCCCACACTGCCGGAGCCCTCTGTCCATCCCCACCTTGCTTTGCAGGCAGCAGCATACACGCCCGCGATGTCTTTTTGGCCAGGGTTTCCTACGTGTTGCATGTTGCAAGGAAAGGCCAAAGCTTTGCAGCCAGGCAGCTTTTAATGGTGCTTAAAACTTCCCACGGATCGGGAACCCACGAGTTTCCTTGGCTGCACAGCAGAGCAAAGCCAGCCCTGCTGCTTTTGCACACAGGCATTTTCCTGCTAGCATGAGGATGGCAGTGCAACGTGGCCCCCGAGCCAACCTCGGCCAAACTCCTGCTGCTGTTTAAATACAAGGTGTGCTTTTCTTCCTGCAAGTTAAATCCCCGTGCTTTGTAATTAATGCAGCAAAAGGGCAGAGCTAGGAGAGGCTGCTCCCCTAACACGCACTCCTCTACCGACAGAGAATCCGAAAGACAGAGCGGAGGACGCTGCCTGGTGTTGTGCAAAGCTCTTGATTCCTGACCTGCAGCACTAAATCTGGTTTTGCGTTGGGATTTATTTCCTCTGAAACCTGCCGAGCCCTCGCAGGTCTTCCCTGGGTTTCTTTCTGTATGTGCTGCTAATGGAGTTGGCAAGCCTCCCCTGTTAATGAGAGATTGCACCTCAGCGGGCTTATCGGAAATGAAGGTTGTTAATAAATAAAGCCTGGGTCTTTAAGCTTGTGTTAACATTAATCAGATTAATATAAAAGGGGAAAAAAACACTGTTTCAGCGGGCTTTGCCTTCCCTCCTGCTGCCTCCCTGTGCAGCTGGATTTGGCCGTGCAGCGGAAGGCAGCTCGGAGCCCAGGGCTGGGGGCTCTCCACCGGGGTCGGAGGGATGGGTCTGGATGTGGGGTCTGGGCTCAGCACACAGGGGCAGCCCCAAACCTTCCATAGTACAGCAGGAGCAATCCCCATCCCGGCTGATCTGCCCTCCTTGGCCCTTGCAAGGCTTTTTTCTGTTCCCACCTGACCCAACCACTTAAACTCTGGTTTGTCCCGTGGCACTTTGGTTTATGCCCCACCAGATATTATTACTTTGTCCAACTTAGCACTCAGCGCCTCTGATTCACTATGTGTGTGTTCCGTTTTCCTCCTGAATCATTCAAGGCTGAGCAGCCTTCTGCTGGCAGACGGTGCCCTGGCCCCATGTCCCTGCAGCTGTGTGCCATCAGCCACCACAGGCCCCTTTGACATCCCATCTTTTCTGCATTATGGGAACAGCCAAGTGAGAATTAGGAATAAATGGGCATTTCAGAGCAGCTCTGCCATGTTCCCTCCTCTCTCTTCTCCCCCCACATGCACACACCTGCATTGCCTCTCCTTGTCTCATCTCAAAACCGTAGCGGGCAGCCAGGAGGTCTCTGCCCTTCTCTGGTTGTTACTCTGCCACACTCCCTCTGAGTGGGATCAGGACCGACAGCAGTATTTAAAATCGGAAGAGCAGGTGGTGACCGCCAGCAGAGCTTGTCCCTACACCCCGGCTCAGTCTCCAAAACTCCCAGGACGTGGTGACACTCTCACGTCTGCCTTTGATTTGGCCCCAGATTGATCCTTTCTGAACTCTTCTTTCTGCCCTCTGGTAGGTGCCACCGGTCCCTGAGGCAGTGTAAGGGTATAACAACTAAACGGCGGTGTAACCGATCAGTCAATACGTCTTTTAATTACAACGTGATATTCTCCTACCTCAGATCCAGGAGATGGTCCACTCGGACGCCACGTCCTACGAGTCCAACCGACAGGTGCCCCTGCTCAACCGCCCCGGGATGCTGGCGGGGCCCATGAGCGCGCTCAGCCAGTCGCAGCTGATCTCTCAGATGGGGATGCGCAGCGGTGTCGCCCACGGCTCCCCATCGCCCCCGGGAAGCAAGTCTGCTACACCATCTCCCTCCAGTTCTACTCAGGAAGAGGAGACAGAGTCACATTATAAGGTACGTGCCGTCACACCTCTTCTAACAGGCGGGCGGAGGATGGCAGATGATGTTTTCCACTGAGGGATAAATCACACTAAATAAGAGCGATAATCTGTCCTTTTTGTATATATAGCTTTTGTGTGTATAGCCTCTCTTGGAAAGCCTTGGGAAAGACTGTCCCAAGGATGGGAAAATCATTTCTGGACTAGGGTGAGGTGCAGGAGGTTGGTGCTCGTGCCTGGGGGGTGCATGCAGCAGCATCGGCAGGGGAGCTGGGCTTTCCTCTGCGAGGCTGGCCAGGTGCGTCGAGCTGCTGCGTGCTCAGTGAGGGTTTTACAAGCAAGGCAAGGTCAGTGCTAGGGCTCTGCAAATTTATTGGCACAAAACTAGGTTTCTGGGGACAGGTAGAGGAGATTAAAACAAGGAACAAAAGTGAGGTAGGATTTCACTGGGCTCACTGGACGTGGCCTGCTAGGGATTGAAACAGAAATCATAAGTAACAGAGGAAAAGTCTCCTGGCTTTTAGTTCACCCAGGTGGAGTTTTATTTATTTAGCAATGTCTTAGGGGCACAGAGTCCCCCAACAAAACTGCTGCTGAGCATAGCATGAGGAAGCCCAAGGCTTTCCCAGGGCTGCTGGGACACCTCGGTTATTGCCCATCTTTCTCAAAATACCCCTGCAAAGCAAACTCTTCCTGCTCTCTCCTGTAAGCCTTCCATCTGTTATCTGCTGGGGACAAATTGCAGCAATTACAGGGGTGATGCCTACATCCTGCATGCCTACAGGTCAACCTGGGGCTCCCTGGGGGACTTCAATCAGAGCCTCTCAGGGAAAAGCTTCTCCTGGACAGTGCTGATCCAAGGATGACACCATCAGCACTGACACTGTAACCTCATCCCCTAAAAATACCTGGTAGGATTTAAATGTATAACCAGAACCACAAACAGTGCAGAGACTGGAAAACCAGGAAAATGCTAGGAATGAGCAAAAAGAGAAAATGCTTTTCCATGGAAATCCAGGCAAAGTTATTCTCATCATTCATACAGTTTTTCATCCATTGGCAGCTTTCCCTTCAGGGCATTTCACAGCAGAGTGAAATGTGGATGCCAAAACTGAGGTTTGGTGGACTAAAACTGTACCAAGACTTGATACAGATGGTTGGAAACAGGCGGGGGTTTCCTGAACCCTCTGACTGCACATTAGGAGGGTGCTGTGGGATGTGTTGTGCCACTGGACACCATGGTCTGCCATCTCCCAGAACCTGTATCACACAGTTCCAGGCACTTATCGCAGAGATGAAATCTTTCCTGCCAGTGGAAAATGAGTTTTCATCTTAGTTACACACCAGGTTCTCTCCCTGCCTCTTCCAGCATCCCTCAGCTCTCCCCTTGGCAGCTGGGTGCTGCAGGAGGCACTGGCGAGGACGTGGCTTTGGAGGTCAGACCTCATGTTCCCTCTGAGCCACTGATGCACGTTGGGTAGGAGGAGTATGGAAATGTCCAAATGATGACAGCATGCAGCGATTTGATTTGATTTTTTTTTTTATGATCTTAAATGCTTGCCCCCTCATTTTTCCGCCCTGTGAAATGCCCAGCAAGATAAGTGAAAAAAGAGGGATGTGTTTGATGGCGGAAGGAGACCAGAAATGTAAAGACAGCAGCAGAACCGCTGTGTGCCCTGCAGGTTTCTGTTTGCCTTCTCTACATACACAGCTGTTGGAAACATTCAGAGGGACCCATTGGTCGTTGTTTGTATGGCCATTAGTGGTCCTTGTACAGCAAGTCATCAAAGCAATGTCTGATGAACAGAAATCAGTCTTGTGGACAACAAAGCCACACATTAATGAAATGAGTCTGATGCCAGAGGGTGGTTCAGGTCCAGCAGGTCCTCAGAGTCAGGGAGCCTGTGATTTTAGGAGGTGATCTTGGAGGTCTTTTCCAACCCTAATGACGCTGCGTTCTGTGATTCCATCCTGCTGCATGAGCCTTCATGGTCGGTCTGAGTGCGGCTCACCCCATAGGGGACGCAGTCGCTCCGGGACACGAATACAGCTCAGGGTCCTCAGGAGTGTTCTGCAGGGGCTGTGGTCTCACCCCGTGCTGCATCACACCTGGGGAGCTCCAGGAAAACCAAGCAGAGCCCTGCCCAGCTCTGCAAACTCCAAGCCAGCCTAGGCTCAAGATGTGCCAGCTCCGTGCACCCTTGCAGGCATCATCCTTCGGTTTTCCACGAATGCCGTTTGCTCTTTGACGCTGCTGGAGCAGGGCTGGTTGGAAAACCATCGTCGAGGCTGTTGTATCGTGACTGTTGCTGGCTCCTTTGCCTGGCCACCGACTGTGAGCAGAACAGGTCCCCCCACGGCGCCTGAGTGAATCGAGCGGGATCGCAGTTAGTTAAAATACCATCTCGCTCGCTAATGGACTGAAGCCCTGTTATGAATTTTTTTCCTCCTAATAAGGTGGCCTTTCACCTCCAGGCCTCCCATTCAAGCCCAATTGGACAATTTTAAATTAAATGCAATTTTTTTGGTCTCTCTGCTCATTCACTAATGGTCACTGTCTCTTTGATAAATGTCACTGCGCTGATACTGAACTTAATGACCAGTCAAGAGCTGCTGCGTGGAGAACACGAGCGCGGCTGCCCTTTCCTCCCCGTGCTGGCCCGTGCCAGCTGAAACGAAGCCTCTTAAATCCAAGCACTCCAGTGCTTGCAATCAAATCAGCAAATCCATCAGGAGCAAAGCCCTTTTGCTCCCAACACTCACTGGGAGGTGCAGTTTTCACAGTATCTTGGTGTTCAGGTGTCAATTGTTTGTGTGGTGTTTTTTTTTAATGTTTTTAAACCCCTGAGTGATAGACCGGGCAACTTCCTAAGTGGTAGAATTGCCCCGTGCGGCTGGTAGAGCTGAAGCTCCTTTGGTCAGTGCTGAGCGTGGTGGGGATTGCAGGCGGGGGTGCTAGCACGTCACGGGCACCCGCCAAGCAGAGATTGAGACCGCAGCCGCCAGCTGGCAGCTGATGGTTTTATCCTCTGCTGTGTTCCACCTCTGGTGTATTCAGGTTTTTCTCTCCACTCCAAAACAAGGACAGTAACGCTTCCCTGGGGTCTGAGCTTTCGCTGAGCACAGTTAATGCCTCGAGACCTTTGTCAAGCGGCCAAGCACTGCCCAGGGCTCTCCTCCTTTGCACTCCAAGGCTTCTGCAGCCCCGTGTATCCAGCAGGCTGCCCGGGGCATCTCGGCAGAGAGTGAGCATTAGGACCTGATTCCTGCACTGCCTTCTCTGGTGACATCCCTGTTTGCACCTTGGTGTTTTACTCCCAGCACTGTGTCCTGCTCCCCTCAGTCCCAGCTGGTGCTGAGCGCAGGCTGCAACCAGGCAGGCTGTAATGAGGGGCACCTGATGGATGAGTTCAAAATAGCATCACTGTTGTAGCTTTTTCATGGATAGGAATACTTTAGCATTAGCAGGGTGAAACAAATTGGGGGTGGGGGGGAGAATATGTGTGGTGCTGGTGCTGCTGGGTGGGTGCTTGCACCCTTCCTGCCTCAAGCCAAGTCACTGGCGAGGAAAGTCAGAAGCAGCTTGCAAAGGGGGATTGTTGGGCAGGGTGGAAGCTGAGTTTGGGGAAGTTCATGATTAAAGGAATCACTGTGAAGCAGTGTGTTCAGCGAGGTCCTGCAAGAGGATGGAAGGAGGGATCTTGCAATGCCAGGGACAGAGGTGGCTGAGGCTAAGCATTGGGAAAGCCCCAGCATCAGAGGGAGGCTCCCTGGGGGCAGAAGAGGCCCCCAGAGCATCCTCACCATGCTGGGAGCCCTCCCCTGCCCTGCCTCATCCCCATCACCTGCGTCAGACAGCGCTCAGCTGCCCGCTAAGGGACTGTCTTGGTTTTGCAGGTCACTGGAGAGAAAAGACCATCGACAGACCTGGGCAAAAAGCCCAAAAGCCAAAAGAAGAAGAAAAAGAAGGATCCCAATGAGCCCCAGAAGCCTGTGTCAGCTTACGCCCTGTTTTTCAGAGACACGCAAGCCGCTATCAAAGGGCAAAACCCCAATGCTACCTTCGGAGACGTATCGAAAATTGTTGCATCAATGTGGGACAGTTTGGGAGAAGAACAAAAACAAGTGAGTTATCTTTTGAGTGTTTTTCTTTCAGCTGTTAGTGGGGTTTTCCATGGTAGAGGGTCAGCATCACCCCAGGCCCGTTCAAAGCATAGCCAGGGGCTCTGGTAGGATGCTTCATCTCTGTTCCTCTTGTAGGAAAATCCCTGTTGTTACATGGGGAAGCACAAATCTTTCTGACAACAAGTTGTTCTCTGTAAGTACAACCTTAGTAAAAACCTCTGTGGTCTTGCTCTGCCATGAGCTTCTTCTAGCCTTGGATGGGAGATGGTATTTGCCTATTTGCTTAAAAGGAGTGACTGCAAAGTGCTGAAAAACTGTTAAGTCTGTACACCACTGGCCTGAAATAGAATGTTTAGGCTTCAAAAGCTCAGAGAGCAGACCTTGAAGGGGCCTTGCAGAGGAAACTCCTGCCCAAGGGCTGTCAGCCGTGTTCAGGCTGCTCGCAAGGAGGCGCCCGGGCCCTGGTGTAAGCGCTTTGTGGATGCCGAGTGGGTTACTAAAGCCTGTAATTGCTCCATGCCTGTTGAGAAAACCCCAGGGAACGCTTTCCGTAGCATGTACGGCTTTTTATCAGGCAGAGTGAGGGCTGACACCATGTGCAATACGTCTCTGAGCCCAAACACGCCTCAGCTGACAATCCTCCAGCACCAAGCCCTTAGAGCCTGGCTCCGTCCCCCACTGGGTGTCCACGGCCAGGACTTGGAGCAGCTGCATTTGGGGTGGGAGCAGCAGGGAGGGAAAAATCGTTTAAATGGACGTCGTGCTGCTAGGACATAGCCTTAAAAAGCTTCAGGCTTTGGTGCAAGGATGGGTTCAGGAGCATGGAGAAGCTGCCCCAGCTTCTCCGTCTCCTCTTTCTCCTGCTCTCCTCCCTTCCAGCATCCCAGTCTGCCTCTCCCTCACTCCATCTGGCTACAGACATCTCTGTAGATCAGGCGCTGAGCTCGACTGCAAGCGTGGTTTATCTAATGGAAGTGCTGGGGCAACCCTGACTCAGCACAGTGCAACTGTTCGGCTCTTAATTAACAGCGGGGATTAAACCAGTCCGTTTATCTTCCCCACTAACTCTCCCTTCTTCTGCTTTATGAGATAGCGGCAGCTTCACTGTCTCTTTACACGCGCTTTCTAAGTGGCTCCATTTCTCCCTCTGTAATTGATTTAATTAAGTCATTTGTTCCTTGTCTGGATGCTTAAATATTAACTTCCTGCCTTTGTCTCCAGCTGTGCACTTCCCTCCCAGCCCCGCTGCCTCCCTGGCCGGGGGGATGCTCTGTGGCTTTGCCTCGTGGGATGGGGCACGTTCACGCCTCCAGCCTCTGCCTGGAGAAGTTTCCTTAGTCCCTGCTGGCTTTCTCATGCCAGCAGCCCCCGTCAAGTTTGTTTAGATTCGTAAGGCAACACAATGGAAAGATGAAAAGCAAAAAAGGAAGTAAATAAAAAAACTAGCAAAATGTCTTGAAAAGATAAAAAGAAGGATGTCCAGCGTGTCCTTTCTCCCAAGGACAGCGGGGCGTGATGCACACAGGCGTGGTGAAGGCACGCAGCCTGTGCCAAGCACTCCCTCGGCACCTCTGGGTAGGGGACGGTGACCGAGCAGGACAGCTCGGCAGTGATGGCATCACTGCCCAATATCAGCCCGGGACCTTTCAGAATATTTTCATATCCTCACTGCAGAAAGCAGTGCGGACGACAAGCCGGGGAAAAGCCAACACAGCGAGGGCAGAGCAGACAAGAGGGGCCAAACCTGTGTGTCCTCACTCAGGTCTGACCAAGGTTTCAGTTAAAGAAAGCTTCCCCTCACCCTGCTGTGAGAAAAGAGGGTGAATTTGAGGCTGGAGGAGGAAATCTGGGGCTGGACTGTCATCCTGGGCTTGGATCCCTTCCACCCCAAAATTCAGGGAGATGTTGGGGCTGAGGATGCTGCACCACATCTCTGGGCAGCCATCATGTAGACCCCAGCCCCACCGTGCAGCTCATCAGCAATTGCTTTCACCGCTGCAGTTTCTGCTTCAGATGAGGTTTATGAACCTCATTTTCCACTTCCCAGTGAGCACGGCATTTCCTGATCAGGGGACAGCAGGCAGCGCAGGGAGGGGGCACAATAAACCTAATTTCCACCATTTCTGCAAAGGGAACTGGGATGCCACCCGTGTGCCAGAGAGCTCAGGCCGGCATGCAGAGGGTTAATCCCCTGCCGTTTGGGCTGCTAATGATTATATGCACTGTAATATCAAAGCTGTAGCTATTTATTTGCCATTGAGCAGGTGCTGCTGCTCCCACAAAGCAAATTTGCTTTCTCCTCCTGATGAAACAAGCAAAATAAAGGTTGCTCACGTCCCATTTCAGATATGTTTTTTTTTTCTCTGTGCACGAGCTGAAAGACAAACACTGAACGGGAACCAGAATGCATATTATGCAAGAAACCATATAATCTAGGAGCATCTTTGATTTGGCTGCTGCTGTCACAGACATGTATTTCACAGAGGGGCTTTTTTTTTTTCCTTCTCTTTTCTGTCGTTCTTACTGGTTTATCATTTGTGCCTTTGTCATTTTGTTCCTTCTTCTTCTTCTCCTCTCAGCCTCTTCACAATGAATCTTCATTTTCCCTCTGACACACTTGTATCTAAATTTCCTTATTTCCTGCCTTTTTTTATTTATATCTGTTGCCTGGTGATTTGATCATGCTGTGGAATACAGGATTAGCAATCTCCGTGTCCTTGGGTACCGCTCAAGGACACCTGTTCGGCAAGTGGCGGTTTTCTTCCCCATTTTAACCCCTTCCAGCGTGGCCGCGTGTGCCTCGCAGCCACAAATAACAATACCCTCAAATATCTGCGGCGCCGCATTAGCAGGACCTTGTAATCTGCATTCTTCAACAGCTGGCGTGGCCCTTTCTAAGGAGCTTACATGGGAATCTGAAGAATGTGACTCGAGGAAAAAAAAAATATTAATATGTACTCTTTGAACTTTGCAAATAGTTTAGCAGCTGTTCCCGGAGAGATAGCTTAGACTACAGTGGAGAGCAAAATGCTAATTCAGCTGGTATTACCGGGAGGGTACCTGCCATCCTAATCCGCCTGCAGCTCCCAGCCCCTGCCGCTTGTTTCGGGAGCAGACATCGGCTGGTGCTGGCAGCGCTGTCCGGAGAGCTTGGAGAGGGCTGCCTGATCCGATGGGGATGAGAAGGGTTTCTAATTGGGGGAAAAAGGAGGTCGGTGAGGAGCCTCCTGGTGATGGAGCATGGGGAAGATGACTAGAAGTGGAAGTTGTAGGTGTCTCTGCTGCTTTCGTTTATAAACCCACAGGCGTTGCATTAGGAAATCCAGCAGCACATTGGGTCGGTGTTTCCCTAGATCCTGGAAGCTCAGAGGAGAGGCTTTAAGAAGCTCTTGAGCAATCTGCTGTGAGAGCCCTGGGTTAAGTCACCCAAAGTGAGCAAAGCAAGGTCAGACATAGCTTCTTCAGGTGGGACTGGAGCTCCGGGGACCCAGCAGGGACACAAAGCACCGGCTCACGGTGGCCCTGCTTTGCCAGGACCAGTCCAGTAAGGCAAAACTGCCCCGTGGCAAAATGCATACACGATTTTCCCATACCAATGCATAGCCTGGAGAATAATACAGCGTGCACACTCCAGGGGTAAATTACCCAACAGAAAAATGAATCGCTCAGCAGAAAATAATAGATCACCCATCTAATCAGATCCATCTGCTTGTTGAACCTGATACATCAGCTGGTGGCAGGACTCTGCCCATAGCTGCAGCAGGACAGACAAGTCCAGGGCCAGCTGTACTAAGGCAGAGCCATCACAGCAGACATCCCGGGGGATCTGTGTGCAGTGTGGCCAGCAAACATCCCATTTCCAGCATTGCTACAGGGCTGGAAGAGCATAGTGGTCGGTCTGGGAGTTGCAAGGAGGTTTCAGCTCCTTCTGAGTGTCAAGGAAAGCCATGTGCCAGAGAAGGGCGAAAGCACCAGTCCCAAGCAAAATGTTTAGAGCTCTGGTGGAGATCTGAATAATGATCGGGAAGACGTTAAAAGCAGCTACAAGAGTGTGACTTCTGTTCTTGGGCAGCAAAATCAGAGCTGTGAAAGATGGGTGTTGTCTGCTTTTCATCCTCCTCGGAGGGTAGCGGTTGGATCTGTCACCTCCTCTGCTTCGTTTTGGAGTCTTCACTGGGTTGTCCTGGAGCAATGGCTGATTTACACCCAGACAGCACAATGGAGTCAAGGCAGAGAATAAAAAGAAGGATTTTTTGAGGACACTTCAATCTGCAGTAATTTCTGCTTAAATATGTGTCTATCCATTCATTCTCCAGAGGACTGCTCCATAGCACTGTAACTCCACCCGCGTGCTGGAGGAGCTCTCCTGAGCCACCAGAATTGTTCCCATAGCGAGAGTCTTGCAGGGAGGTGTCCTCAGGGGGGTTGGATCATGTAGCTGGGGGAGCCTGGGGACGTTGAGCACTGCTCAAACCCCTCCTCGTGGTGGGTGCCAGGTGCTTCCCATGTCCAAGCTCAGTGGCCTCAGGCTTCAGCAATCCAGGGTATAGCTGTTAGACAGAAGGAGACATGCTGAGATTTACAGCCAAAAAATGTGGTTTGGATAAGCTAATTTTGATGGGGGGAGGACAGATTAAGTTGTCCCCAGGAGATGGCAGGAGGGACATGGAGGGGAGTGCAGGGAGGTGAGGAAGAGCCGGGGGGGATAGGAGGGTGGCGTGGCTGTACCTGCTGCATGCGTTTCTGATGGAAGGATGAAGCCGTGTGGAGGCTGCATGCAAAGCAAATGGGTGGTGTGGCGGACACTGCCAGGCGGGGAGGAAGTGCTTTTGAGCTGTCATTGTAAGTAAACCATAAGTTCTAGTGATGCAAAGAGAGATTTTCAAGGAAAGGCTATAACTGTTACAAGAAAAAGCCCTCCAGATTTACAAGCAGAATAAGATCCAAATGTATACATCTGAGGAGAAAAAAGTCACGGAGTCAGAGAAAGGAGAGCAAGGAGAGACTTAAGAGGTCAGCCAGACCACACTGCTGCCTGAAGTCAGGATCATCTCTACTTAAGCCATTCTTGATGGATATGTGCCTAATCTGTCCTTAAACCTTCAGTGGTGGAGATTACCCATCTCCCCAGGCAATCTCTTCCAGTGCTTAATTATCCTTCCTGTTAGGAACACTCTCGTCTTGCTTAGCCAACATTTCCCTTGCTACAGCTTAAACTTATTGCCTCTTTTCCTATCTGCACTCGATGCCGAGGATGGTTCGCTGCCTCCTTCTTCGCAGTGTCACATTTGCAGGCTGTGGCTCCTCCTGGTCTTCTGTCTAAGTAAACAGAGTCCTTCAGCACCACTCTGGTGACCTTTGTGCATTTTTCAGCTCCTCTCTCCTGATGGTCTCTGTCTCTTTCTGGAAACAAAACGCCCCAAACTCCAGCTAGGGATGCAGCAGAGGGGCTCCGCGGACCTTGCTGCTGCAAAATGAAGGCAGCCCCCTGCACGGAGTATCAGAAGGGGCTCAGGGCAGAGCTGGGGTCCTTTTTGTTCTTGTCCAGCTCGGAAAGCAGCGTTGCCGTTCAGGGGCTGGGATGCAGAGGTTACTGACAGCAGCTACTGCTGTCGCTGCCTGCACGACACTGAGCTGCTCGTGGGCGTCAGCGGGGTTTGGAATAATTGTCTTCTCTAATTAACTGGTTATCAAACAAGAACATTTCATTACGGTACAATTACTAGCTGCTTTGCTGAGACACAGAGGTGTCAGGATTACGATCCCAACATATGCTTCTTACAGCTCTGATTTTTTGTTTTCATAATCACTAACCGTTTCTGCTCCCCCCCCCAACCCACCCACTCGCTTAATGACTAATGAATCCTCCTGCTAGCAAATAAGAAAAATAAATCAGCGGGCATGGCAGGTTAGAAAGGAAAACATGCAAAATGTTTTGAGGATCCTTAAATCTGATAAATTACTTGGAAATTAAAATCCCTGGGAGAAAATGGGATTTAATTAGAAAGTAACATGGTTTTGTCAATGTTTAAATTAAAATTTTAAAGGGTATAAATACAGCGCTGAAGCTGCTTTTACACAGAGGACTGGTGCGAAGTTGTGTGCAGGGCTGTCGTGGCAGGCTGCGTCTTTGCTGTTAAACGCCCGCGATGGAGCAGAGTGTGGGTGCAGGAACGATGTCCCCTCCTGTAGCACTGCAGGAGACCCAGCACAGGGACAGTCACCAACCAGGTGAAGCCCCGGGAATGCTGCTGAGGTGGAAATAGCCGGGTGTGGGAGAGCAGCCATGGGCATAGTGTGGGCTTGCCCTCCTCTTGCCCTTCCTTGGACCAGGCTCGTGGCCAGGGCTGGGGCAGGAGCTGGCCTGGGGCTCAGCCACACACGGTGTCTCTGCAGACACAAGCACAGCACAGCCCCCGCCTGCTAGGAAAGACAAGGATGGGTGAAGAGTGAGAAAATAGCACAAAAGAACAAGTGGTTGAGATGAAGATAGGCACCGAATTGGTTAGTTAGGCATTTATTTGCATTTGGGTTAAGGAAGTCTAACTGACCTGCCCTCTCCCTGTCCACAGTCATAAATTGAAGCTTTTTTTCCAGACAAATCTTCCTAATAATCAAATTTATGTCTGTGTAGCTATGAGTACTTTGGTTTCCTCCATTGTCAAGAAAAAAAAAAAAAAAGAAAGAAAGGAAAAAAGAAAAAAAAAAAAAAGACACACTGATGGCATTTTGCTATTACAGAGGAAAAAAATAAAAATGTTTTCAATTCATCAGCACCCATCGTTATAGCAGGCTGAGATGCAGGAATTCATATTTCATTGTGCAGGCGCATCAGATACCGCAGTTACGAGCATCTGCTGGAAGCAGAGCTGATGGAAACCCCACGTCTCTGTTTTACAGTAAATGCTGGAGTTACTGCGGTGGGCTACGGGCATCGGGGAGGCAAGGGCTGTAGGGAGAGGTAATGGCCTTTATTAGGGTAACTGATACGGTTTGAAGAAATAGTTGCTTTTCACAGGCAAACTCTTCTTCAGGCTGACATTTCAAAATGTAATTTTGTTCTGAATGGACCAAATGTAATACTTGCCGAATACCATAAAGCCAAAGACAAACTTAGGAAAACGCTCAGTTTCAGAAAATTACCGTCTGAGACCTCCGGTGTGTCCAGGCAAAATGTTTCACTGAAGGATTCGCTCAGATTTAGCAGTGAAAATCCATTTTTAATAGAATTTATCTGTGCTGATTTTAAATTGAAATTCAAGTAAGTGGACATCTCGGCTGCTGGAACTGCTTTTTTCTGTTCAGAGGTTATTTTCTATCAGAAGGGAGTTTCGGGCGCTGTCATGGCAGGTGGCACAGGAACTACAAAAGCACAACATGAAAACAATGCTGAGTCAAGCTCCCAAACAGAAGAGGAAATTCTGCTAAATTTGCACAACCAAAACCGGTTTTGTGAAAGCACTGGTCTGCTGCAGCATTTTTGCTTCCTTGCTTGAATTTCAGCGGCACCACCCTTTTTTTTTAAAGTCAGTGGGAATCACCCCGAATCTGTCACCTCCCAGCATCGCCTTGGGGCAGCAGCACTGATGCCGGGATGCTCAGGGCTGGGATGTTCTGGTCTGGGCACCCAGACACCAGGTGAGAGGAGCAAGCAATCAGGCTTCCTCGGAGCGATTTTTAACTATTTGTTCCCAACCTCCCCCATCCGTAGGAAATTTGCCGTGGAAAAAAGCTCAATTTTCCCACCAAGCTTCAGCACATTGACTGTTCAAAGCTGATGTTGTTTTTAGAGCAGAATTAAATGTATGCAAAGCTCTTCTAATTGAAATTACCTTCATTTGTGCCGCTTCGAGTTTCCAGTGGAGGAGAGGGCTGATGGATATTTTACTTGGGAGTTTCTTCCTTTCGCTTATTTTTTTTTTTTTTATTATTCCACTTTAAAACATTCTTCTTGCTTGCTCGGCTTAATCTGTTTTACCACACAGGGAGTCATCCTGCCTGGATTGTGCTGTTATACTTCCCTGCAAGGGGAGCTAACTCAGGGCAGAAAGGAGACCAGCCCTGTGAAGCTGCAGGGTGGAGAGGGGAGAATAAACACTAATCCACTCCTACAAAGCTTTTTCTTTACTTAGCGTAGCAAACCTTCCTGATACTTACTGTTTCTCTGAAAGCCTCAGCTCCTCGAGTCATAAGATTAGGCAAAAATCTCGACTTTGATATGCCAGGGAAGGGGCTTCCCAGCTGCCAGGGCTACAGAGAAGAGCTGCAGAGTGGGAGCTCTTGGCTCAGTAACGGGAAAGCTGGGAAAATGAGGCAGTGGTGTAGGATTTCTGAATGTCTCACTATTTTTTGTTATAATTTGGGGATTTGGCCCTTTGTCTTGTTTTTCCAAAAGCCTGGATCGCAGTCTCCTCCAGTTCCTATCAGGAAGCGAATTCAGTGGTTTCTCCCTTAACAGCCTCCCAGGGCTTTATTTGCTTGATTTGGGGTAAATTCCTCTCCAGCAGAGCTGAGGTTTTCATGCATGTGATTCAAAGCCCCATCCCCATCGGTGGGAGGGGGTCCGGCAGAGCAGGCAGGGTGCAGCCGAGCCCAGCAGCAGCCGGTGCTGCTTTATTAACCATTCTTCATTGTCTGGTCCTTTCAGGCTTATAAGAGGAAAACAGAAGCGGCGAAGAAGGAGTATCTGAAAGCCCTGGCCGCGTACCGGGCCAGCCTGGTCTCCAAGGTACGTGTCTGCTGCCTGCTCCCACCTCAGTGCCAGGACTGAGGACGGGCACAGAAAAAGGCAGGGACAGCCTGGTTGCTCTTGTGGCTGCCACTCCACAAACCCGCTTCTCCTTGCTGCCCACACCTTCAGCTGCCCCATGAAGTCACATCTCTGGTGACTTGGTCCATCTCTTGGTCCATTTGTGTTGTTTGGCCAAACACAGACACGCAGCCCCACAGGGCCTTTGCAGGGTTTCCAGCATGCCCACAGCTCCTGGCACAGCACTGGGACATGCTCCAGGCAGTGCTGGTGTGCACTGGGCGCTGTGGGTGGCAGAGCAGGCCCGGAGCATCTTGATGACTTGTCCGGTTCCTGCTCCCTTGATGTGCTGTGCTGTATGTACTGTCTGTGCTTGGTACGGTACCACAGCCTCAGTACTTAAAAATCACATGCAGCTGCCACAGGAGATAATGTGATGTCCCAGATCTGCAGGATGCATGCGGCTGGTGGTGGGCTGGAAAGGCTCAAGGCTTTTGCACAGGCATGAGCACTATCACCATTAACTTGTGAACTGATCAGCAGCAAGGACAGATGTCTAAAATGGGCATAGAAAGGGCTATTTTGGGGTTTAAAAGCTTTTCTTAGTCCCTCTGGTAACCTATGAGGGTCTTGATTTGGACGTGTGCAGCATCAATGTGGGGCAGGTGGCATGGAGGGCATGGAGTCACCACACATCATGATTTCATTTTCTTCCCCATCTCTCCAATAACTGATTTTTTTGCAGAAGAGCAACTATATTTTGAGTAAAACAGCACAGTATGTTCCCTGCTGCTGGGTGAGAAAAGATCTGGAGGATTGTTACAGAGCCCATCACCGGACAAAAACCTCATTGTCCGAGACAGAAAATGTCCTGTCATTCGTCCCTTTTTCCTGCAGAAATGAGGCCACCATTGTGTTGTGCGTTATAGGCCCACAGGGCTGCAGGAATGCTCGAGATTAAGCAAGCAGAATTTTTACCATCCCGTTTGTGCTTTACGGGAAGCAAAAGTGATTTTCTCACCCACCTGTTTGGACCCATGCGGTGAGCTGCGGACAGGCAACTTGCCTGTGTGCCGGTTGATGCCTCTCCCATGCTCCAGGCTCTGCTGAATGTACGGTGGAGTTTCTGGAGGTTAATTTCAGAGGTCTGGGTGCCAGGCCCAGCCTGCTGCCCCCTTGCTAGCCCTGGTGCTGGAGATGCACGTGCTGTCTGGGTGGGATGGGAGTGGGGCTCAGCAGCGCGGTCAGCACAGGCTCCAGGTGCACGTCTCTGCAAACTGCGCTCCTGCCCTGGTGCCTGCAGCCTGTCTGGGCAGCAGAGGTGCCTGGGGACAGATAACCACCCTGCCTTCCTCCCTCACCCGCCTGCGGTCTGTTTTCCCACAGAGCTCTGCCGACCAGGGGGAGACGAAAAGCGCCCAAGCCACCCCACCTTCCAAGATGATCCCGCCCAAGCAGCCCATGTACCCGATGCCCCCGCAGGCTTCGTCACCCTACCCCGGCCTGGGCTCCTTCCTGTCCCCGTCGGACCTGCAGAGCTACCGCGGCCACTCCCACCCCAGCCTGCCCCGGACCCTGCCCTCCAAGCCCATGCTGCCCAGCATCAGTGCCTCCCCGCCGCCCGCCTTCCAGATCAGCCCTCCCCTCCACCAGCAGCTCTCCTTGCACCACCCGCAGAGCTCCCTCCTCAGCCAGCCCCTCAGCATGCAGCAGGTCCCCCAGCAGCCCCTCCTGTCCCCCCCCATGGCACTACAGGTACAGCCCCCCATGAACTCCTCGCCTCCCGGGCAGCAGGTGAGTGCTCGGCCGGCGATGCGCTCGTGGCCCCCAGCGGCGTTTGGGAGGGGTTCACCAATGGTCTTCTGAGGTGGTTGGGTGGGTGGTCAGCGGGAAGCCCCCCGGTGACGCTGCTGAAAGAAGGGAGGGCTGAAAGGCTGTGGGAGAACGAGAGGTGGGGATCACCAGGAGGAAGAATAAAAAGGTAGAGGGAACAAGGGAACATCACTAGCAGGACAGAAAATGAATGTTTTTCCAAAACATTGGAGAACATCGCTGTGGTGGCAGAGAGCCAAGAGGATGCCTGCACGTATGCTAACCCTACCAGCAGGACACGAATCCCACAGACCTGGCTACAAGGTGTAAAACCTACCGACAGAAACCACCCCTAGCCATGGCCAGCTCAGGCTGGCAGCCCACATGGAGGCGTCACTGCTTCCCTTCTCTAAATCCAGTAAGAAAATGTGTCTGGAGGAAAAACTGGCAGTAGTAAGAACCACTGCCTCCACCTTATAGAGAACATGCCAGTACATGGAGAGGGAGATGAGTGGTTTCCAGAGTTTCTCCATCTGGAATATGAACTGGACCAACTATTCACAGTGAAGGACATATGCTCTGAATTCACAGCTGCTACCATTTACTTGATGATACTTTTAACTGCATTATTCACCCAGATGGTTGAATAATTTGTGTTTCACGTGTTTACTAGCTATATATCACAAAATTCACACAGTATTTTAGTGATGTACAAAGCTTTCTTTCACATAATGTGACCCATTCAGTTTGGAACTAGCTTTGAGAAAACAGAAACTGTTAATTTTGGAATAGCTACTGCAGTGAAAGCAAGGAAAAGGAGAGTAGGGATGTGGAAGCACAGTTATCCCTGTCAGTAAGAGAAAGATGACATATTTGGGAACATCAGATCCTAGAACAGGTTTTCATTCCCAGACTGCTCAGGGTATCCCAAGGAACGTCTGCAGCATGGTGATTTTACTTTGGGTCTACATAAGCAAACGTGGCTTCTGTAATTCAGCGATAGCCCACATGCAAAAATGAGCGTAAAAGGGGATCCTCATAATCACTTTAATTGGGGTATTTTTTGTTGCTGAGAGCAGCATTTTGTGAAGCTTCATTCCACATCTTTGTTAAGAAAATTTTAAATGGTTAAAAAAAAAAGACATGCTTTCTTAATTTTGACATTTTGGAGAAAATCAGATTCTTGGTCAGGTAACTACCATGATTCTCTTTCTTTATATGCACTGCCTAATTAAGCAGGCCCCAAAAAATCGGGATCGCGATGGGCTTTCAGATAAAACAGCCCCACAGAGCCCTTGTAAATTGCCAGCAGTGACAGCTGATGGAGAGAGTATTGCTTGTGTGGCTGTTCCTTGCCTTGTTACCGTACATTACGAGGGGCTAATGCATTACTGCAAAGGGAGCTGCACTTCGAGTGGAAAAATGGGTTTGACTGCCCGCATGTTGATGCGAAGGCTTTCCTGGCCATGCTTCTGCAGCCACTTACTGTCCCCTCGAGGACCCAAAAAACAAGAGGTGGGCAGAGGGGTGCAGGGCAGACGTGGCTGCGTGGACACCTGCTTGCAGCATCTCACGTTCTGCTCAGTCCCACCAGGGGGTTTCAGGTCCTGGGCTGGACTTGCTGCTTTCCCAATGTAAGTGCTCCCACACCCTGTACTGCAGTGTTTTTGGGGCACACAGACGTGTCTGTGCAATATTATTAGATCTTTGTTTTGTCCTGCCTCCGTGGGCGCGTGTAACCCTTCCTTTCCTCCACCCCACAGGACTTTTCGCATATTTCGTCTGAGTTTCAAAACAGCGTTGGACCCCGTTCGCCTGGTGCATCAAATCCTCCAGGAAGCACTGAGTGGGACAGCGACTACCCCAGCAGAGAGTGTGGGATCAACCACTGCAGGCCAGTAGACACAATGGGGCATCTCTCATGTGCTTTCTGTCACCTGAACGGTGACCATACGGTCGTCTGATGTTCAAATAGGGACGGGTGATAAAAAGAGGAAAATGCCGTGTGGCACAGTTTGCATCTCCTTATCACGGTGCTTCCTTCCTCCCATGGTCTGACAAGAGCCCTGGGCTTGAAGAGCCACTGGGGTTGAGCCATCACTGAGCTGCAGAAGCAATTTCTGCAGTGGTTTTCCTGCCTCCTCCAAGCCAAATGGGTCAGCATCTTTTAACCAGAAAGTACAGGATACACAGCGTGATTGTAAATTGTTGGTAGTCCAGCAGCTTGCAGCAGTTGAGAACCTGCCCCCAAACATACAGCAAGTGGTTAGGCTCGTTATGGTGAATGATGCTCACGGTTTCCTCTCCTCTGTAAGCTCACTGATGTGATGCTGTGGAAGCAGGTAGCTAAAAAAATCATGGATAATTTCGTCATTGGACATGAGGGGTTTTCTCTTTTTGGGGGTTTCTATGCCATTGGCAATGGGAGACCTTGACACACTTCCTTCCAGAGCAGGACAGGGAAGCCCAGCCTATTGCATGCATTGGGTCATGCATGGCCATCACCCAAGGAACAGGAAAGAAATCCATGTCCTGTGAGTGTTTGGTGCATTATGCCCTGGAAATGAGTGTTTTAGAACTACTTGTCAGATTATTATGTGGGCTGGCCAGCAGCAGCTGCTGTGTGCAGCCCAAGCAGCCAGTTTGTGGTTTTGCTGCTTGCCTGAGAGAACTAAACTCTTGTTGAGGAGCTCCACTGTGGCTGCCCAGTGAGTCCCAAGAGATGGTGGGCTTTGAGGGCATTTGGCCACATCCGTAAGCAAAGTGCTTCTCCTTCTAAAGTGTTTGCTTTTATTGCCAAGGCCACAATCTCTGGCTGTCTCTAGCAGCAGGTCCCTTATCCACCCTAGGGTTTAGCCATGAGAGGGTTCAAAGCCTTCTCCTCCCATGAGCTGTGTGATGCTCTGGTCCTCTGCACCTTGCAGGAAAGGCCACCGACATCTGTGCAGATCTTTCCCCTTGCAGCCTACAAGCTCCAGCACGAAGGTCCTTTCAATGCTGCTTGAATTCCCCAATAATTAAAAACATCACGATTGTCTCAAAGCTGGGGAGCAGTGAGGGTGTGAAAGCCATTTCCAACCTCAGCCTAATCAGGTGCTCTTGGTTCAGCAGTAATAGTTTCGAGACTGCTCTTGTACTCTGTAAAACAGGCACGGGGTTTGCTGCTAGAGCAGGTAGGGAAGGAGGCTTAGTAGCTTCTGAGTATTGTTTGATTTGCTTGAAGTGCTGGAACATAGTGCTTTCACTGGAGATAATAGCAAGCTCCCAGGCTTTTCGGAGTACAGCTCCTGCCTGTGCCAGCAGTGCACTTACAATGGCTGGGCTGGGCACAGACTGTACAGACATTTATTTCTTTCAGGGAAATAAATAACTCACCGAGCCATTAGAATATGGCTGCTGTCTGCCTGCCGAGGGTGCTCAGCTACAGGGATTATTCCGGGCTCTGCCAGGGAATTTGGCGTGGTCCATACTGAGGGCTCCGCAGACGACCCAACAAGAGGAAGCTATATGGCGCTCGATGATAAATGTAATTTTAGATCCTGTGGGCAAAACACTTGGAGGGTTATGGCACACGGGTCCCAGTTTGCAAAGGAGCTGAGCAGAAGCGTCTCCCAGACACAGGTGAAATGCTAACGTTGCAGGCAGGACTGGGTTTTGTGTTGCTAAAACAAGCTCTTTGCCATGCGGCTGGAGCGCCGTATTGTTAGCAGAGGGCCCATGCAATTCATGATCAAAGCTCATGCATTTCATGCCTTTGTCACAGCAGAAATATCGAATTTCATGGGTTTATCGCAGCTTCCTGGAAAAAAAAATATATTTTAAAACCAGACAGATTATGCAGAGACTTCCAGATAATTATTAGAGTAGGTTACAGCAATGAACTCAGATGCATATGGATCAGTACTGCCGAGAGCGCTTAGTGCACTAAAAAATGCTGTCGTCTCTTAAGGAAAGAGCCCATCTCCTCTGGCTAGAGACAGACGAGCTGCTGGAAACCCAGCTCCCAGAGCTGACTTTTTCCATTTGATTGTAAAGCCTGGGGCATCAGCAGTGCCACCACCTCCTGCTGCGGCCAGCCCCTCGTGTTTGCTACCAAAGTGTGTGTGCTGTGCTGCCTGCAGTGTCGGCACGCATCTGTAGGACCAACCCTCTTACTGCTGAACTGCAGCCCCTGTGTCTCCATTTGTGCTTGTCCCAAAAAGAGGTTTATCTGGCTCTCATCATCTTCTTCCTGCCTGGGCTCTTTCTCCAGTTTTGCACTAATTGCAAGCTCTGATCAAAGTTGGGCTCCCCCTTGCCTCCGTGCCATGAGCTTGGTGTTTCCTCAGTTCCCATGATGTCGGCACTGGGTTAGCTGGGGTAAACCCCCAAGTCTTGCATTTCCTTTTGCGTTTTTCACCCAGACAACTTTAGAAAAGCCAACGAGATTGGCTTTCTCTCTGTCCCTCCTTATCGAGCAAATCCTTTTAGGAAGAATCGCTGAAGCTTTTTTTCAGCCAGTCAGTGCTAGTTAAAATGCCATTAAATGATACTTCTTCACTTATACCCCTCAGATCCAGGATCCTGTGAGCAGGCACGCCTTAGTTCATAAATGAGCCATATGAGAGAGGGATTTAGATGTTTCTTAGCCCATCCCCTTCCCTTTTCTTAATGAGTTTGTGCTCACTGACTTCCATCCAATTTTCCTAGCTTTTTCTGGGCTTAAGCCCAAGCTACCCTAGATTGCTAGCAAAGTCATGGGCAGCATTTCTCCATTCCCACTCAGTACATGACTATCACCTCCCACAAGCAATTGCAGCATACAATTTCAGCACTTTTTGCCATCGTATCACAAACTATATTTACACAGCCCCCCATTTCCCCTACCTTGTTCTCATGCTTGCTCTTCCCCAGGCACCCATCAAATACCTGTGTTTTGCAGTCACTTTTTCCACAGCAGCTAGCTCACCTCTACCAAGGTTGCAGCGTGGTTTGCAAATACTTGCAAGTCTTTCCTAATTCCTCAAGGCACCTCACCATTTTTTCTGCTCTTTCCATACCAAAGTTCTCTTTGGGATTCGTTCACTTTTGCCTCCTACTATTTAGATTTGGGGTGGTAACACTGAACTTGAGTCATCTCCCTATGTCCTTTTCATTTGCAAGAGGTAACTGTATCCACCAGGTTTTGGAGATGCTGTTATTCAGACACGGTGTTACTCTGAAGATGCTGAGAAACCTGCACCTAGATGGCTCTGCTTTGGGTGGAATCAGACAGCTCCAAGGCCCTCCCAGCCCGTGTTGATCTTTGTGTGTTTTCTGAAATCCCCATGGATTTCACCTTATCCATAGCCTAGGCCTGATAGTTATGTGAGCTGCTGAAAATATACCTGCATGTCGTTGTGTGATGCCACCATTATAAATGTGTTGTCATTGGGCAACTTTTCTCCCCTCTTCCCACTCCCTTGGGCTAGAAGCTGGGACGCTCCCAGGTATGCCTTGTCCAGACGCACAATGCCATGTGGAGCCACTTCATCCCGATGCTGACAGCCGTGCTCATTCCTGCTAATGATGAAGCAATCCACTCTAAGTGGGGGAAGTTTCTGAATCAGAAACTAAGTGAGCAAAATCTCTAAAAAGACAAAGACAAAACCCCACAAATGCACTTAGTTTGGATTCAATTATTTATAGTAATACTCCATAATGAACTGGGAAGTGTTCTGTAGCATATTTTGTAAAATTAATGAAGTTTTAGTATTGGAATACCTCACTGCTGCTCACTGGTATTAAATCTTTGCTGAGTGCAGTAGGGAACACTCTGCATTTTAAATGCAAATTATAAAATGTGGAGACTAACAAAGTGCAGACTCTTCTGCACTGCACTCTATCAGCAGCAGCATTGCCTTGCTGTCTGCTCTTTCCCCATTATTCCACTCACAATCACACTCACACCAGAATTTCCCAAAGCTCTGTAATGTCCTTCACTACTTCTAAGGCCCCAACAATGTTTCTGCCAGAGCAGTGCAGACGATACAACCCGTTCAAATGAAGTGGGTATCAGAGCAAAGCCCAAATTGCCCTTCAGCCAGGGAGAGGGGCACATTCATCTTCCAAGGGCTTCTTTTGCCTCTTACTGCCTTCAGCAGACTGAGGGGCAGACTGGCTGGTGTTGCTGTCACCGCATTTTTTCCCCTTACTTCCTGATTATTAATGTTTCTAGTTGTACTTATTTTGGGAGAGGAGGAGTAGGGCGTTGAGCAGGTGATGTCTCCTGTTCCCACAGTCTTCAGCCACCTCACTTTTGTAAATCCTCCTGGACACCCACAGGCATCTTCAGGCATAAGCCCCTTAATCACATTTTTGCAACCCCCTGCTCCATGTGCAGCATCAAAATGACACATTTAATCCAAAAGCAAGTGCACCTTTCCTAACCCGCCATGGCTGAGCCTGAGGACCGTGTCTGTATGGTGGAGGAGCTGGTACCAGTGCCACACCTGCGTGCTCTGCAGGGAAATCCAGACTTGGCCCTTCCCTGCAGCCCAGCGAGAGCCAAAATTCCCCCTGGAGGTGACCTGGTGTCTCAGCCCTTATTGTTACAATTCAGGATGAACTGAAACTACAGCAAGCTCTGAGTCTCAAGTGCCTTCTGCTTGGTTCCTCGCCACACACCTGCCCCTAGGTGCCAGCCACTGGATGCTTTGCATCGTGGAGCCATAAAAGCCTCGGTGGGGCTGAGAGCAAGCATGCCAACAGCCACGCAAGTGCTTGTTGCTGGCAGCCAGCTCTCCTGAGGGACTTCCCGGACATTTTCCAGCCTGTCTCACCTCCTGCCTCTCCTTTCTTTTACAGCATGCTGCCAAGGGACAAGGCGCTCTACCTCACCTAAGTCTCACCATCCCTGTTCGGGGATGCTCAGATGAAGGACACTTGGGGGGGGTCTATCCTACAGACTACACGGAGAGGCACCGAGCAAGTCCTACGGACGAGCAGCAACCACTGCGCCTCGTCGCTGGCTTCGATCCCAGGCTCCAAGAGCAGTTTTCTCTGATTATTTGTGAACTCTAAAGTCTACTTTCTGTGGAAGCCCAAAACCTCATAAATCATGAAGAACAAAAATATATATATATATAAAAAATAAATAAACACAAAACCAACAAAAAAAAAGGGGGGACACCATTTTTCTGCTTGCCATCAGCTTAGCTACAGACTATTTTCCTAGTGAACTGCTTTTAGACACAGCATAAGCCCAGGTCTGGTGTCCTCAAGCATTAGGCCAGCTCAGTAGGAGGATGCACTCTTTTGACTTGCTAACAGCACTAAACTTTGTGCAAGAAAAATGTGAAGTTTGTGTGAATATTGTACATGCAAAGGCCTTGGATGTCTGGCAAAAAAAAAAAATACAAAAATTAAATAAAAACTATTCCTAGGTAGGTGGGGGGAGAGAGCAGAAGGCAAAATATGAGAGAAAAATGTGAAAAAGATCATGAAATATAATTTGTTGGATAGTTGTAAGTAGTTTACTAAGTGTTTTAGAGCTGTGCTAAAGACATCTTTAAGATTTTTTTGTGAAAAAAAAATTAGTAGTTTACTTTATAGTAAAAGCATTTTATATTAATTGTAGCACATTTTTTAGTTATACATAGAAGGGAGATGTGTATAAAAAAAAACAAAAACAACAAAAAAAGCCTGCCAAACTTGTTTCTATTATTTGTACAGCAAGAAATGGACAATTTATATCCATGTTCTATGGCATTATTATATTTTTTCTGCCATATGTCCATCTATTTAAAAATTGCTGACAATGATTTTTGTCTATTTATGAAAGATTAGAGAGCATAATTACAGTTTCTCATAAGGTGCATTTTTTTTTTTAATTTTTTATTTTGTTTGAAGGTGCTGCATTCGCAGCACCTGGCACATTCGGTTCACAATGCTTATCTTACCTTTCTTTATAATAAAACATATGAAAAGTAGAACTGAACCGGTCTCTCCTTATTCTGGGGGCAGCTTTTGCCAATGTGGCTCAAGGTACACAGCCCAAAAATGCACCATGCCTTTTCCTCGTGCTCCTGAGCTCCCCCATCCCTTGCTCCTCTCCCACCACATCCTCACTTGCTTTCTCCACCCCCCTTGCTTTGGGTAACAGTACGTAATTAAATATGTCAGGGACCACCCCGACAATAAAAATTATGGCTGAGCAATGGCAGCCATGCTGACAAACACACATTTTTCCCGTGTTTTATTGGAAAAAACCCTCTTCACACTCAGCAGAGGGTACCTCCCTGTCTCAGCATCAGCTCGTTGCCCTGTCCATGCGGACATGGGGGCACTGTGCTGCCCGGAGACCACCACCAGATGCCCACAGGAGCCCAGTTCCATCTCTTCCTAGGAAGCCTGGTGAACACATAAAAAGGATGGAATATTTGAATGGCATAAAAACTAACACGACATGAAATTTCACACCTCAGGCCACTTGCCTGGAGGAAACCCGTTAATTAATGTACCATTTTAAGCCTGTTTTTACAGGCAGCCTTGGCCGTAAGAGTCTCCCCTCACAGTGTTACTCGCACACAAGTTGCTGTCATTTAGATAAGGCCCAATTTCTGCAGGGGTGCATTTAAATAGAAAAATGGGAAGCTGCAGCATGGCTGCGTTTCTCACGCAGTTCAGGGCATCAGGTCTCATTTAGGTCCAAATGTCATAGTTAAGATCCCATTATCCCCACTGTTACCTGTTTATGATGAAAGTGGCTTTAACATTTATGTTCTCCAATGACTTAAAATAACTTTTTAAAGCCTTCAAACCATTTTAATAATCCAGAGGGAGCTCACCCTTCAGAGCTAAGGGTTTTTTTGATGAGATAAATGGTCTTTTTCATTGCCTAATGGTTTTACACACTCTTCAGAAACACTGCTGTGCCCTGTGCCTGGTGCAGCAAGTCCTCTGTGGTGCCAGGCCCTGGCCCTTGCTGACCACCAGACAAGGAGCATGGGGGGAGGGGGGGGGGTCCTGCTGTGTCCTGTGGTTGATGTGTACCCTGCACCCTGCTGACACAAAAAACCACACCCCAAAATCCCACCCTCTGCCGAAGCTTCCCACTCTGGCCTCTGTGGGGAGGCAGGGGTGAGGCCTTCACGGGGCACGGTGGCCTTGGGAGCAGGCTCTGCCCTGCAGGCCCCCTTGGCGGGCTGGGAGAGGTGGGTGGCGAGCCCCTGGCACCCCGCAGAGATCCAGGCGGGTCACAAACTCCTGCAATCAGCCTGACACCACGTCTGTGTTAGCTGCCTCTTCTGACGCCGTGGCAGCGTCGTCGTGAGGCCATCGAGTGCCAGTCCCCTCTGCTGAGGGCATTTGCCTTCTCTGCAGGATAGCGAGACGTGAAATCAAGATGTAACTCTACAAATCAGCTTTCATTAGAACAGCTACTTGTTTAACCCCACTCTTCCTGTTCTCTAAAGAGCAGGTACAAAGCAAAAAGTGCCTGCTCCTTGTCCCGTTAACCCTGCTGGTGTAAGCACAGAGAGCCTTGGCACGAGCACAGTGAAATCGGGGCTCACCCAGCACAGGGTGCTAGTGATGGGCAGTGAGCAGAGCTGCTGGAGGAAGCTGTAAACGTGGGGCTCTTCCTCACTGGTGCCCAGCATCGGACCATGAAGCCCCTTCTGACCTCTGTCATCTTGATCCATTTGAAAATGAAGCGTGGAGCATAATAAAATTTCCTGAGGAGCAGCGTGCACGATGGCATCCCGGCTCTGCCTGGCTAGCTTGCAGTGAACAGATAATTACCCTGCAGTATCAGAGCCAGGAGATTTCTTCCACATATGCAATTACTAAAATGGGGGAGGAGAACAGGACATTAAGATGAAAACCTACCTTAAGTTATCGCAGCCAGGAGATAGGACGTATTCCAAGGAGAGTTTCTGAACTTTAATATTTTTCATACAGCAGTTAAGTGGTTTAGAGAAGCTGAAATCACAGGGAAGCTGCTGCCAGCCACAGGAGAAGGTCTGGGAGAGGCCAGCACCAGAGCACTGCCTTGTGCCAGACCCCTGAGCTAAATGCCACCCAAACAGGGGCTGGCTGGTGGCACACGTCCAGCAGCTGGCAGGGGACACGGGTGGCAGGCAGGGTGCAGGCACCGCTCGCCCAGACCAAGGGCATATTGGCCAGGCAGCAGTGGTGTGGCTGGGAACACTCTCCTTGGCCTGAATCCTTCATTTATGACCAGCTTTAGTAGAAAATATGGTAGCTGGCTCTCAAGAAGCTACCTGATCCCCTCTAGTGCCTCTGGGCAGGGTCAGCCCTTCCTAAACCCTCCCTGCGTGCCTAACCTCCCTCTAAAAACCTTTCAATTCCAGGCAGTTAACCTAAATCTCTCTCCCTACAAAGCAAATCCCTCACATTTGAACATCGGGGAGAATTTATTGCTTTCCTTGTTGCAGTAATTTTTTCCATATTTGAAGAAGGATATCAGCTCCCCCCCTCCTCCCTGTGCCCGAGCGGCTGCAATTGCTCCACACAGGTCACGTTCCCCATGCAGGGGACACTGCAGAGCTCCTGCTTTCAGCCAGCGAGTGCCACTTTTGTCACCAGAAGGCTCCAAAATGGCTTTGGGACTGGGTTCTTCTAGGGCCACAGGGGGAAGCAGGACCCAGGCAGGTGCTCCCAGGCCCAAGGCTGGTGATGGAGACTGAAGTCAAGAAGTGCGGGCAGGGAGAAACCTCTCTAATTGATTTTAGCTTATGAGGATGTAATTAGCAACGCAGTGGGATGTAATGGGGAGTTTAGCAAATCTGATCAGCAGGATCTCAGTGGTGTTAACCCTCTGGGGGCAGAGACGTAGCCCCGCAGGCTGCCGTCCAGGCAGACGCTGTGCCTCTGGACAGATTTCTCAGGATGGAGATCACCCACCGGCAGCGCCCAGTGTCCTGCCCCATGCCATTATTATTAAGATGATTGAACAGAAGGGAAACCAGTCCTGACAAGCAATACTGAAAACTTTATGCACGAAGGATCAAAGGAAAGGACTTCATTTGACAAACCTCAGGCCCCTGACAACAGCAACACATGCTGGTAGGATAAGACTTGTGCCAAGCGAGGTGAGGTCTTGTCCCCTCAATGAGAGTAGCTTTGCACCATGGCCAGTGTGAACCATGTGCACCATGAACTTTGCCTGCCCTCTGCCCAGCACAATTACCAGGAGATGATGGAAAGTCTCTACCCATTAAGCAAATATGACGTGGTGCATCTTTTCTTCCATTTTGAGGACAGAATGGCTCCAAAGAGAGACTTTTTCTTACACACAGTTTTCATTTTGTATGCCTCACCCTGCAGAGGGAAGTTTCTGTTCTTCAGTCTCAGCATTGCCTTTAGTAGCTAATCACACAGCACAAAGTGCAGACAAGTCCTCACTCCAATCCATGAGGAGTGCAAAATTATTGGTTTGAACGATGATTTTTGAAGAAGAGAAATGAGAGGAATAACAATTCTTCTGGCTGAAATACTGTGCTGGCCAGAAGGGTAATTTAGAGTCAGATTTTAGATCAGATGTTTTATCACCGTATCCTCAACTCTTCTTGACTTTCAACTGCAATTTGGTAAATCAGCATAATACCTAGCACAGTAATTGCTTTAGATTTTATTCCTAGTGGGGTTACTTTATTACAATGTGAGCACATTAGAGAGCTTTCTGTTGCTCTGCCACTATTATTTGTAGGGACAGAAGGTCAAATAATGCAGAACGTATGAGGTGGATGTTTTTGCAGATGATACTGGGGAGCTCGTTTGCAGGTACTAGTGCAGCTGAAGGACTTGGTGCTCAGCGGTGCTCAGCTTCATTGTCTCAGCCTCCATCTCCATGACTCCTGCCAACCCACTGCTTCACCCCTCTGCCTGTGTTCATGCTCCCGTCATGGCTCCAAGGCAGCAAAGGGCTGGGAACCCACTGGGAAGTCTCTGCCCAGGACTGACTCTAACTTCACTTGGCAGTGCATTACCTACTGCTCCTTGTTTGCTTGATTGGGACAATCAGGTTTCCAAGAGCAAAAGGAGATGCCATAGGGCTGTGGGCTCTTCTGCCTCCAAGCCAGGGCCCTGAGGGAGGTGGCCAGCTGCTGCTCACTATCCCATGCCCCTTGGTGGGATAATACAAACCCTTGGGCTGCAACGACATTAACATTTTATTAGGAACCAAGCTTCTTGCTGTGCAAGTCTGTGGGAAAGAATAACACTTTTACTGCTTTTCAATGTGTAATTAATGTATACTTTATTGATTGCCAGATGAAATTTAGTCACCGGAAGTAGTTATGACTCTAAAATGACAGTTACTTTTGGTGGGATAAAGGTTATTATCACTGTCTTCTGCAAAGCTCAGGGGCCCCGTGCCTGCCCTGTGCAGCCCAGTGCCCGTGGGGCAGGAGAAGGAGGGCACAGCTGCCTGGAGATGGCAAGGAGAGCTGTGGGTGCAGCAGTAACACCCACACACTGGTGGCTATCGAAGCACCTGGCAGAATCAGCCCAGCCACCAGAGTGGCTTTAGCCAGTGGCTTTAGCATCTGCGGGCATTAAGCCCTGCATCTAACGCAGCTGCCTTGCCCTGCTCAGGCTGGGATGTGCTCCAGCATTATCTCCAGCGAGACTGACCACAAATAAAAACAGCAGGCATGTTATTAACATTTCTGGCATCGAAATATGCTCCTGCTGTCAGGTCCCACGGCCTGGGCAAGGATGTCACAGCTCTGGGGGAAAAAGCCCCCGATGCTCCCCTGCAGCCAGCACTCGCAGAAAGTTATTTATCGAGAAGGGCAGGCACCTCCCAGCACCCCACCAGCCACAGCCCCTCTGCTCTCAGTGCTGCTGGCGAGAAGAGCTGCAGGGGGACACAGCATGGGCTATCAGGGCTATGCCTCTTATCATTTTATGATTTAATAATAGAAAAGTAGGCTGGAGTAGCTGGAGCAGGAGAGCACGGAGCAGGAGATGCACCTGTCCTGGAGGGTCTTCTGGAGCCTGATATGTCCTGGGACACCCACTCAGCCAGGCACCTGCCCCACTGCCAGGCTCCTCGTGCTCCCCCAGCAGCCTCCCACAAAGGGGAAACAAAACCTGGTGCCTCCACGCAGGGAGCAGCAGAGGCCTGCCGGTGGTCTCTGAGGAATATCCGGACAGAAGCAGCAATTCCCCTCTACGTTCCCTCCCACGGGCTGCTCGCTGGATGCACCCTACATCCGATGGGACTAAGGGGAGCAAGGAGGGCTGGCTGCTGAGAGCCACGTGGGCTCCCAGGCACAGCTCCTGCTCCAACTTGGCCCCTCTGCCCATGTAACTTTGTGCAATATCCCTCTTTTTCTGTGCAGCACATGAGGTAGGAGCTGCTGGTGGTGCTGGAAGGCCGAATGCATCCCTTCATCCTGCTGGGGCACACACATAACGTGCAATCGCTCCTGTTTCCTGATCAGGAGCCTGTAACGCCTGCAACGAAGAGGAGGGCTGGAAGAAGTCCCAGGGATTTGGGATCTATCCAGGAGACAGAACGGCTTGGGGGAAGTTAGCAGAGAAACAGGATAAAGGCATTTCAGAACATATTGAACCTTTTTCTTTTTCTGGAACACACAGACATCGACTAGATGCTGTCTCCGGAAGCACTACACCACAAGTAGATTTATTGGCTTGCAGCAGAGTTTATACTAAATTTTTTCTCCACCAATTTACACAAAATATTTCTGTAGTTATGCAGGGAGTTTTTGTAATTAGATCCTCGTTTGACTGCTTTAATTGCAGCTGGTCTTTTGGCAGAGGGGTTGGGCAGTACCACCCTTTAGAGGGCTTGTGCAGTCTCCCACTCACCTGAGTGACTGTGGGATATATAGAGAAAAAAAAAGCCACAAACATTCCCCAAGCTGCCCTGCCAACACCTTGGAAAAGCACGTGGAGAGGCTTTTCCAGCTTCTAAAATTATCTAAGGAAAAAGGTGGGACAGGATGGATGTGAAGGCCTCTTCCATCCTCAGAAGGCATCTCCTGGGAGTTCCTCACATCACCTTGGTCACTGAGCACTGCAAAGCACCACGGCTTTGCTGCCCTCCCGAGAGACAGACAGCCTGGAAACCAAGGCTGAGTTAATGAGACACCAGAACAAATCACACGGGGGGGAGGAATTTTGGGGATCTTCAGCCAAAACACCACGGACTCTCAAGGCCTCTTTCAGTAGGCAGTAACTGCACTGGAAACATTTACAGACCAAAGCCTAAGTCAGCTTTGGGGCTCCATAAATCACAATAAGAAATAACTAAATATCTTTGAATAATTGAAAAACAATCTAGATTTATGTTGTAGTACAAATGCATAGTTTCCATCTTACAGATGAGAAAAATGTGATTTCTTAGACCCCCCTCAGCAATACAAGGCTGCCAATCAAAAGTTTCATGCTTCTAGGTTGTTGGGTTTCTTGTTGGTTTTTTTTTTTTTTTTTTTTTGGTTGTTGTTGTTTTTTTTTTCTTTGACCCTTTTGTAACACTGAATGCATTAAAGCAAAAAACGTCCAAGGATTGATTTCTTTTCTCTGTACTGGAATTTCTCAGCACTTCACTTTTGCTTTTTCAAGTTGCCATTTTTACACAGTTGCAGTCATTATTTAAAGCTATGGAGTTGAAAAGACTCAAAAACCTGGAGAGAATGTCTTCTCTTCCCCATAAACATTTGCCATCCTATTGTGTTCTCGTTTTTGGCACAGAGAGAGAGAAAGAAATAAGAGAAGAGGGAAGGGAATAACTGAAGACATGAATAATTTCCTCTTTCTCAAACCCAAAATGAAAAGAACGTATGAATACAGAATGAGACATAAACTTTATTTTTTTTCTTTCAACTAGAAATTTTCCATGCAAAGATAACAATGTGCCTCTGCTGCATCTATGCCTGTGGCTCCTTTGACACTCAAATCTTTTCCCTCACAGCCCAGGAGGAGAGAACGGGACATTGGAGCCTCCTGGGGAGTGACTTAAAACTCTTTGGGTGTCTTCAGCTTGGGATTTGCACAGACATTAGCACCCTGGAGCTACGGGCTCTGCAGGAGGCTCCAGGTAGGTCCCACAGGTTCAGCTCTCTATGAGCGGAGTGAGCACAGGACAGGTCTCTTCTGTGCTTGGGTGTGCTCCTTGGGGTTGCTTCATTAGAGCAAACAGCGGAATATTGCCCTTTTAAGGTTTCTAAGACGTCTGGAGGGTCAGCAAGATGGGCAGCACTTTCCTGCCGCGTGGAGCAGACGGCAGGCCTGTGCTGGGCAGTGGGCTCCTGGGATCAGGCACCCAGCTCCCCCTCAGCAGCTCCTGCTCCTGAGGCTGTGGGTGCTGAGACCAGTGGGATGAGGACCAGGTGGTGGATGCAGTGCTGGGGAAAGACCTGGCTAAGTGTTGACTTCTTTTTTTTATATTTTTTTCCTGTTTTTTTCCCATGATTTGCCGTGCCAAAGTGGGTGCTGTCAGCTCTCCCCCAGCACTGCTCCACCAGCGTACCGGTGCTGCAGTCAGGGAGCAGCACTCTCCTCCCACCACTCTCCTCAGCAAGCACATTGCTGGGGTGGAGGTGGCCCAGTAACAGCTGGGAGAAGGAGAAGGACCACCCAAAAGCCTGGAAAAAAAAAAAAAAAAAAAAGTAATTTGCCCAAATAACTGCTGAAGAACCCAGCAAGGAGTTCCCTGGAGCAGAAAGACCCCATGCCACAAGCCCTAGATCTGGCCACCAGAACCGTGGGAGAGGCAGCCTGGGTCATGATGGCCAAAAAGGGCTGGAGAAGGCTGGGGGCCCGGCCAAGAGCCACCATCTCAGCCTGGTTATGCAATAGACAGGACGGAGGTTTCCGGTGGTATTTGCAGCAGGAGGTGGAGCCCAAGAGGTGCGAAGGTCCACCTCCCACCGCAGACCTTTCCACTCGCCGTTTGACAGCGCTCGCTTCTCAGTTTATTATCTTGCGGTTTGAAACAATACAGGAAGGATGTAGGTGTTTGCAAGAAGAAAGAGAAGGAGGAGGAGGGGTGGAGGGCTGGCGAGCCGCTGCCGGGCTTCTCGGCGGGTGTCGCTTGCTGGAAACTGCTCGCCCACGCACATTATTAAGGGCGATGAAATTAATTTGGGGGCATGGAGCACAAAAATGGAGCACAAAAGGGTCATGTTCCCACCAGGGCTGGACTGGGAGGGGTGAAGATGCACTCATGAGTGTCCCCAGCCACGGATGAGGGTATCATCCATGGGAGGTTCCTCTTAACATGCAAAAAGAAGCTGCTGCTGAGGATGAACTAGGAATTTGGTGGAGGTGGGATGAAATTGGAGAGTAAGGTTAGCTGGGAGGAAGGTGGCGTGTGGGCAACACAGCCTCCAGCCAACAACCTAAGGACCTATACGAGGCCCAGCAGCATGTGGAGACCATGTGCAGGGTCATGCCAGGAGCCCGGGGTGCTGCAGGTCCCCATGGATTTGCCAGACTGCTGCAGAGCCCACAAAACACCTGCTGGCCAAAGGGATGGGGCTGGCTACAGGGCAGGTGTCAGCACCTGGCCTGCCCTGGGCAGCATCTCCACTGCAGCTCAGTGCCCTCTCAAAAGGCTTCTCCACCATCAACTTCCCTTCAAACCACCTGTTTGTACCCCTTGCTCCTCTCCCAGCCACAGAGAGAACACAAAATTTGTATCTCCCTTCAGACCACAGTGATTTATTTTTCCTTTGGCAGTCTTGAGTGAGCCGCACTCCGGCAGCACATTCTCACACAGCACATGGCCATCATAGAGCAAAACCCAGGGAGCATCTCCAGAAAAGGTGGATTCGCTGGGTTTTGGAACACCCCAGCACAGAAATGCCCAGGAGAGCCCGGTTTGCACAGCCAGCTGATTTTTACCTGGTGTAACAAGGGCTGAGGAAATACAACGGGGGCGGGCAGGTTGGAAGGCTGCTTGGAAACCAGTGGGTTTCGCCTTCAACACAGCTGAGACTTCTTGCATAGCCTGCAAAATGCGCCCAGCGAATGATTTCAGCCCTGCACAGAGCACTCAGGGTAAAAACAGAGTGAGAAGCAGAAAGGTGTGAATGCTGTGTGGCAGTGCTCTGGTAGCAGGGAACATCACAGGAACAGTGCAGATGAGCATGAACCAGGGGCAATCCGGTCAAACCCTGTAATTTCACTACACAGCAGTCAAATAGTAGCAGTAGCAGAATAAAAACCAACATTTGTGCAAGATTCTTTATGTTATATAATACTCTTCCTCCTCCTCAAAAACAAGGCAAACAAAACCCACCAAACTAGGATCGTTTTGAAAATTTCATCTAGGGGAAAAATACGCAAATGTTTTTTGAAAAGATATCCTCGTTTTCAGAAGTGTTTTATTGCACTGCTGTGAGGTCACTGTGCTCTCCCATCACACCTGACATCAAGCCGGTAACAAAACAGCAACAAATGGTCAATCCAGCCCACCGGCACATGTTTTGCAGGAAAAGTTTCCCCAGGCTGCACAGATGCAGGTGATCTCCACAGCACTGCGAACCTCACATGTGAGCGATCTGAAGCGGTTTTGTCCCAGCTCCAGAGCAGGACCCAGCACAGCAGCAGGGACGTGGGACAACAGCAGTGCCCTCAGCACCGCCCCGCAGCTTGGCACCGCTGCAGGCTCCTGGGACACCGCTGTCCCCTTCCCCGCAGGGAACACCCCAAGCCGGGAAGGGAGCTGGCAGCTCCCCAGGCGGGATGTGGAAGGTGTATCGCTGCCGCAGTGACAGGAAAGCTGTGCTCTTGAGCGGCGTTATCTCATCTATTTTGCAAATACAAATGTGATAGAAATCTGCAAAATAAGGAATATGCATTAACTTCTGAAAAGTTTTGACTACATATCATTATCTGTAATTTCACTGCTTTGATTTGCATATTCATAAAAGAAACATACAGCACGGATGTGTCAAAGGCTTTCAGATGAGCATGAACAAAACCAGCAGACTTGCAAGCTCAGTTCTGAAGTAATTGCTAAGAAGCCTTTGGTTTCCCTGATGTTAGTTTAATATTTTGTCCTTGAGCTTGCGAAGCGTTTCCTCGGTCCTGCTCTGCTTTGCTCATCTCAGAGGGCAAGAGCAAGCCCTAGGGCTGGGTTATGTGCACACATGGTGCACGAGCACTAGCAAGACAGCTCGGTGATTTTCCAGCTCAGGATGCTGTTGTTCAGGGTTATCCCAGCCCCAGCAGCACTGAGCATCCTCCAAAGAGCAAGGTGACCTGAGAAGAGATGCTGGGTGAGTGCGCTGCACCCCATTGAGCTGTAGGTGCTCAGGCTGTGCACATCCCTCTCCAAACTCCATCAGCGAGCACCACTGGAGGTGTTGCACAGCCCTTGTTTTTCAGCCCTGGGACACAAACAGGCAAACCTGGGGCCATCGTCCCTGCAGGCAGCTGGGGAGGCGGCAGCGCCTGCAGCATGGCTGATACTGAGGTGATAAAAAGCATGAGAGACTTTGCTTTTAACTTATTTCCACGCTTTTAAGCTGTTGAGTAGGTGAAGCAACTGCAACTGCCGCTCTTTGTGCTGTTGCTCTTGATATCACAGCAACGTTATTCCAGGGCCTTGGGGACGCTTGTGATTCACCTCTCAGCCTCTTCTAGAGCACCAGAATCTTTCCTTCCTTTTCCTTAATCCTGTACAGAGGAAGGGCTCAGTGAAATTGGATCCCACATTGTCACCCACGTCCCTGCGGCAGGAGCAGCACCCATCATGTTCAGTGGTCCTCGGGGAGATGCCAGCTGGTGTTCAAGGAGAGCAGAAAAAGAGAAAATGTTATTTTTCAATTTCCCTCTAACATTTTTCAGGGTTGTTTTTTTAACAAGATCGCAAAGCAGAGCTGACAGGCTTAAATACACCCTTGTGTTCAAAGTTGTTTTGGGTGCAGAGTGGGGAATTTTGGTTACAAAATTAAAATGCTCTGATTTCAGAAGCTGAGCCCATCCTGTTCCCCTTCCTTCCTTCTCCCCCACCCCCCACCTCTTTTTATTATTTTTTTTTTCTTTCTTTCCTTCCCTCTAACTACTAGAAAGCTGTTTAGGTAAAATCTGATGAATTTTGGCACCAACCTCAGCCACAGCCTCACCCCAGGGGCAGGACAGCTGTGGCCCCGCAGCGCCCCTCTTACCCTGCAGAAGAGCACTGGTTTGATGGGAAGGATTTCAAAACCCTTCCTGTCTGAAGGGCAGCTGCAGCAGCCCCTGCCCATGTCGGATCCTGACACAGGTGGTTTTGGGGAGGCCATTACAGTGTCCAACTGCATGGAAAATGGGAGTTAAACTTTGCAAGACGTCTTTGGAGATTTTCAACTGGAACAGAAGAGCAGACAAGGGAAATTCCAAACAAATATGTTCAGAGTGGAAGAGTGGACCAAACCCATTTTTCTGAGCCATGCTGAGCACCACCAATAAAAGCTCTCTGTAATCATCACCCTATGCCCTCCTGTAGCAGCCCAGAGCTGATGTCCTCATAGGTGCAAGGCAGCAAGGAAAGTGCCTTCCATAAGATGTGGTTTTCCTTCATTTTCCAGCCTTTCCAGTCCTTCCCCACTTGGTTTCTGGATGGGGACAGACAAGAAAACGGCCTTTGCTGTCCAAGGACAGCTTAAAATTGCACATGCAAATGGTGGTGAAGCACAAGCAGGTGCTGGTTTACCTAGGATGGGGATCAGCAGGGTGGGGGCAATCAGCCCAGCTTAGGCTGGGCAGTAAATTCACGGGTCTGCCTGTGAGGGTGGCACTGGCCCTGCCACAGAGGCTGAACCCGTCCCTCAGCACAGGAATGCTGGTCCCACTGCGTTACAGGGCTTTGCTTTTCCCATATAGCTGCAAGTCACCTCTTCTGGCAAGTGTCCAGTTACTTACAAGAAGGCAAAAAGTAAGCTTGCCTTTCAGTTTCAAAGGGAAGCCTGAAAGTGGAAGCAATGCACACTCAGAAAGCAAAACTGAACACGCAAAACTCAAAGTGCATACTTTCAAACACAGATTTTTCTGGTCATCCCAACAGATGCCATGATTTTTGAACATCAGGCATCATTCGGCATCTGCCTGCCACTGCTCATCTCTGGGGCTGGGGGGCAGCCTGGGTGAGCAGCACCGTGGGAAGTGCTGTTTGAGATGCTCTGCCGCAGTGGCCAGAGGCTGGACACGGACTTTCTGTGGCCAGAGCAGCATGTGAAGCGAGATGCACTGATAAGCAGAGCAAGGGACTCACTGGGTTTCTCAGAAAGCTCACCTGGGGCTTTCCCTTTCTCACGGTGAGAAGCAGCCTGGGAAGGGCTGGGACAGGTGCTGGGCTTTGCAGCAATGCGGGCAGGCAGGAGGGGCTGCAAGGCTGGGGGCTCCAGTAAGCCCTATCCACAGCCAGCTCCTGTCTCTCGGGGAAGGCAAGGAAAGGCAGCCAGCCTGTGGTGCACTTGCCCCATGCCCCTCTCTGTCCCCAGTCTCTCCCAGCACCCATTCTCTACCCTATCCCCAGTCTGAAATCCCTCCTTGATGGAAGCTGCTGCTGGACGTGGTGTGGCCAGATGTGCACCACGTCCCCCCACCCCATCCCCGCCCTGCAAGAGCACCGGGGCCGCACATTTACAGCCACCCTCCTGCGAGAAGAGCTCTGGTTGTGCTTCCTCCAGCAGCTGCAGTTTGCACCCATGGCCGTGCAGCCCTGCCCTGTGTATCGTGGGTGATGAGCAGCCTCCAGGGAAGCTCCCAGACCTGCACATCTCCCGTCCCATGGGCAAAGCCAGGCCAGCACCAACACTTGTCTCCATTTGTTGTCCCCTTTCCAATGGGGACCATCTTCCCTACTCAAGTGGACAGGCTACTGAGATCACCTTGCATGCTTCCACCCTTTTCTCTCCTTCCTATGCTCATTCCTACCTGATCCAGCTTGATTCTTTCCTTTCCCCTCCTTAGGCCCTTCCCATAAACATCCCATAAATATCCCGTAACGCCTGGACAACCACCAAGCTCTCTTGTTTGGTCCCAAACTCCCTGCCCCAGGAACACCCTAAGAAACCCCCTCCACCATCACCCTTTGCTGGCGTGGCTCCCTGGTGAGCAGCTCCTCCATGGGACCCACAGGGACAGTGGCTTCCTTGTCACTCTCAGTGGCCTGAGACAGGGCAGGTGCTAGCACTGCTCCCCTGAGCCTAGTCATAGCATCTATTTAAGCCATGAGCCAGTTATCTTTACAAATAGGTCATACGTCACATTCTGAGACAAAATTGCAAAGGAAGTGATAAATCAAATCTGCTTTTTGTGTTAAAATGAATCACTTCATTTAAATGAAAACACAGTATTCTCACTTAGCTTTCTAGCAGCAAGACTTCTTGAAGCCAAAAAAAAAAAAAAAAAATTATATCAAAAAAGGCATAACTGATAGGAGTTCTGTCTTTTTGGAGTTGCTTTTGTAGTTTCACATGAAGAGCTCCCCACTGCCAGCAAGGAGTGACAGCCACTTCCCAGCCACCAAACTTCCATCCTGGAACATTTCAGTGCGTCCTGCTTCAGTGGGATGTTGCAGTGACAAGTGTGACAGTCAGACCTGCTCCATGGATCGGACCTGTTCTTAATCCAGAGTGACCACTGGCACGGGGGTTGGGATGTGGCATCAGCTGAACATCAGCCTCCTCCCTTCTGCCACGTGAGACCACCGTGGTGCTTCAGCTCATCCACAGCCACTCCTGCAAGCCATGGGCTTGGGCAGCCTGAAGCCAGGCATTAATGAAGGCACCTTTCAACTATTCCTGCTGCTCCTTGCATCCTTTGAAGCTGCTGAAGATGTGGCTGGGTCGAGTATTTCTGGCCAGGGCCGTAGTTCCTACAGCAGAAGGCATTAGTCCAGCTGGCAATGGGAACAATCAGAATTGTCATTTCAAAAATAATTCTCAATTTATTCCCTTCTCTGTGCAACTCAAATGGGAGTTAAATTGATTTTTTACACTGCCTTCACTTAATGTACACAGCTATTTCACTCTTTGCGTCACTGGAAGAAACCTACGAAAGCCAGTTAAACAAACATCTGTGCTCGGAGCCCCGGGAAGGCAGAGTGGGAGTCTCGCTGGGAGACCAGAGTGGTCTGCAGAGCCCAGAAATGGACCTCTTCCTTGTGCAGGGGCTTAAGAACATCACGTCTGGAGGAAGCCATGTAGATCAGGGCCTCAGCCTGGGACATGAGCTGGGTGTAAGCCAAGGACATTACAGCAATGCACAGAGTCTGCTTTTCTGTTTCAGATGGCGCTCGGTGCCCAGCTTGCAGGAAGCACAGTGCCGGCACAGCCATCCAGTATCAGCGTGGCTAAAAATGTCACCGAGCATCCTGCATGGCCTTTTCTACTGTACCATTCAGCCACTGGCAGCTGTGTTGTGACTTCTGCCTCCCTCAGCATCACCCTGTGGTCTCTCTGATGAGTGTCTAGGTGAGGATCAGGCTCAGCGACCACCAGAGAAGCTTTTATTGGAGATGTAGGGCCAATGCCAAGAAGCAGGCACCATCCATGGGCAGAGGGGAGGAAGGAGAAGAAGGCTGGGTGCCTATGGGGACAAAGTGCCTTCATACAAGGCATGTCAGCTCTAGCACAGGCCCTGTCACATCTCTTCAGGGAACAGGGTGCCAGGGACCATGCAGCCCCTGGCATGGAAACCCACCCATGGATTTGCCCACCTGGGGCTCCACAAGTGATGCACACGATGGCAGATGTTTAAAAAGGAGTTTGGAAGAACGCAAAACTTCATCTTTGGGGCTTATTTTCTGTACAGAATATGGATATTGTTGGATAGATAATGCACAGCCAGAGGTATGTACCTAATGGATCTCAAGGAGCCACTATCTCTTTGCTGATGGTTTGTAAAGAAGCTCACCTATTCAACCATCAGAAACATGAACAGAGATTTAATAAAGGCATATTTCCAATATACAAAAAAAAAAAATAATTAATTTGTATAGTATAGTATCCTGCCTACAAGATGCATTAATTTAGACAGACAGCACTCAAGGCTTTAAGAGCTGGTACTGCAGGAGGTGGACAGTACGAAAGCAAAGGAGAGTAAACAGAGAAGAGATTTTTCTAAGTGCCCATGACATTTGTGCAAATACTTTATTTCAATCAGCTTAAAAGGGAAACATAAAGCTGAGGTTGGTTGTAGGAAAGGGGATGAAATTGAAAACCAAGTAATGCACTGAGAGCAATTCAAAGGGAGCTGAGAGGCAGCCGTCTGCTGCAGACGGGGCACAAGCAGCCCCGCCAAGGCTGGGCTACTGCTCTTCTGGTGGCATTTTTGTGTCCAAATACATTGTCTCAAGTGAAGCTACTCCAAAAAACAAAAACAGTGCCTGAATGACACTGGGAGTTTCACTTGCACTGAGTAAGCACAATTATTTTGCCAAGGAAACCAAAAACTTAGGGTAGGGGTCCAGGCTGGGTGGAAGAGCTTGCTTTTCGGGGAAATATCCAGTATGTAAAGCTCATGTTCAATTCAGTTTAGAAACACCAAGGAGAAAAAAAAATGGCAAAAGAACCTGAAATATCATCTCAGAAAAGGCGTGAAATTTCACTGCAATGCTTTTTTTTTTTTTTTTTTTTTTTTCTTGAAAAAATGGAAAACCAGCAAGCTGAAGAAGGAAGGCTCTTTCTGACCACCTTTGCTACAGCAGACTGTGGAATAAAACATGTATTTGTTCAGCAATGCAATTTGCTTCCAGTAACAGAAGAAAAGGGTGAGGGGCTGCTGGTTTATCACTATTTTATATTTGTTTTCTTCTTTTTTACGTTCATTAGCTCATAGTGTTTCTTTCATCTGGGAGCTGTCTCTGATGGTATTTCTATATATCATTTAGCATTTCTATAAATATGTAAATATAAGATCTGTATGTGTAAACACACACACGCATAAATAAAATGGTAATGATGCGTACATCTATATTTGTGTATATATAAAAGCTAAATTACCTCCAATTTATCCAATGTCCTTTATCTCTCTTCAATGCATCCCAAGCCAGCATTATGTTCCTAAGTACATACAGTCCTTGTATTTATGTGAGAATGGTACCTACGAGGAATAGATAAAAGACCAAAAAGTGTCTCTGACAGATAAGTAACTACTAATTGCTTAATTTCTTTCCACTTGCCTCCCAGAGCAAGCAGTGGAAAAAAACCCTATAAGCCTGCACACGTGTAACCTCCCTGCTCAGCTGTGTCTGTGGGGTTTGTACCAGAGATCGGAGCTGATGCCGCGAGCCTGCCAGGAGCTGGGTGCTGGCTTTGTGCTATCCGGAGCAAAGCCTAGAGTTAGAGCTGGGCAAATCCTCCCTCCTGAGGAGGGCTTGCACACTGGAGCTCCTTTCCCCAGCACATCAACATGCTCTGCAGCATGGCTCCCATCACAGGGCTTGCAGAGGGGTGTGTGGGGCCGCATGTAATCCCCTTCCCCAGCCCAAACGCAGTATCCTGGGGGTTGTCCCCCTCTCCCTACACTCATGGTTGATCCTAGTTAATGTTGAACCTTCTCGGGTCACTAGAAGAGAATCTGTTGAGAAGAGTCTCCATCCTTATTAGAAACCACGAGATTCCCCAGCAGCACCCTGAGATCTGGACCGGTTCCTGGACCCCTTGGGTCACCGCGATCACTGCTGCCACCTCCACCCTCTGCTGGTCCCCTGGGAAGCTTTTGCTGGGGCCTGGTGGAAAAGCATCCCATAGAGGCTGGCCCATGGCTTGGGCTATTTCATAGGCGCCAGCAAACGGAGCTCAAAAGGCCAAATGCTGCAGGTGGAAAGGAGCGCAAGGAACTGGAAAACCAGGGGAGTTGGTTTAGGTTTGTACCAGAGATGCACACTGAGTGGGCCCAAAGATCGCCGATTGCTCTTATTTCAGGAGAAAACACTGCACCTGCTAGGTGAAGGCATCTCTTCTCCTGCTTCAGACCGTGCATGAGCATCTTTGGGGAAGGGGCTTGCTCCTGCTGACCGCCCGCAGAGCGCTGTGCGTGCTGCAGCTGCGCAGCCCCCGAGAAGCGCCCTGTGGCCGCTGTGCACCGCAAGCAGGGAGCTGTCGTCGCCCTCAACTTCTCCTCCGTTAGTCTGGGAGCCAAGTGCGAGGAAAGCAACCGGGACTCGCTCCCAAGGCCTCCTCCTGTGCCGAAAAGGCGACGGAGAGCGGCGGGCGAGGAGGAGCCGCTGCGGCACGGCGCGAGCTCCCCCTGCAGCGCCCGGGGAAAAGCGGCGGCGGCGCGGGCCTGAGCCCTCCTGCAGCCCCAGCACGGCCTGAAGGGAAGCCGAACTTGTCCCTTCTTAGCCCCAAAATAGCCCCTGCGAGGGGCTTCCTGCCAGTGGTGTGCGCGAAGCTCCCGGTGCATCGCTTGGTGCTTCCCAGCCCTCTCCTCCTCTTCAGTCCCGTTCCCCGCAGCTCTCCGGAGCCAGGGGTCCAGATCTGAGCCACGGAGCAGCTCCGGTCTCAGCGGAGACCCCAAAGGTCCCTGCAGCAGTGGTGGCATCTGGGGGGATCCAACCTGCCCTGAGCCACCACAGCATGCTGCTGCCTTGTGCCCAGCTCCCAGCTGTCTGTTCGGGGCCGCTTTTGCAACCCCCTGCACCTGCAAGAGGTCAAAATAAGAGGGAGAAAAGTGCAGGGCTGGGAGGGAAAGGAAAAGCTGCTGAAGCAGCCTGTAGGGGATGGGGGTGCTGAAATGCACTCACAAGGACCAACTTGGTGGCACCAAGAGCAAAGCCCCAGCTCGGCAGCGGGGTGAAGGTCTGGGGGCTTGAACCCACAGGAACCTGCGTGTTCTTCCCAGGCACAGCTCCCCTGCAGGCAGAGAGCTTGTCTCTCCTGATGCTGCAGAGAGGTCGAGGTGTATGACATGGGCAACCAGAAAATTGTCCAGCCACAGGGACAGGTGGCAAACACCAAGTGTGCTTTCCAACAACAGGGATGTGGTTGTGGATGTAACCACCATGGAGGTCCCCATAGGTCCCCTGCCCCACAGCCCCGGCTGCTGGGTTTCACCAGGAACTCCCAACAAACTCCTGTTTTGTCCCCGAGCTCATAAAGCACCCAGCATTGGTGCCAGCTGGGTGCCTCCACTGTGCTGCAATCAGCATCAAGCCGAGCAGAGCCCTGCCTGTCCAGCCAGCCTGGGTGGGGAGGACCAAAAGCAGGAGCATCCCTATCCCGCTACCATCTGGGCCCCTCGGACAAGGGGACTCAGCCTGGGGTCTTGGGGACATCACTGAGCTCCCACACCAGCCTGGCAGAGGACCACTCCAACCTGCCTGTACATTTTGGGGTCAGTTTTCCCCTTTTTCCCTTCATTCCTGGGCCAGCTTCCCCTCTCTGTGCTGCAGCCTGTGCCCATGAGCAGGGTTTGAGCAGGGCACCAGGGGGGTGTTTTTACCTCTCACTGCTCCCCACAGGCAGGACCCCAAGGTGCCCCCGAGCAAAATCCCCAAAACCCAGAGAGAGCCACGCAATAGCCCCATACTGTAGAGCAGCCCCAGGTCCCATCCCTTGCCAGGGGATCTGCTCCTCCACAGTTGGTCCCACAGCCACCAGGACACACAGCTGATGTCCCTTGGGTGGCAGTGCCAGGGCCAGGGCCAGGGGGGATGTGGGGGCTCAGCCGGAGCAGCACGGTGCCCACAGGGGCCTCTGCCTGGGGGGAGGGCGCAGGGTGCTGCCCCTGGGGGTGCTGATGTGGGGACTCCCCCACTGAGCTGATCAACCCAAATCCCAGGCATTTCTGTGCTGGTTTCGTGCAGTAGTAGCTCAGCGCCACCACACTGCCCCTCCTCAGAAGGACAGGGGAGAAAGTACAATGAAAAACAGCTCAGGGGTTGAGATAAGGACAAGGAGATCGCTCACCAGTTACCATCAGGGGCAAAACAGAGTCAGCAAAGGGAGATTAACGTAACGTATAGCCTGTTGGTAGCAGACCAGAGCAGTGAGAACTCAAAGCAAGCTAAAAATGCCTTCCCCCCATCCGCCCTCTTCTACGTCCTCCCTCTGAGCAGCACAGGGGAGTGGGCAATGGGGGCTGTGGTCAGTCCCTGATGCTTCGCCTCCACTGCTCCTTCTCGGTCCTTCTCTGCCCCTGCTCCCTGTGGGCATCCACGGGATGCCGTCCTTCCCAGACTGATCTTGTGGGGGCTGCCCACAGGCAGCAGCTCCTCAAGAACTGCTCCCACACGGCTCTGTCCCACGGGGTCCATCCCTCAGTCCTAAACTGCTCCAGCACAGTTCCCCCACAGGCGGCAGCTCCGCCCAGACCCCTGCTCCACGTGGGCTCCTCTCCACGGGCTGCAGCGTGGAGATCTGCTCCGTGGGGGACCCATGGGCTGCAGGGGGACAGCCTGCTCCACCAGGGGCCTCTCCTTCTGCTCTGGCACCTGGAGCCCCTCCTGCCCTCCTTCTGCACTGACCTTGGGGGCTGCAGGGCTGGGTCTCTCTGCATTTCCTCACTCCTCTCTCTTGCTGTTGCACTGCATTTTTTTTTTTTTTTTCATTTTTTTTTTGCTTTCTTCACTGTGGTCGCCAGAGGTGCAGTAGCATCGCTCACTTTGGCCAGCAGCGGGTCCCTTTTGGAGCAGCTGGAGACCTCCTCTAGGCTCTCTCCAACATGGGGCAGCTGCTGGGCTCTGCTCATGGAGGCCACCCCCGCAGCCCCCCTGCTACCTTACCTTACCACCTAAGCCCAGTATAACTTCCCATGGGGAAAAGCATACTTTCCTCACCCCTACCTTTCTTTAAAATGTTCTGCAAATCTTAACACATCCCTTTTTAACCACTGATAGAACAGTGACTCTCCAAGACCAGTCTCCAGGCCTCTTTGCAAAATCCCAAACCAGGAGAAGCTCAGCCAAGGTGCCAGTTCTCCACGGCTCTTTTCTCTTTACAAAAAAAAGGGCAAAGTCTTTGCAGTGCTTCTGCAGCTCACAGCTGGCCAGCACATCCCTGTGCAGCCGCACGGTGGGATGCTGGGCACGCCGTGGTGCCACGGGGATGATCTCTGCTGTTGCAAGCTGCACGGCCCCATAATTTCCAGCTTTTGCCAAGATTTGGATGGTTCCGGGGTTGCACACTGGGATGGATGTCCTCAGTGGGGTCATTTGCACTGGAGGCTGCAGAGTCCTGGATAGGGCCATGGGCTGCTTACCATCCTCCTGCCGGCTCTGCAGCACAGGGGGGCTCAGCACGACCCCTCTGCAGGGTCTCGGGGCTGTCCCACAGAGGGGAGGACGCTGTCCCTGCTCCCCAGCTCCCGTCCCAGGGCTTCTCCCCACAGCCCCCGAGCTCCCACATCACCTCTCCCCACCCGCCACGGGCTGAAGAACAGCCAGGATTACTTTGCAGGCTCCTCTGTCTCATTCTTCACTCTGATGCCCAATATTTCATCATCCACCTCAGTGAAATGTATATTTCCCTTTTAAGAGCTCTCCTAGAATAATATATTTTTTTATTATCGTGACAGTGAGGGCTCCTGTTGCCATGGTTACGTGCCCTTTCCTAGAGCAAGAGCTTTCTGGGTGTTTGAAATTCTGTTATTTTTCCTGATCTACGGGGTTTGATTCTTTTTTAATTTGGTATTTATTCCCATTATCATCATCTGAAACAACAGGTCATTTATATTGCATACGGATGTGTCACCACTACGGTAAAGCCTTCAGAAATAAGCTTCTGCTTTTGGAAGGAAATTTTTTTGGGGGGGCAGAATCTACCATGTAGCATCACTAATATACAGTATAACAAAAACATGGAAACTCCGAAAGGGGCTCATCTGTATCTCTCCGCATTATACATTAAATCCCATTCCTGGCTTTAGGACTCCTGAATAAGCGTTATAAAACGAATTTCAATTTTATGTGGTTTTCATACTCTTGCTGCAGAACAAACCTCTATCTTCTGGTTGTCATCTCAGCTCCTGAGCCTCTCGAATCCTAAGCTATTTTAGGACACAGAGTGAGAAATTAAATGGATATATTCAATGGAGATATAGATAGATAGATAGATAGATAGATAGATAGATAGATATCAATCCAGCTTTTATCTCTAGCATTTCCTGGCAGGCGAGTGCCGTAACATTTACAAAGGTATCACACGTAGACAATTGCCGGGACTTTTCCAAGACACGTCGCACCTTGGGGCCCTGGTGATGCAGGGTCACTCAGCTGCCAGCACAGGCTGGGGCAGAGCAGGAATATTCCCATTTTACAGATGGGGCCCAAAGCAGCTGAGTGGCTGAGCTGGGATGAAAACCTCTGATTTCCTTGGCTTTTTGATGATTCTTTTTCCCCCGTGCTTTTAATGCCAGCATCCATACCAGCTGCTTCATTCTGGGGCAAGGAGGAGGACGGAGGTGTCACTGCTGGGCTTTCTTCCTCTCATCTCATCACGACGGGATGGGACCAGGCCCATTTCTACCAGCATGGTGTCAGCACACTGTGATGTACCTCTCACGTGGAGAGGGCAAAGGGCTGTTCACACCTCGCTCAAGCCAGGCAATGTTGTATTGCACCATGTTGCCACAGAGAGGTCACACAGTGGGCCAGGAGGGGACACCAGCACCCCAAGAGACAGGCACAGCGTGGGCACGCAGAGAAAACAAAGATTTTCCGTAAGGAATGAAAGGAAGAGGAAAGCCTGAGGAAGTGGCAGCGCAGTGGGCACAACGCAAAGCAGGAATGACGTGGTGCTGAGCTGAGGCCCCTGCAGGTCCAGGGCCATGTCCCACACCCATGTCCTCAGGTCACCAGCAGAAATTAACAGCAGAGCAGCACCTGAAGGCTGCGTGGACATTGTGCAGGCAGCACCCTTATTCCTCCGAGCAAAATACTTCTGCGTGCAGCCACGACAGGAGATGCTGCTGGATGCCAAGTGGCTGCACAAACAGATGCTGCTCTTCGTCCTCCTGCGAAGTCCTCAGGTGACAGCCCGCGGCAGCAGCACGCTGTTGGCACTATGGAAAAGCTGCACACCGAGCAATGCTGGGCTGATGTGGCAGCAAGGAGCAGTTTGGATGTCCCATGTCCTGGCCTCAGCATCCTCAGAGAGCCCCGTTCCACCCAGCGATGGGCCGCGGAGCCCAGCCCTGCCCAGGGGGGCACAGAGCAGGAGCACCCGGGGGCACCCATGCGCATGCCCCGTGCTCGGTTTTCAGGCAAGGATGCAGCCGAGGCTGACCAAGAGAAAACATCCTCATTACCAACCTGGCTCCTTAACATTTAATGTAACTTCCCCACTGGGGAGGATCACCCGCGCTCACATCCATCAAATGCCAAATCCAGTTTCTCCGCGCCCAGCATAGGCACTGGCTCCGGGATCGCCAGCTCCGGCTGAATATTGACTTTTTAATGACAAGTGCTCCAGTACAAATACCAAGCAGTGCGATGCGGGCCCTGGCAGACAGCTGATGGGGGCCGGCGCGTGTGTTATTCGGCAAATGAATTATTTGATTCCCGTTCCCTGCAGCATGCTGTCTGTACGGAAATTTTCATTTGGCCTCTCTAACGTGAGAACCAATTGTAAATGTCAGCGCTAAACGCTCAGATTTAAGTGTTAGGTTGTCTTGTTTGATTACGGCGCTAAAAGGTCAGAGCTGACTAATGAAAAGTACAGGGGGGAGTGGGAAGGAAGCCGGGAACCTCCTTCCTTCCCATTTGCCATCCGTTTCCCCAGCACTCACAGCGCCTTCAAAATCCCCTTTACCTGAGCTCCTCAAGTCCTGGTGGCCAGACGAAGCCTCAGCTGCACCAAGCCGACTTAGCTTCACAAATCTGCTTTTTATCTCAGCCCTTTAAGAGCAGCTCCACACGCGGAGTTCACTGCATTTAGTTTAAAGCCGCTTTCAAAAATATTAGTTCTCGTGCCATGAAAGCACCTGGAAGAACAAAACCCTTGTGAGCTGTTGTTCCTCCCTGGGGAATACAAACCATGGCATCCCCAGGGAGGTGACATGCCCACACATCTGAAGATCCCTGGACATTTCCATCAAGCCCGCAGAGCAGAGAGCTGTCACCTGAGTAACTCGGTCAGGCTGCTGGCACCATAACGTGCCATGAGCGTGCCAAGAGCAACCAAACCAGAGCTTGGCCAAGCTCACCATAAGGACTGACAGTGCAGGATCCAAGAAGGTGAAAATTAGGATTTTTTTTAGGAAATAGATGCTTTAGGCAGTCAGGAAGAGCTGGGGGGGGATTCTTGGCTGATGCTATGTGGGAAGCTGCAGTATGAGCAGGATGAGGAGCTCCAGCAGATGTGGGATTTCCCTTTTTTTTCTAGCCTTGGCTCAGCTGGAAGCCAAATTGCCAGCCCCATGCACCAGAGGAGCAGCCATGGCGCTAAAACACAGAGTTCCCCCCGGCCTCCAGCCCTCTGTCCCTGATGTGATACTCCTGGCCATGAGCACGGGGCTGGCCTCACCCCAACCCTAAGCACCTCGGGTACCCAGGCTCGGAGTGACTCACGGGATCCAACCTCCAGGGGCAGACACAGGGAGCCCCCACCAAAAAATACCCGGGGGGAAAAACTCACCGCTCCATCACCAGCACCGAATGTGAAAAAAATCCAAGAAAATCAAGCTCCATCTCCAAACTGAACCATTTTTTCCACTGCCCAGCGATGGAGCAGGATGGCAGTTTGTAGGCTATGAGATTAATAGGAGATCTGCTTGGGACTGGGAGTGATTCCCTCTTTTATTGGAATGAACCCCAAAGAGTAATGGCTGTAGGGCAAGAAGAGGAAGGTAAATTGCAGTAATAACATTTTTCCTTGTGCAGACATGCTTTTCATCATAGAAAAATACACCATCTGTTTCTAAATTACTTGTTGTATTGATTTAGCAGTTAGTAACATGTTGGATTTTTTTTTCCTTTTTTTTTTTTTTTTTTTTTTTTCCCTGCAAATCCATTTTGCAAGACCTGGAAACCTGACAGTGGTGTGCAGCAAGAAGCTGGGTTTGATCACTGTGGACAGCGAGTGCCAGCAGCCACAGGGCTCCTGCAAGGGCACCAAGGGGGCTCCCTCCTCTCCTGCCCCCCATCCCACCAAGACAGAGTAGCACAGTGCTTGTGTGCCCCATCAGACCTATTTTTCACACCACATAGATGTTCCTCTGCTTTCTGCCTGCTCAGATCTCATGCACCTCACTTCCTTGGAAGTTTTGCATTTTGACTGCTTTCCCTCACCCCTTTTTTTTTTTCTTCAGCTTATTTTTTTCCCGTGCATCCCAAAGGCTGCAACAGCATCGGGGTCCCCTTTGCAAGGGACCAGCTCATCTTCGTTAGGGAAATCATTAACTTCCGTGGCTCCTCTCGAAGCAGACACCCTGCAATCTCACCTGCCAGTGCTGCCCAGCTCAATAAGCACTCAAGGAGCAGCACTGCCCCCCACAGATGTGGGGATTTCATTTCTCCAAGACCAGCAACACCACTGATGCACCCCACTACCCTGAGCCACGCCACATTAGCACAGAATAACAGAATGCATGAGCTATCATTAGAAAAAAAAGGATATTTGCTGCTGATTAGTTGCTAATATTCAGTGTGAGTGTTAGCAGCTCTGCTAGGAGACCCCGGTCTCCCCCACACACACAGACAGGGCCAGGACAAAAGAAAAAGGCTAACACAGAATTTATCACTTCGGAGTGATGTGAGCGTGGCCCTTTCCTGTCCCCATGTGCGGATGCTGCCTGCACTGAGACCCCTTAGAAACTCATCAGGCAGTACCCACGGATTTTCCACTTCAAGCAAAACCAGGAGACCCTCGGCTCCTGCTGGGTGTGAGCTGCAATGTTTATTTGACCGAAAACAGAAAGAAAAAAAAAAAAAAAAAAAAGAAAGAGGCATTTTCACGCAGGATTTTTTTGGTTCATAAAACAAGTTGTTTCCCACCAGCCACCTGATGTCCTTCCCCCCCAAACCAAGAAATAAAAAGATGCAGGAGTTGGCAAAGTAACACGAACCGTGTGACCATCCCAAAGAGAAGTGGTTCCTATAGCACGCAGCGATACTGAAAAATTTGGCAAATAAGAGCTGATCTGCAGTTCCCATCTATCCAGCAACACGGAGCTGACCCCGGGCTGCAGCCCCTTGCCGAGATGCATGCCCGGGGGATGGACAGACACACGTCCTCGCGCTGGAGAACCTGGGGGTTTCTCCCGGGGTTCAAAGCGGGTGGATGAGAGCTGCCCCATCGGCACTTGTAACGGGGGCGATATAAATATAAAACATCCATACAAACGGGTTCATTGTACAGAAAATATCATCTCACAAGGCACTCGGGTGACTGTGCGGCTCCCACGGGGGCTCCTCCAGCCGAGCATTGTGGTGGGAGCAGGGAGGGGAAGGGGGCACCGCAGGCGACCTGGTGCTGCCATCCCAGAGGGACGTCACCCCACTGCTGTCCCCAGCGCCCCGGGGGCGGGTAGCGGGACCCCTCGGGGACTTGTGTCCTGTCCGGATGGCTTCGGGCTGCACTTGGCCTGGAGGGAGGTGCATAGATGTGACGGGGGCTGGGGCCCCGCTCCGTCTTCACGCCAGCAGCCCCAAGCGGGTCACCTTGGCCGAGAGGAAGGAGTGGATGATGAAGACGATGGTTTTGGGGCAGGAGTGGAGGTCCAATTGCTGCAAGGAAGAAGCAGAGAGACATTTGCAATGGGAAGGGCTGTACAACAGACAGCGGGTGGGTGCCATGCATGGGGTGGGCACCCCGCTGCACCTCCCGGGTCGGAGGGAGCCAGGGGGAAGCGAGGGCGATGCCAACTCACAATCTCGCCCTCCGGGCCACCGAAGTCCAAGTAGAGCATCTTGGTGCCATCGTCGGAGGACATCTGCAGCTTCTCGAAGGGCTGCTGGAGCAGGATGGTCTTGCTGAGCCCCGGCTCCGTGGTGGAGATGGTGAAGCCCTTGTCGATGTGGATGGACAGGGTGCAGTCCTGCCCCTTCCAGGTGCAGGCTGGGGACAGGGACGGGCTCAGGGACGGGCGCAGAGCCCCCCGCCACCCCATATCCCCCCCGCGCGGGACCCCGCTGACCTGCGGACACCTCCTGGGCGAGCTCGGCGGCGCCGTGGGTGCCGTCCACCAGCAAGCGGGTCCAGAGCGCCAGGTCGCGGGGGCTCTCCAGGCTGAAGAGGTGGCTCTGCACCCCCAGCCGGGTGCCGGCTCGCAGGGCGAACGCCAGCTCGGCCTCGTCCAGCGCCGAGCCCTTGGCCGGGCCCGAGTGCACCAGCCTGCGGCACGGCGCGCTCAGCCCCCAGCAGGGCCGCCAGGGGGCGCCGCAGCCCCGCCGCTGGGCACGGCCATCTTGTGCCGCCCCCCCCACACCCCGGGCACTGCCACCGCCAGGCTGTGCCACGCACCCTGTCCCCACGGCCCCGACACCACCCCCAGGCGCTGCCACCACCCCCCAGGGTCCGCCACTAAGTCGTAGGGTGCCTGCCACTACCCACTGGGCATTGCCACCACCCCTTGGGTACTGCCACTGTCCCCCAAGCTCTGTCACTGTCCTTGGGGCTCTGCCACTGTCCCCCAAGCCCCACCGCTACTGTAGGACACTGCCACCAACCATGCGGCCTTGCCAGCACCCCTGGGTGCCACCACTATCCCAGGACACCACCATTATCCTTGGCCATGACCGCCATCCCTGGGACACCACCGCCATCATTGGGGACACTGCCACCATCCCTGGGGACACCAACCACCATCCCTGGGGACACCATCACCATCTTTGGCCACAACTGCCAGCCCAGGGACACCAACCACCAGCCCTGGGACCCCGCCACCATCCTTAGGGACACCAACCACCATCCCTGTGACACCACCACCATCCCTGGGGGCACTGCTACCATCCCTTGGGGCACCACCACCATCTTCAGCCACAGTCACCATCCCTGGGGACACCAACCACCATCCCCATGGACACCACCACCACGCCGGGGACACCCGCAGGACCCTACCTGGTGGCAATGAGCGGGTAGCTGTGCACAGGCTTGCCCAGGGCATCGCGGCTCTGCGGCAGGCTGCCGTACAGGAGCAGCTCCTTCTCGGTGAGGACGGCCAGCAGGTTCCTGGTGCCGGCACCGGGGAGCTGTGAGGAGCCGGGGTGGGTCAGGGCTGGCCAGGGACCCCTCGGCAGCGGGTGGCAGGTGTGGGGGGGACACGGGGGTACCTGCTCGGTCAGCCAGCCCACGTGCCTGACGTCCCTGCTGCCCGCCGTGCCAGCACCCGCCAGCTGTGCCCGCAGCTCCTCCTTCACCCGCGGCAGCAGCGCGCCCGCCGCACCTTGGATGGCCCCGAGCCACGACTGCGCCGTGGCCTCGTCCTTTGCCCGCAGGAAGAGAGCCACGCGCCCGTCCGCCGAGCACACCTCGAGGTACCTGCAGGGACACGGCCCCGCTGGGTCTCCACCGGCCCTCCGCGGGGCACCCCGAGCAGCGGCCGGCGCGGTGGTGGTGGCATCACCCTGACCTGTGCTCCGGGTCGGCGGGGAGGCACTTGCGGGACACGTAGCACATCTTCAGCGGGACGGTCCGGCTCTCACGGGGTGGCAGAACGGGGGACGACCGCTTCTGCTGGCCAGAGGGAGAGGGGTCCCAGCTGACCGTCGCCCCCGCCGCCGAGTTCTTGAAGTAGGGCGAGATCTCCTTCATGTACTTCACTGGAAGAGAGAGGACCCCCAGTGAGAGCATGGCGTGGCGGCCACATCCTGCCCACCAGCACCCACCCACACTGCCAAAACCCCTCGTGCCTCCTCCATCATTTCCCCCCTCCCCCTGGAGCTAACACCCATAGGTGCTGCTCTGTCTACAGTCACCCCACACCAGTGCATGGGGCATGCCGCCAACTGCTCTGGTGAGCTGAGCTGGGCTGAAAAAAAAGCCTTTTTTAAACGTGGCTCAGGTCACAGATCCAATTCCAACCTGGACCCTGTTGGCCGGGGCAGCACATGGAGGCGCAGGGCGGGGAACGGGCAGGAAGCCCAGGCCAAAATTACACAGTCCAAATTGTGCTGGTACAGCCGGTCCCGCAGCCAAGTGGGAACAAAGCAGTAATAGCTCTCAAATACCATGGCTTGGACCCAGGAAAAGCCTCGAACTGCGTGTGCACAGCTCACATAACCCTGAGTGGTGAGTTAGAAACCAGGGACGAGAAATCATCTTTAAGTGCCCGGCGACTCGGAGTCAAACATCAGAGCCGCTGTACCGCAGCCTGGCTCCGGAGGTTTAGGAGAGAGGGAGATGAAAGTTACAGCAAATTGATGGGGCCCCACAGGCACTGCTGGAAAACTGGGTCAGCGGCTCCCAAGGCTGATCCAAAGCATGGGCAGAAATCCTTTGGTTGGGCAGGGGGATGCCCTGAGTGCTGTGGGGCTGGCTGATGGCTCTGGGGAAGGGCTTTCCTTGGGTGGCCCTTGGGAAAGGACCAGGGGACAGACACGTGCCTGCTGCCACATCCCAGACCGTCACAGCTGGTTTCACCCCAGGCCTTGCAGCTGACTGTCAGAGGTAGCACACTGGTGGACCAGCTCCATTGCAGCAGCAAAGCCAGAGCGAGCGCTCCTAAACCTCAAAATCCCCAAATCCGGCATGCGAGCTGCAGTGGGGTCACCACGGGGAGAGGCAAAGCCCCAGGGCACGAGGGGACGCACCCCACAGGGGGACACAGCCCCATCGCCTCGTCTCACCCCGCTGGCAGTGCTGAGCCGCCTCTATAAAGGGCTGCGACACCGCTGCCGCACGTGGGTCGGTCACCCCGTGGCAGCCCCGTGCCTCCCGGTATAAATAGCCGCCGCGCTCCCACAGGCATGCGAGCTGCGCTGGAGGCTGCCCTGGGCCAGCAGTCTTGGCACAGACTCGTCATTATTCGGGCACTTGGGAGCTAATTGGATTTCACAGAGACCAGCGTTCATCCACGGGCACCAGCGCGCGCAGTGATAGCGCTTCGGGGCACGGGGACACGCTGCCCGCTCTGCCCCCACCCCAAGCCCTCCCTTCCTGACGCCTCCCCCGGGAATTCCTTCCAGCATTCCCGCAGCACCTGTCCTGCATGTCACCTCCGGCCAGGCAGGGACGTCATCGGCATCAGCTGTGCCGTGGCTGGAACACGTCCCGATGGCCTCGGCTCAGGGCAGGAGGAAGGGGCATGGGGAAGCAGGCAGTGGGCGACGCTGCCGAACTCCAGGAGAAATTCCACTGAGCCGGGACAGGGCGCAGGGGTCCTGCCCCGGGGGTGCCCTGGGTGGGTTGTGCCAGAGACCCCCCAGCCCAGCACACGCACTGCAGAGCCCATAACACGGGCACGTGGCCACCGCGCCCATGTGAAACGTGACCTCAGGCCAGCTGGCTCTGTCCCTGCCCCGAGGACAGTCTACAAAGCTGGTCAGGGGACACTGGTGCACCCCAAAAAATTCAGGGCAGGACCCTGAGATCCTAGCACCCACCCAAAGGCATTCGGAACAGCCCCATCCACGTGCTGTGCTGCAAGGTGGACATCACAGCACGGACGTATGGCGAAGATGCTCACGGCTACGCTGCTGGCCAGAGCCTCACTGTTTGTCCCCGAGAGGCGAGAGCGTTCCAGCAGCACCTGCACAGCATCACAAGCCAAAGCGCTCCGGCTGCAGGAGCGGCCATCACATCTGGAAGGCTTCCAGAGAGGTCCTGGAGACCCAGCTCCAGCCCTAATGAGGTCCTAAGCCCAGCTCCAGTGGGCCCCTCTCTGCCTCGGAGCAACACCGGGACCGACGGCATGAAACTAGCAGATGAAATCACAAGGCAGAGGTGGCCAGGCTCCCACACTCTGCCAGGGGCAGGGGAGGGGAGGTGAAGGTAGGACAGGGACCCTCACCACCTCCGCATCATCCCAAGGTGGCTCCGAAGTCTCCTGCTGTGGTTCATCGCCGTGGTTAAGCCACGTGAGCACGTGCGGCACTTCCTAGGGCACAGCCCAGCCGCAGCTTCTCAGAGGGGGGTTTTGCTCCTGCGGGTTCAATCCTGCACAGCTCCGGCAGGCACAAAGCCAGGATGCTTGGCCCCAACGCCCCGTGGGCACCTGATTTCTGCTCCACTGCGCAAACACGGGTCACTGCCATCCCAAAACCTCCAGCCACTTTGGTCCTGTGGTTATTTCTCCAGGGCCAGCTGAATGTTGCGGCTATTTAACACCTCACACCATGCACATCTCCACCCTCTGCAACCACTGCAGCCCGATCCGGGCACCCACCAGTTATTTTTTTCTGAATTTCAACCTTCCATGCTATCCCTCGGCCAAACAAGTCCTGGAGAACTGCTTTGTACCCAGGGATACAAACGCCAAAAAAAAAAATAATAATAAAAATCTAACAAGAGGAAAAATAAGGTCAGGCAGAGCGCCTCTCCCCGAAATAACAGTGTGATATAAATACAAACTCCTCCTGCAAGTATGAAGATGGCAGCTTGGCACACGCAGAGGCCTCCTGGCAGGGCACGCCGGGAGGTTTCCGCACGCCATCGCGCCCGGCCAGGACTGGCACTGCCACGCGGGGCCGGATCCAGCACATGGGGCACTTCTGGCGCTGGGACTGACGTGTTTCAGTGCTCAGCTTGGCCGTTTTGGGGTTCCACCTGAATTCACCACCCCGATCAGTGACCACGCGAGGAGTGTGCAAACTCTGCCGGTGCTGCCGCGTGCGGTTGCTCTCCTAATTAGAGCGAGATGAGAGCTTCGTTTCCTTCTGGTACATCTCCTGGGAACCGCCCTTAAAGCTCCAGGTCTGAGAACAAGCGTGGCTGGGAGGAGCAAGGTGGTGTAAACACGTGCTGGCTGTGCTGAATGACTCCTTTTTCGTATTTCTGGCAAACGTAAGGGAAGGCTGAGCTAAATGAAGAGTTGGGGAGCACCCAGGGGCTGCGGGGACCCCGCGCTGCTGCTTGCCCTTGTCCCCGGCCGTCCCAGCAGAGGTGTCACCAACCCTCTGTGCCAGGCTGGGGCACACGGGGGACATTTCTGGAGCTAACTGAAACAGCACGGGGCTGGCCTGGAGCTGTCTGCGGGGCCAGGGGACAGCAGGGGACAGCCAGCCCTGCACAGAGCCAAGGCACAGGGTTCTGCGAGGGAGAGAAGTCGGCACCAGAAGGCACCTGCTGGACGCTAAGGTCGTCGTGCTGCTTTTCACCAAGCCTTGGAGCAAACCCAAGGACAAGACGGGAGCCGGGGAGTCCCCTGTCACCACCCCTCTGGCTCCAGAGCAGCGCTCTGCCCCCAAGCCCAGCTGCATTCAAAAAGGAGCGGAGATGGAGATGCTGTGCATGGATGCGACGACCAGCAGCTGCCCACAGCACCCCAAGCAGCACTGTGCCACAGATCAACGGCATCGATCCAAACCAACCAAAACCATCACGGCAGGAGCCAGCCCAGCTCTCCTCCTGGAGCAGAAGTGTGCCTGCTGGGAGCTTTCGTTTCGGAGGAAGCCCGGCTTCTGCAGAAATGTAGGTGCGTCCCGGCAGGGCGGCCTGGAAGCACCCACCTGGCTCCCCGGGAGGAGGAGGAGGAGGTTGGTCCGGGAGAGGAGTTATTCTCTCGAGAAGGGGCAGCCCATCTCCACCTCCCGCAGAACCTCCAGCAGAAAGGAAGCCCATGCCAAAGTAAAGGATGAAAAGAAAATAACAGAGAGAGGGTGGTCTGAGTGCAGCGGCCACGGGGAGGAATTTCAGAGACTTCCAGAGAAAGAGGCTCTTGTATTTCTCTTTGGTCAGGAAAAAAAAAAATAACCCCCTATCTGCTCCCAGCAGCTGTGCAGAGCAGCACATTCCTCAGGCTGAAGCGTGGTTCTGCGGCTCCCAGGAGAGGAGGAACCCACAGCAGAAAAGGGCTGAGCGAAGCGAAAACTGAAAATCTGGAGATGACACAATCTGGGGAAGGAGCAGGAAAGAAAGCGCCGCGGAGGTTGCTCACAGCAGAAGACACAGAGCTCTTCTTTGTCCAGGCACAGCCCACAGCGCTGCCCCCAGCCGAAAACCTCCCTGTGGGACCTGCAGCCCTAAAACCGCCCAAGAAAGTGTCTTGGGCACCGAGACCACCTGGGGCAGCCCGCAGAGCCACGCGGCCCCACTCCGGCCAAAGCTGTGGATTTAAATGGAAGCCAGGGGAAGAACACGGAGCTGACCACTGGCCCTGGCACTGAGGACCTCGGGGTGCAGCAGTACGACAGAAATGTCACCTGCCCCATAGACCTGCCCCAAATCTCCCGTTGCAGCCTGCCCATGGTCCCTGCAGCTGGGACACAGCCACCAGCACCCAGCGCATCCCTCTGGCTCCCCGGATGAGCAGATAAGCCACTCTGCATATATTGTTTTCCATTTAAAAGAGCATGCAAATGGCTATGCAGATGCTGTGCCACCCCCGGGCTCCCTGCTCAGCTCCAGCACACCCTGAAGCGTCGCGGGGTGGGCACCCAGCACGTGGCTGTGCAGGAGCTCTGCAGAGACGGGCATCGGCAGCCCAGAAACAGGAGCCCCCCGGTGCCGCCTCGGCCCCTACCTTCCAGGACGACCTCCTTGCCCGTCTTCTTCAGCGCCTGCACCGCCTCGTCGTGCGTCGCCTCGGACAGGTCGGTGCCGTTCACGGACAGGATGGCATCTCCCACGTACAGCGCCTCGGTCTGATCCGCCGCCAGCCCCTTGAATATCTTGGATATCAAGATGGGCATTTTATTCTCTCGGCCACCTTCGAACAGAAGGGAAACCAAGCGGTTACGGACGTGCAGAGGGGGGTGCCCGGGTTCCAGCCAGCCCTGCAGCGACCACGCTGCCCTCCGCATCTCTCCCTGGCAGCACCCAGCATACCGTGAGGCTTCACGGCAGCTGAAGATAATTGCTCCCACAAAACCTCCGAATGCTTGCAGATTTCCTTGTGGAGCAAACACATACCTTGGCTGTCTCCCCATCAATTTTGGCAGGGAAACACGTCATTATTTGCACTATTAATTGTGTGTGCTGAGCAACCATCCCTGCTCTGAGGACTTCACGATCTAAATGGATCAGCTTGGAGAGGCAAAAGAGCCAGCGAGAAGCAACCCGACCTGGGTATTTGCTCCCCTCTGCCCAGTGGCTCTATTTACCTGCTGCTTTCCATTCTGCAGCCTAAAAGGATGCTATTCAAGCCTCCTGGCAGCTCAAGGAGATCAATTTGCACATTAACTTTTGAACCGGCGGGGAGATGCGAGCAGTCTGCAGGCGCGGGAGCAGCAGCTACAGCAGCAGGGCGGCAAGCAGGGACAGCAGTGCCCGACGTGCCCCGCGCCCCCCAGGACAGCCTGTCCCCAGGAGCCCCCCCGGGAGGATCCCTGGTCCCAGGGGGAGAGCCCAGCGGTGCGTTACCACCCCGGGGCTGCTCCCGGCCCTGCCGCAGGCATTTCCTCGCTCAGATTTCTGCCAAGCCGCTCGAGGAGCGGAGGGCTCCGGTTATCAGCTGTCAGAGGCCCCCGTGGGGGTGCTCCGAGCTGCTGAGCCCCCCCTCTCAGCAGCCCGGGCTGCGTGCACGGAGGGGGAGCTGCTGCCAGGAGCATCCGTGGTGGCTCCAGCAGGACGGCACCCTGACCCCGGAACACCAGAAACTTGAGCAGAAAAAAGCTTAGGCTGGCTGGGGACCCAGCCACAACGCCAGGGCCAGAAGGGTTTGGTTCAGGTTCTGCCCCTCGCCCTGCCCCATTCCACCCCTGGGCCACGGAGAGGAGCAGCAGGAGCTGGTTGGCACGAGGGGGGACCAGGCTGCCGGAGCCCCTCAGCTCCCTTCCCCGTCAGCCCCTCCACACCCCCTCAGGGCTGCTGTAGGAAAGCGAGGTTAAACTGCAAGAAGGGGGCTGCTTGTTACTAGGAATAGGAAAGCATCCGTGTGTCCCCCCCAGTTAAGGCAGAGCCTGGGCTGCCCGAGCGGCCGTCACGCTTTGCAGCTCCCAGTTTGGATTACGGCTCCTTGGTTTCCACATACGTCACTGCAAAAATAAAGTTTTAGCTGAACCAAGTAACGTTTCTCCTTTCCTGGGAGAGCCTCGGAGCCAGCGGCGGCTTGGCTGCCAAGGGGTTGTTGCAAAGGGGGTTTTTCGCTTCCCAAAAGGGCTGGCAAGCTCCGGCATCCCAAAAAGCAGCCCGCAGCACTGGGTTTTGACCCAGTCCCCGCACAGGGACACCCACGGCACAAAACCTCCCTGCGGCGCCCGCTTACGGAGCGAGCTGGAGGCTCCGGGGAGGGGAAGCCACGTCAGGAGGCGAGAGCCACGCTGCCACCGTCCCCGGGCCCCCCAGCACGCAGCCCCAGCACCCCCTTTGGCCATGCACGGTGGCAGCCCCCCGCACTGAGCTCCCCCTGCACGGAGTTTCCAACAGAGCTCAGAGCCCCGTGAAAGCCAGACGGGGCCAGAGGAGCCACCCTCGCCCTGAGACATTTCCAGCCCCAAGTTCGGGCAGAGCCAGCCGGGTGCAGGGCGGGCAGCGGCTCGAAGGCGCTCGGACACGGGGACACGGGGACGTGGGGACACGGGGACACGCCGGAGACGAGGACGCACGGGCAGAGCGCTCCGCCCGGCTGCACCAGGGGCAGCTTTTGTGCCCGTCCCACCTGCTCCCGCAGCCCCTGTCCCCGTGTCCCCGCGTCCCCCGCCCCTCCCCGGCAGCCCCCTGCCCTTCCCCACCTCCCCGGCGGCTGCGCTCGGACGCTGCCCGACCCCCCCCCCTTTTTTCTCCCCGTTCCCGCGGACCCCTCACCCCTCACCCTCGCCGCTCGGAGCACGGCACCGTCCCCCCCCCCCCTCACCTTTAATACTGATGCCGAGCCCCCCCACGTCCTGCTTGACGACGTGCACCGTGCGCCTGATGTTGGCGAGCGCCTCGGGCACGCCGGAGCCCCCTTCGCCGCCGTTCAGCTGCGCCGCCGGAGCTTCCCCGGGCCCGGGGCCGTCGGCGGGGCTCACCCCCAAATTGTCCTCGGCCAGGGTGAGGAGGACACGGAGCCAGCGCCCTCCGGGGCCGCGGAGCTCCAGCAGCCCGCTGCGCGGGGCGCGCCTGCCCGCCGCCATCTTCCGCGCCCGCTCCGCGCCCCCCCGCGCACCGCCCCCGGCCCGCCCCGGCGGGGGGCAGCGCCTCCCGGCCGCTGCGGGGCTTGGGCTTTTGATTTTTTGTTTTTTTTTGGGGTGTGGGACGGTTCCGCACCGCCCGCCGGGCCGCCCCGCGAAGGGCCGGGGAGGGTTCTCGGGGGGTCGTCGGGGTGCGGGGTCCGCGCCCCCCGCCCCGCTGCGCGTCTCAGGACCCAAAGGAGCCGGGAGCGGCCCCGGGGTTTTCTCCCAGGCTGCTCCCTGCAGGGCCCGGGGGTGGGCGCCCCCCGGCAGCCCCGCGCTGCTGTCGGGCAGGGGAGGCACGGGGGGGGGGTGCTTGGGGTGTCCCCTGCCTCCCCCGTGCTGGTCCCGCTTCTGGAGCACAGCGACGGCGCTGGGTTGCCCTTGGCACGTCTGCATTGCTCGCTGCAACCGAGTGGCAGCAATTAGGAAGGAAAAAAAAAAACCCTTGGCGCAACCCCCTTCCGTGCCCCTCGGGCTTTGGGCAGCTCCAGAGGCCTCCAGGATTGGGGCTACCGAGGTCGCTGAGCTCCAGCCTGTGCAAAACGCCAAGATTTAGAAGGATTTCATGGCAGCCACCTGGAACGGGCACACGGCGAGGGGCTGCAGGGACGGGGGGGGGCAGCCCTTCCCCAACCACGCACCGAGGAGGAAAAACGCCCCCCTTACCCCGCTGCCTCCCCAGCAGCTGTGGGATTTCGTGAGGCTGCACCCAAGGGAACCCTGAAGGTTTGGTCCTTACGAAACAGACAGTTCAAATATTCCACATTTCTTTTCAATAAAAAACTGTCGGAGTTTGGTTTAAGCGGCTTCCCGGCTTTGCCTGGCGGTGCTGCTCGTGGTAGCCATACCCCTCCGTGTCACTTCTGCACCCATCCGGGGGTGACCATCCCATCCCCCATGTGCACCCCGGGGCTCCGAGCTCACTCCTCTTACAGCAGGGGGAATTTTGTCCTCCCAAGGACTGGTTTTCCCCATGCCACCCGCTCCCAAGGCGCTTGCCGTATTTGCCAGCCTGCAAATCAGCTTTGCCTGGATTTTTTTTCCCTTCCCTTGTTGTTTCCAGCGTAGGTGATTGTTTAAGGCCCCGTTCCTGTTGGAAGTGCTGGTGGAAACCGGGAACACTGCTTTAGTGCTGCAGAACGGCCCCGTCTGAGCTGCTGGCTTGGCTTGCTCAGCCCTGGCAGCACGGATACAACACCCGTGCGTGGATGAAGGGAGCAATGCAGAGCACAGCGATTCCATGTAAAGGGAGAAACCTCCTCTCGCCCCATCCTGCTGGCATGCTGAAAGCAGCTGGGGCCCCAGGGCCCGCCTGGGGATGAGTTCACCTCCCCGCAGCTGCAGCCTCATCCCAACCCACGGCATCATTTATTTCCCCCGAGTCACCCAGCGTGGGCTTTGTCAGCGCGAGCACATGGAGAGCAGGGCAGAGCGGGGTGTGGGATGCCACGAATTGCCCTCCTGTGTCCTGCAGACACGGCAGAGCTGTTGGCCCAGCCGTGCTCGGGGACAGGCACTGCTGTCACCACAAGAAGCCTGTGTCACAGACACAGTGGTCACACAGCTGCGGGACCCCTCTCCCCTCTCTTTTTCAGCAGCTTTGTAATCCTTCAGCAATTGCACCAGTTACTTACGTGGGATGGTGACCCAAGGCGAGGTGTCAGCAAACTGGGAGGACAGGCCTGCGGGACGTTTTGGGGGTCCTGGTGTCCCCAGAGCAGAGGGGCTGCTGTTTTAGGGACCTTCCTGGAGGCTTGGTCCCCCAGGCATGCCCTCACCCCGCGTGTTCTCAGGGTCCTTCGTTTCTCAGGCCCCCCCGCGTCCCAGCACAGGGGATGCTCCTGCTGCAAGGCGCTGTGAGCACAACTCACACGGGAGAGGTGGGTGAAGGACGACAGCTCTGGCTGGGCACGAGAGGTGGCTTCCCAAGACTTTTCCAAATGGATTTTCCAAGCCAGCTGGGCCAGATGTGCAAAACCCCCAGGTTACAGTGTGGAGGGTGCGGACCCCTGCCCCGCCATGGGGTCCCCATGCCCGTGGGGCTGGTGCCACTTTTGCTGCTGGTTTTCATTGCACGCCGGAGCCTGTCCTGGCATTTTCTCTGCAGAATCTCCCCGCTCCCCTGGACTCGGTGGTTAAGCAGCTATTATTAGCCTCATTTCTTGGCACAGACGGGAGCTGTGTCAAAGCCCACCGGCCTATTTATAGAGCGCCGTTAGTTGCATTAGTTAAATTAATCACTTGTGAAACAAACGAAAATCTCGCGCTCAGGGTCTGGAGCCATGTTCCCAAGCCAGATAACGACACCTCCGGCTGCCCACGGTGCTCGGGCAGCACACGGGGCAGCTGGTCCTGCTCTGCCCAAGCGAATCCGCAGGAACCAATGGCTGAAAACCCACTGGCAGGGACAGAAAGCGAAATAAAAGAGATTCAGATGTGCAATATGTACTTAACTGAGTGATTCATCCTTTGGTATACAGGAAATGCAGCGAAATGGCTTTGTCTGACCATAAAACCTCTGGAGCCTCTGACTCCTCTAACCCGACAGCGTGCTGTTTTCTCTGGGACACCCTCAGTCCCAGCAAAGTTTCTTCCTTCTCGGCCCAGGTTCTTCTCGTATGGATCCCTACAAGATGGTCACATCAGCAGGGCTCCCTGCTGTGAGAACACCTTTGTTAGCACACGGCAGACGCGTTATCGAGGCAGGATGATTTCCATCGAAGAAATGGGACAAAGCAGCCCCTGGGGGCTAAACCAGCTCTGGGCAAGGCAGAAGCTGGGTGATGCCGTAGAGCTGTGCACACCCTGCCAGCAGGGATGTGCACAGAGTCCGGCTGCTCCAGCAGGCACAGCTGGCTTAAGCAAGTCAGCAAATCTCCTGCAAGACCACTTGTTGGCCTTGCATCAGGCAGACCTCACCCATCAGAGCCCAGTATTTGCTGCCTGCTGCAGCTTCTGTGTCTCAGATCCAAGTGGCATCAGTGGCAGGACTCCGCTCAGCCCCCGAGGGAGTTCAGAGGGCATAAATCAATCATAAAACTCAGTGCATTAATTGCAGACTGTAAAACGTACCAGCACGCTTGTACCTGCTGCTGGGCTGATCACCCCACCGGCCTCTTATGTAGGCCACAGGGAAACCCCCCGTGGTTTGGATAATTTGCAGCTCGCAAAGGAAAATGCCAGATCCTGGGTGCCCCTGGGACCGCTGTGATGTTGTGCTGCAGCTGCTGCTGGTGCCACCCCCGATTTTGCACATCCCCTGCTACCGTGGGTGCAGTCTGTGCCACCCGCATCCCCCTGCGGCCTCTGGCCTGCGGTGTGCTCAGGGGGAAACCGAGGCATGGAGCAGGCTGGGGTGCAAGGAGAAGGGAGCACGTTGCTGCCTCGTTCCCTACACCCTGCCCCACGGAGCGGGCAGGTGCCGGCTGTCCCCACGCGGGGAGCTGGCAGCGTCCCCTCGCCCACAGCTCCCAGCTTGCTTATTTTGAACTCCCAGAGCTCCCAGAAACGTCTGGAGAAGAGGAGGCTGGGGAGGGGGAGGCCTCCCCTCCGTGCAGCAGCCCGGCAGGAGGACGGGAGGGTCTCGGGGCCACGCGTGGGCAGGGGGCCCCCACGCCACGCCGCAGCCGGGGCCGGGCGCAGGGCGCGGGGCTGACAGCAGGGGCCAGCAAAGCGCCGCTCGGCAGCGAGCAGGGCTCCTCCGGGGGGGCAAAGCCCTCCTCGGCCACCCCCAGCCCCCTTGGGGGGCGCACACCTCGTTCCCCAGTCCCCCCAGCCGGGTGCGCACAGCGCCCTGGGGCCGGGGGCTCGGGGGGTTTGTGCGCAGGGCTGGGGTGGGGTGAGCTGGAGGAGGGGGCTCTGAGCACCCCTTCCCCCGAGCAGTTTTGGGTCCGGGTGCTGCAATGGGGTGGCAGTGACACGGACACGGGGACGGTGCTCCCTGCAGCGTGCCGCCAGGCTCAGCTCGTGGCCAGCCCAGCAGCACCCTCAGGGGGCAGGGGACGCGCGTCCCACCCCGTGCACTCAGCTCCGGGCTCCCCAGGGGATTTTCACCTCTGCCTCTGTGCCCCAGAGCTCCAGTCTCTGGGCTTTCTGCTCGGTGCTGCGATGCCAAAACCGTCCTCACCACCTCCAGGCGTGGCCTTGTGGTGGGTGTCAGTGCTTGCCCCCCCCCCAGCTGCACGCCCCTTGCCACGTTTCAGTCATCCCAGGGCAGTTGCCTCCTGCCCACCCGGTGCCACCACGCCATGGTGCCACCGACTGTCCCCATCTCCGTGCCTGCCACGCTCTGCAGCCACCCCGGCCCTCCTCTGCTGGTGGCCGTGCCCTGCTCCATGCCAGTGGCCCATGGCCAGCGCTGCCAGCCCTGCCCACGGCATCTCCAAAGGGCCCCGCGGCGCAGGGGGGGTGCAGGGATGGCAGCACAGGTGTCCCCCACCTGGGTGTCCCTCATGGCCCTGGGCTGGCACCCACGCCTCTCCACTCGCCTCGGATGCAGCCTTTTGTTCCCTTCCAAACAGAGGTTTTAATTTACCCTCTCGGCTGGCGAAATCCTATCCAAAGCAATTCCCCAGCCGTTCCTCCAAATCACAGTAATTACCTCATTACTTTGATATTAATAGAATTCATATGGCCTGGAGAAGATAATTGAAATTAGCCCCACGCCGCTTGCGAGGGGGAAGCCGAGCCGGATGTGAGGCCGGATCCTGGCACCCACCCCAGGGCTGAAATATCACCCGAGGTTCACCCTACAGAAAAGGGGCGAGTGGGCAGGACGGGAACCCGTCCCTGTCCCCATCGGGCTGCTGCGAGCCAGAGCAGGAGGATGCTCAGCCCTCCATGGGGCCAGTCCTGGTCTTTCTGGGGAAAAATACAAAATAAAAAAGGGGGGAAAAATAGAGTGATTCATCATCTGCAAGAGCAACAAAGGCAGCACGGCTCTGAATGGGTCTCGCAGCCGGTGCCGTGCCCCCCGAGACTGCTGCTGCCCGCCGGAGCTGTCCCAGCGCCCTCCAACCCCGCGGCTCCGTCCCAGCTGCTCCCCCGCCAGCCAGGGGTGACCCCAACAAAGGCCGGGGCCGCCCCTGCCACCCTTGGGCTTTGCCCTGCCACGTGGCTCCGTAACCTCTTCCTCGGGGCCAGCTGCCACGAGGGGACCCTCCTTTGTGGCCCCGGCGCAGGCGGCGCGGCAGACGGGTCTCCCCATCTGGCCGGCGAGCCCTCGTCTGTTGGAGACCCCCTGCCCCGGCTTATAACGGCATTAAACAGCCCCGCTGCCACCCCGTGTCAACCGTCATGGACAGCCCTCAGTCTCCTGGGGACACGGGGCTGGGGGCTGCTGGCAGCACAGGCTCCTCGGGCACCCGTCCCCGGTGCTGCCTGCCCACGGCCAGGAGGGATGCGTCTCTGCTCCCCTCCCGACACCACGGCACCAGTGCTGCGTGGAAATGCTGGGTGCAAATGCTGCGTGGTGTGACTGCTGCACGGCAAGGTGCCGTGTAAATGCTGCGTGGTGCAAGTGCTGCGTGGGTTGAATCCTGCATATAAACGCTGCATGGTATGGCTGCTGCATGGTATGGCTGCTGCATGGTATGAACGTTGCAAGGTACAAAAGATGTGTGGTAGGCCTGCTGCATGGTGTGAGTGCTGCACGCGCATTGTGCATGGTGTGAGTACCACGTGGATGAAATGCTTCGTGGTCTGGGCGCCGCATGGCATCAGTGCTGCGTGTAAGCGGTGCGTGGTGTAGGTGGTGCCTGCTCAGTTTTGCATGGTGTAAATTTTGCATGGTGGGTGTGTGAAGGCTGCACGTAAGCTCTGCCCAGGACAAATGCTGCACATAGCTGCTGCTTATAGGTAGAAATACAGAAATTCGGCATCTCCGAGCCGAATAGGGGAAGGGGATGGGAGTGCCAGGCCTGCAGCCGCACTGCACCCCGCTGTGAGGGTCTCAGCAGCAACACCTCCAGCCCTGGCACTGCAAGGAAGGATGGGCCAAGCCCTCAGACCCCCCATGCTCAGGACCTGGACCCCACCAGGATGGGTCCATCCCAACCCTCTACACCCTCGTCCCTTGCTTGCTTTGGCACCCAGCCCCCAGGGAGCAGGGGTCCACAGGGGGCAGGGGGCAAGGAGCAGCGATGTGCAGGGTCTGGCCCCCCAGCCCCAGGGGAAAGGAGCTGGAAAAGGAGCCAGAGGTGTCCCCAGGCCGGGGCTGAGAGGAGGAGACCCCGCCACCGCCGCCTCCCTCGCCAGACATCCATCTCCGCGGAGGGCCTTATCTGCTGCTAATGCTTCGCAGCAGCCTCCCAAAAAGCTTGTGGGCTTGGCAAGATGCTCCGAAACTGCATTTGCTCCAAATGGATTGTATCAGAGGGAGAACAAAGCACTGGAGGGTTTTCAAAGCAAAGCCGCGATGGCAGCCCCGAGGAGAGGCAGCCGGTCCCCTCCGGCGGCACCGCGCGGGTGACTCAGCTGGCTGCCCTCGCTGTCCCTGCACGGCGCTGGCTGCGGCGGGAGCCCTTCGGGATGTGCTGGCCAGAAACAAACAAAATAAAACAAAACAAAAAAGCATCCTGCTGCAAAATCTGGCCCCGCTCTAACTGCGAATGGAAAAAATATGATTTTTTTAATTTTTTCCTCCCCCAAAGTTTCTTGGAAAGGCGCAGCAGCGCTGAGGATGGAGCAAGCTCCAAGCGGGCGTTGTGTGGGTGCTCGCCCCCCTGGCTCCCCACCTCTGCTTCCTTCCCAGCCCTGCACTGCTCCAGGCTGCTCCAGGTGATGTGGGGCTGTCAGCACACATGGGACATGTGCGTATATAAACCAAATATCATTTCCAACTTCTTCTTAGCATGCAGAAATGGTGATGGCAGTGTCAGGATCGGTGCTCGGGCAGCTCCGTGCCCAGCAGCATCAGCAGGGACGGCCGCAGTGGGCACACCGAAGGCAGGCAGGAGGACACGGCCTGGGGAGCCACGGGGGGACCTGTCTTCCAGCTGCCAAAACGTCCTCCCCTAAATACCAGGGAGGTGAGCATCCACATCTCCAGATTTCTTCCAGAATGGTTCAAAATAAAGGAAGTTCAGCACTCTGGTGGTGCCGTGGTAACACGCAGGAGCTGCACTCTTCGGGAAGCGCCGGAGGAGAGGGAACGGCGCAGGCAGAGGCAGGAGCAGGAGCAGAAGTCGTGATGCCTCGGCTCTCCCTCGGGTGTGCAGAGAAGGTGGTGTCAGCAGTGAGTCAGCTCCAGGAGTGATGTGAAATCAGAACTGAAGAATGTCGAGAAAACATCAAAATCCCATGAAAAAAAGAAAAAATGGTGTGTGCTGGGGAAGACTCAAGCCAGAGCAGCAGAAGGGCTGCAGATCCCAGAGCCGTGCCAGGGGCTGTGTGAGCAACTTGTCCTTTTTCGGCTCATGCAGGGAACACTGCAGGGCTGAACCCGCAGTGGTGGCCAGGAGGGAACCCCACAAAACCCCAGAGGTTGTCCCTGCCCCTGCTCGCCCATCAGAAATGTCACATCTGCAAGGTGCTGTTGAACACGTGCCATTGGGAAACGGGGGAAACAAGAGGGGCACGTGGTGCCAGCCTCTGTGGAGCAGCTCCCTCGTGGCACAGCCAGACAGGGCAAGATTTGCTCATTTGGGATCGATTTGCCATGGGGAGAGGTGCAGGGGCTGCGCTGGGACGGCTTGAAGCCCCCACAGGCAGTGCACAAAGCAGGTGAGCTGCCTGCAGCAGAAAGTGCGGGATGGTTCACCAGGCGCTGGAGGGAAGAGCCATGGGGAAATCAACCAAAAGGGCACAAATCCAGAAATTCAAAGAAAATAGGCATGAGCAGTGTACAAAGTTGAGAAGGGACCTGTGGCACGGGAGCATCCACCTGGGGCGGGCTGGGGAGAAGTGAGAGCTCCTGCAGCAGCTGAGCTTGGGTCACACACGGCCCTGAAGCGCCGAAACCATGCGGGATGGGGGCAGGCAGGGAGGGACAGGGTTGTGCTGTGCCCCCCCATGCCCTCACCACCGTGTCCTCGTCCTCATGGCCCAGCTCTGCCCCGTGTGTCCCCGTGTGGTCACCAGCCACGTGGCCGCATCCGCCTCGGGCTGTGCCCTGGGTTTGGGACAGCCGATGCGATTCAGAGCGCACTGAGCTCTAACCCTGGCCACCTGGCATACGGTGCTGAGGCTCTCCTCTCTTTTTTTCAGGCTGCCCTGCCTTGTACTGCTGCACGTGGGCTTTGGGCTGGGATACAAAGCAAGCCCCCAAGCACGGTGCCTGTAGCGCAGCTCATCCCTCCTCCTGGCTGCTTTTAGGGATGCTGCCAAAGGCATCCGTAGCCCCACAGGCATTTTTGCTCAGAAATATCTCAGTATAAATCCAACTCCAGCCACGTGTCAGGTGCAGATCCACTGTCTTCTCTGGTAACAGTTCAATATTTTGACTCCTCGACGGCGCAGGGTGGAATTCCACGAGTGAAATCCGTGAAGGTCCCTGCTGAAGCTGGGGCAGGGCTGGTGCACGTCCCCTCCCAGCACCCTGCTCCGGGCTGGGCCCCGCCGGGTGCCATAGCAGACGGCCAGGGTGCTTCCCCGCAAAGGGCTGAGCCCAAGCTGGGGCAGGGCTTGTCACAAAAAGCCAAGAAAAGAAATCGGTCCTTGTTGATTTCTGATGTAAAATTTAAACTGAAAAATTAAAAAAAAAAAAAAAAAAGGAAAAGTGAACCCCCCAGGCCCCGTGGCTGGCTGCTGTGAGCGCAGAAGACGTGATGCCCCTCACCACGAGCTGATGCGTTTGTGCCTCTTTCCCTATAAATGACCCCAAACGGAGGGGCCACCCTGCAGCAGCCATGCGGCACCCATGGGTGCACCAAGGCGCTCGCTCAGAACAGAGGCGCCGCGGGCAGAGCCGGCAGCTCACCGACATCTGCAGCCATCCCCGGTAATCGCACCCAGAGGCCCCAAAATGTTTGGGAAAAAAACAAACAGGGCTCAAAGGAGGCGAAGGGATCGAAGGGAAATGGCCATTAGCAACTCTGCGTCTGCAGTGAGAAAGCCAGCCGTGTCCGGCGCTCTGGAGCTAATGGGATTTTAATATTCTGGTGGCACGCACTGTGGTGTGCATGGCAAGAGGCGCGTGGAGGTCTTGCACGAGCACCAGTGCTCAGGGGCTGCTCGTGGGGCTCGGGCTCTTCCCTTCCCCGCCAGCTGCCGCGTCGATTTAGATGTTGCAATTATTCTGTCAGCTGCGTGTTCCAAATTAAGGCCGGAGAAGTGTCTCTGCATTACACAAATATATATATACACACACACATATATCCCTAAAAGGAAAAGAAACGAACTCAGAAATTAATAAGGCTGATTGACAATGCTGCTTTGGAAGCCCCGGTACCATATGGCATCCCTGAATGGCTGCAGTGCTGCTCGGCTGGGGCTGACCAGCTGGAGAGTTACCGGGCTTGTTTGTAATTGTAATAATGGATATCAGATGGCTGGTGTGGAGCAGTTTGTAAATGAGAACAGACAATGAGCCGCACTGTTTGTCAGGAAATCATTGCTGATATGGGCTGCGCGCTACCCACCGCTCCCCAGCGGGGCCGGCTGCTCCGGGGCACCCCGCAGGATCCGGCCCCGGCACGGGGAGGAGAGGAGGGAAGGCTCTGGGGACGCAGAGGGGATGGGGGCTCGGCCACGGCCACTACCAGGTCTCTTTTTGTGCTGAACGGCCAGACAGATCACGACATTTCGGAACTGGCCATTTAACGGATTTTTTTTGTGTTTTTTTTTTTTTTAAGTTGGCAACAATGGAATTCATTATTTCGATTCCTGGTCTAAGCTCTGTGCCTTATCGTATCAAACAAAGCTGAGCTGGGAATAAAAACACCACATGCTTATTCCCTGGTCTTTTCCAAAAGGAAATTTCATCCAAATTAGTGCCCAGCATTGCCCAGCTGAAGCCTCCCATGGCAGAAGCTGCCCCATCCCTCGTGTCCCTGCTGCACCAAGGGCAGCCACACCACCTGAGGGGACAGCAGCATGCACCTGGACAGGTTTTTCCCCAAAAACTTATCCAAAAAAAACCACTCACGTGAGCTTGGTGCCCTTGGAGCACTGGAGAGGAGCTGGCGTTGCTGGGGCATCGCTGGGGCTTGCACCTCACCCTGCTCTCGGCTCAGAAAACGCTCCCAGAGCTCCGGTATTGCTTTTTTTTTTTTTTTTTTCCAGTTTGGAGAGAATTATTTATTTGAGGCTGCACATTCAGAGCCTCAGTTCCTAGCCTTTTATACAAAATGTAAGTAACTCATTCACTTTCATAGCAGGGACTCATGGTCTTCCCAATATCGAGCACAGTTCAGAGGGAAACAGGCAGCGCATCACAGTGCACCCAGCATCACAGGGAGTTGTTTTAATTAGGGAGTGGACATGGGGATGTGGCACAGATGAAAGGCCCCAGTTTCTGAGCCCACCTCCTGCATCTGCACCGGCCTGGGAAGGAGAAGGGCTGACCGCTCGCCGCCGGAGCTCTCGCTCCCTGGTCCCCAAGTCCCCACGGACTGATGACCTGCCAGGCCTCGCCCTCCCATCTTTAGCCCCAATTTTTTGCTGTAAGCCCCCCCCCGGACATGAGGGAGGAGTGAAGCCCCCCAGCATCTTGCTGTGCATGATCATGGTGGCTCAGAGTCTCTTTTGGCAGCCTGCAGGCTGCTTTTCCTGCCCCACCCATAGCAATATTTCCCCATTTCTCAGCTCAACGAGTCCCCAAATTCCCCTGTCCGCGCGACTCCGCTGGCACCTCTTTCCAAACCGTCCCAGCAAAGCTGTTGTTGGTTTGTTTTATTTTTTACAGGGGCAATCGAGCCTCCCCACGTCCTCCCAGCCCCGTCCCGCCCTGGCTCCCACCCACGCACCGCCTGCATTAATGGGTTTACTTTGCAGGTACCGGCCCCCGAAGGCAGCTGCTGGTTTGTCCTCCCCAGCCAGCAGCTGCACATCGGGGCAGCAGCAGGTGACAGCCCCGCGGCCCCTTGGCGTGATGCTCACGGGACCGGTGTGTCCTGGAGGGCCGGATTCGGGCCGTGGCACCGGCCCTATCCCAATCCCCGAGCCCACTGGCTCCGAGCCCCGTGCGTCTCCGTCCCCGCTGAGCGTGACCCCGTGCAGAGACACCAGCCCGAGAGCCTTGGCCAGCTGCTGGTGGCTTGGGTGTCCCCACGTGTCCCTTGGAGGAAGAGGATGAAAGCACGGGGCTTGGGATGAAGCCAAGAAGGTGTGATAGGAGCAGGGGGAGGTGAAATAAAGGGAAGCCCAGGGTGATGGCAGCAGTGGCAAGCTGCAGAAGGCTCCTAAAAGCTTCCATCCTCAGCCACCGGGCAATCAGTGTGTGGTGTGAGCCCACCCCGTGGCTGGGGAATGCCACCAACACCTCGCCGAGCTCCCCAAAAGAGCCAGGTGGTCAGGGGCAGGTGGGGATGGCAGCTGGAGCACATCCTGCAGGAGCAACAGAAGGTCTGGGAGCTGTGCGGGGAGCTGGAGTGGGCTTGGGCTGCGATTTGCAAAATGACCTTTCCTTAAAGGAGGAAAAAATACAGGATTTGCTCCATGGATGCAGGTAGGGCTGGATGTGGAGCCTGGAACAGCCCCTCTGCTCCCCCCAGAGCCCCTCCGGACAAGGTTTGCTCCGAGCATCCCCAAAGCCTTCATCCCCCAGCCCATCTGCTGCATGAATCCCCGCTCCCTGCTCCCGCTCCTCGTTAGGGGTTGCAGCCCCTGAGCAAAGATTAATCTGGTGCTGGTGAGAGTTCAGCGGCTTGAAAAGAGAGGGACCGGTCCTGACCTCACAGTCTGGAGGCTGCTGGGGAGTTCACCATCCCCTGAGCTGTCAAGCCAATTCCCTGCAGTACCAAGCTGTTGTTCTTGGCATCTGCTAGGCAGAAAGCCCACGAAACACCCCAAATATCTGTTTGCTTTTAAAGGTAAATATTAATTTCAGGATGCTGTTTACACAACCAAGACTCTTCGAGCTGGAAGTCGCTGCCTCTCGCTGGTTGTCACACGGTGTTAGTGTGCGTTTAACATTTATTTAACTCCACTCTCGTGCCAGATGGCAGGCAGCCCGCGTGGCGAGGCAGGGGCTGGGCTCAGCGCTGCTTCGGGATGGGAGCGGGGGGCTGGGACCTCGAGGTGTCTGCGGGTCCCCGAGGCCATCCCAATGCCAAGGGGGGCACAAGGAGGGAGCGGTGGGCTCCCGAGGGCTCCTGGCAGCCCCGCTGGTCCCCTCGGTGTCTGGCAGGGTCTGGGCACCGCGGCCAGCAGCAGAAGGAGAAGGAAGAGAGCAGAGCTTGCAGCGGGAGGCAAGCCGAGCCACAGGGCTCAGCACCACAACCAAAGCCACGCGGTGACCCAAGAAATGCTGTGAGGAGCAGGGCTGTGGGGTGGGCAGCACGCCGGGGCTGCAGAGCTCATCGGGTTCTGTTTGGTGATGGAGACCAGGAGGGAATCCCCCAGCTCCGAGCACCCTGAGCAAGGCTGCGTTTCCTCAGCGAGGAGGTTAGCAAGTCCCTTAGTGGGAAATGAGGAGCTGAGCTGTGGGAAGCCAGAACAGACACATGTCTTTGCCCAACAGCTCGTTCCAGCCCAGGTCACCAGCACCATCAATGAGAAACAGACGCCAGGACTGGCCTTGGGAAACCACCAGCCTCCAGCCCCGCTCTGATGCTGTTTGCCTCTCTCTTCTTTCTCCACTGTTGTGATTCTTGTGCTAAACTTTCCATTTTGCCTTGAAAACCAGCCCGTAGTGAAGGATGCAGGCAGGTAACTCTACCATGACCTGGCCTATGAGATAAACCCTTTATCTCATTTCCCACTCAATTTTATGGCAGTAATTACTCTTTCTTCAGCATTTTCAGAGCTACACATGCCTGTGAAGTGAGATGTCCAAACAACTTTCCCTCCTGCTCTGTGTTTGCCATTCTTTGATCAAGCCCATTAATCCTTGCTAGCAGATTCACTGCCCCTTGGAGGGAGGGGGAGGACCTGGGAGGGGACAGCAAAGGGTGAGGAAGAGTCAGGACAAGGCTGAAGGAGCTGAGCTGTGGGGAGCGAGAACAGTCCTTGCCCCAGGGCTCCCTCCAGCCCAGGGCCATGGCCACCAGCCAGGACCTCCCCTACCCTTGGCTCAGCATCCTGCTCCCCACCTGGACATGGGTCTGCAGGGGAGGCAACCTTCAGCTGCTCTCAGCCACCTCACCAGCTCCAGCAGGCGGGATCTGAGCATGTTTCAGCCCTGCTGACCCACCTCGGTCTGTACCCTGCTGCACATCTCCTGGGGGGGGCTCACACAAACACGCGCTTTGGAAGGACAGGAGCCAGGCTGCCAAGTCTGAGCTTCCATCTGAAGACCCCTTCATCATGTTGGTGTAGAGGGGGACTCGAGGCCATGCGATGCAGGAAGGTTTGGTAGGAGCTCTGCAGCAGCTGGAGCAGGAGCTGGGAGGAGCACAGCGAGTGGAAGAGGGCCAAGCCCAGAAGGGTGCCCAGGGACAGCTGGGGATGTTTTTTGTGTTTTACTGACCATAGATGTATCACATATATCGTGACTGTGTACCTGTAGTCCTAAAAATGCTCTTTGCAAAACTGTGGATGCTCAGTCAGACGTGCTACATACCTGTGTGTTATACACACGTATCTTCCTCTCCGGGATGTGTACCCACAAACATCACCGGGCTGAGCAATTGTCTCTTGTCCCAGACACATCACTTTCAAGTGACACAATGAAAAGGGCTCCAAATACAGTCCATGTGCCCATAGAGCATCTTCTCTAACGCACAAGCCCATTTCAAGGACGTACAGAACCATCAGCTGGGGGAACAGGAGTAGCTCGGTCGGACACATCCCATAAATCTGTAGTCACAAGGGGAGCCAGGGAAGTGGTGTTCCCCATGCCTCATGTTGGCAGCATGTGTCCCAGGGCAGGTCATTCCCCTCCTGTCCCTTCTCATGCCCAGACCTGGCACCACATCTCTGGGAGCACAGAGAGCCCCTGCCCTGCTTCCAGCTCCCCATCGCTGTGGAAGACGCGTGGTGGAGGAGCGGCAGGGTGACACGTGTAGCACCGGAGCTCATTTCTGAGAGGCAGACACAGGTAGGTAAGGAATTGTCCCCAGAGCTGCTGTCCTGAGCTCCTACATCATCCATTGGCCTCGAGATCTTCAAGACTGGCCCCTGTATGTACCATGTCCTGACTCCGTGCTGGCATTATGAGGATATGCGGCACAGTCCTTTCGTTGCTGAGGTTTTCCTCCATGGCTAGAAATCTAGAAATAGATTTATCTATTTATCATCTTATATCATCTTATCTATATTTATCATCTAGAAATACCAGAACAATACAAAGCCTGCAGCGGAGCTGGTTTGTACCCATGGCTTCACCTTTGGCAACACCAGGGCTGCTTACCAGAAAGATGAACACACATCATACATTAGCTTCTCCCTCAAAGCTTCCCCCAGGGCGATGGGGTGCTCTGCATCACTGCCCCAGCCCTCCTCACCTCCTCCACGTCCCCAGCAGTGACACCTCAAGGCAGGGCATGTCCCCCAAGGCCACGGTGTCCGGGATGGTTGGGACATGGAGCAGGGCAGGGACAGCCCCATGCTGTCAGCACGGCTGTTCCCACCTCCTCTTCTGCTCTAGGGCACATGGAGGGCTCTATGGCAGGCAAGCTCTCCTGGAAGCCTTGGGGAGACACCGGGATGTGGGTGGGGAGGACAGCCAGGTGGTTTGGGAGCTGCTCCCATCACCTTGGTGAAGCCTTTGGGAGGCTGCCCCAAGGACGGAGCCCAGCCTGCTGCTCTCCTAGGGGTTTCCTTGGCTTTGGAGACCAGCCAAGTTAAAATAAAACCCCTATCAGCACCCCACACAATGGCACTTTCTGCCTCGCTGGGGTAAATTTGGCCACAGGAAGGCTGGAGATGACACCAAAATGAAAGCGGTGATAAACAGGGGCCAGAGTCAAGCTGCAGCCAGCGTGGCCAGAGATAAGAGCCACGGGGGGATGCAGGCTCTGATGGACGGGCTGGGCCAGTGAAGTGCTAGTGTCTCTCCAGGGGAGGGGGCAAAGCCACAACGTTAAATCGAGGCCGATGCGACTAGACGGCTGCTCCTGTCATGTTAGAGCAAGTTTGGATCTGCTCCATCACGGGACTTCTGGACCTGAGAGATGCCAGCAAACTGCAGCCAAGCTGCACTCAGCCAGAGCACAGCCGCTCACCCACAGCTGAGCCTTCAGTGGGTGCCTGACCAGGAGCAACCAGCGCAGAACTGGGGGGATTCACACCCCGTTTGCTGGGAGTGTGATCCTACTGGGAAACAGCAGCCCCGGCCCACAGCTGTAGGCAGGGGCTCCTGCCTTTTCTTCCTGAGCTGTGCAGGGCTCACAGCCCTCGTGGCCTTGTTTGTGAAGGCAGAGACTCGGTGGTGCTTAGGGCGGGCAGTCTGCGTGTCCTTCTCCATCCCAAGAGGTCCCCTCTGCTGGCTAGGAGCCCTGCAAGGGCTGGGCCACTGGACTGCAGGAAGCAAAGAGCCACAGGCACACTGGTACCAGCATGACTTGCCAACTGGTGGCATGGCATCAACCCAGGACAGGAGACCGGGTCCTCACCCTGCTTCCAGGGCCACGTGTGTATTTTATTGGTGGGAACAGAAACCCCAGCTATAACCCAATCTGCAGATGCACAGCTACTTTCTTTTAGGTCTGTTGGGAAGTCCCTGGCCCAGCTGTCCCACCTGCAGTGGCCCTGCAGAGCCTCTCAGGGCAAATTCCTTCAGGACAGGAGCAGCCTTGTGCTTGGTTTTCAGATGCCAGCCAGCCGTCAGCACAGGGCTGGTGCTGCACGTGCAGCCTCGACAAACCCCAGCAGAACTCATAGGCACTTAGAGAAGCTTTCATGATCCAAAATTGCGGCATTGCTGGGCTTGGAGGTACCGACCAGAGGGAAATGGCACCCAAGCTCTGGACTCTGCCAGAGTTTAAACGCCCCCATTTCAGGTCTTTGACTTGGCTTCATCTCATGAGTCTGCCTAAATGAGCTTTTCTGTGCATGGACTCTGGGGAATTTGCAGACAGAGGCGCTGGGAGATGGGCCGGGCCCGTGGCAGAGCTGCTGGCACACAAACCTCCCTCACCAGCGAGGTGACACCGAACCTCACGGTGAGCTGGTGGAGGAGCTCCCGGCCAGCTTCACTCAGAGGAAGGCCGGAGCCGTGACCGCCGCTGAGCTTGCCGAGGAGCCGCGTTCCTCACCCTGGTTGCCCTGCAAGCAGCACGGGGCTCCCCGGACACGCTGTGAGCAGCACTGTGCGGGCAGCACCGCGTCTGGCCCCCAGTTTGTCCCCAGGACAGAGCCGGGACAGTGGGCACAGCGCTCACCGGGCACCAACACGGCCCTGGGGTAACCCGGGCGGCGCGGGGAGGCTCCGCATGGCTGGGAGAGCAGCACAGCGCCAGTGTGGACCTTCCGAAAATCAACGCTAGAAAGCAATTCCCAGTTAAATCCTCACGAAAGACTCAGCTACACTGAATTTCTGAACCTGATTTTTATTTGAAGGGGTCATCGAGAGCGAGACGCCATGCCCCGCATCGTGGCGTCACCGCTTTATTTTGGGGGAGGGAGCCCAAAGCGGGCGGCCGTGTGCTCGGAGCCCCTCCACCGGCCGTGGGGGCACACCGGGGGGGCACACACCGGGGGGGCACACACCGGGGGGGCACAGCCCGGGTCCCCGCCGTGCCGCCCCCCGGAGGCAGGCTGTGGGCGGGCTCTCCCCTTCCCCTCACAGCGCTCCCGGCTCTGGCCGCGCTCCGCTCCGCGCCTTCCCCTCGGCCCCACGGGGAGCCCCCGCGGCGGCGCCCCCGGCCCGGCCCCGCCACCGCCAACAGCGGGGCCCTTCCCGGGCGGCCGGGCCGGGGCAGGCCGCGCCCCCGGGCGCGTCACGGCGAGAGGCGGGCGGGGAAGGGCCGGGCAGGGCCGCGGAGGCAGCGGGAGGAGGCGGCGAGGGGCCGGGCCCGGCCGGGCCATGGTGGGGATCCCGGGGGGCTGCCAGGGTAAGGGGCGCGGCGGCACCGGGGGGGGGGGATCGGGGGGATCCGGGGGAACCGGGGGGGACAGCGCCCGTACCGCGTGGGGATGGGCCGGGATGGGGCGGGCAGGGCCGGGATGGGTGCCCCGGGGGCTCTGCTCCGGCTGCACACAGGCTTGGTGTGTGTGCATGTGGGTGTGTGTGGGAATATATGGACACATGTGCATGTATGTGGACGTATGTGGACGTATGTGTGTGTATGTGGATGTATGTGGATATATATGGACGTATATGCATGTATGTGGATGTATGTGGATGTATATGGGTATATAGGGATGTATGTGGGTGTATGAGGATGTCTATGTGTGTATGTGGATGCACATGGATGTATACAGCCATTACCCATGTGTGTTAGCACACGTTGCACTACCATGCGGTTTCTCTCCCCCAGGCACAGCGCAGGACTGGCTCTGCCCCATCCTGCCGTGAGCCCCGTGGGGCTGGCGGTGCTGAGCAGGGGCGCAGCGGGGTGGGCTGGGGGCTCCCTGCCTCCTGGCAGGATGGGGCAGGCCCCACAACCTGGCTGTGGGGCAGCAGCAGTGGTCCCGGGTCATGGCAGTGGTCGGTGAGCCGTGAGCTGCTGGCACCAACGCTGAGAGGTGATGGGGACCGGGCACGTTTTGCACCCAGGGCGAGTTTTTGGATGTCTTTGCTTGGTTCATGGTGCTGCGGGCACGCCGCTGCCATGTTGTCCTCTTGTCTTTGCAGGCAGGCCGTGGTGTGCTCGGCCGAGCAGGAGCGGACACACGTGTGGGCGTGTGGAGTTGTCGGGGACCCCCTGAGTGTGCCCTGTTGTTTGGGAGTAGGACCGTGAATAACGGGAGCTCTGCTTTCATTAGTTTCTCAAAACAGGGCGTTTATTTCTGGAAGGGTTGCGGTCTCTCTGAAAGCCATGAGGCTGGCAAGAGTGCAGGCAAGGAGCAGGATAAATGGTTTGCACGTGCCCGCCAGGTATTGGCCTCCTGTCGTTCTCACCTATCTGTGTGCAGCAGTTATCTGTAGAGCAATGTGTGTGCTGGGAACGGGGTCAGCACCCTCCCGGGCCGAGGGAGGAAGGACGACGGCTCATGGGCTGCGTGGGCCTTTCGCAGGCTGGACCGTGGCCTCCTCGCGACTCGTTTGTGAGTTGTAGTGCAGAAAAGCACCAAGGGCTTATCGGAACGCTGAGAGGAAATGAGGGAACTTTAAAATGAAGTGTGACTGCTCAAAGGGAAGCAGCACGAAGATAGATGCCAGCTTTAATGTGGAAACCACCCTGCAAGCTACATTCCTGCTGGGAAGAAGGAATTACCCAGGGACGGCAATCGCAGGGGGTGGGTGAATACTTTAGCACGCCGCTCGGTGCGGGGTGCGTGGGGATGTTCTGCGCGAGGTTGTTTTGCCCCCGAGGCAGTTACAAATATTGGTCTATCAAAGCACGCAGACTGGAAACAGCCGGCGGTGAAGACGGCTGCTGCGGGAGGCAGGCGTCGCGATGAGCAAGCTGTGTGAGCAGCAACGTGGGTTTGCAGAAACCTGGCACCTGATCGAGCCGCTCCTAACCTCGCTGCGAGGGAGGGCTCTTCTCTTCGTCTTGGAAAAGGGACCCCACAGAAGGAACTTGGGCGAGACCACCTGCTTTAGCTGCAGTACCCAAAAGTCAGCCGTACGTACCTGGGCTCCTTCCTCTGAGCTCCCTTTACGGGAGAAGCAGGCACTTAGGAGGGAGATTCATCTCTCCTTCCTTGGACACCGCTCTTGGGGTGAGATGAATTATGCTCTGGAGGTGCCTGCTTTTTTTCACAGCCTGCAAGGGGAGCCTGGGATAACGGGCTCAGACTTTGGCAGCGAGGAGTTAGATGAAACAAATCCCACTCAGGGTGTCTGCTCAGGGTGCAGCCTGACGGGTGCAGAGGCTGGTTAGGTTCCCTGTTTCTGTTAGACTGAGCGCTGGGAGTAAAGGCAGCCCTTTAAAATCCCACTGAAGAATAATTGAAGCGAAAGGAAACGATGATCTTGTGCCTGAAGCCAGAGCTTCAGGGGGGATATGCAAAACCAGTTCCTGCCTCGGCTGCGGTGCTTTCTGCAACCTTGGGCAAGTTGTCTGAATGTTTTTCTGGATTGCAGATGAAATGTAAGTCTTCGTGTAGCTGTTCAGTTTGGCAACATAAACCGTGCCTGCCGGCAGGGCTGTTACCCTGGATCCCTTTGGCAGAACCGGCTCAGGAAGCGATTGCATGGGGCCAGAAGCCGGCAGGGATGGCAAGGCCGTGACCAGGGGCAAGAGAGGGGCACAAACACCTGGCACGCAGCGAGGGGGCTCTGCAGATGACTCAGCTGCAGCTACAGCAGCATTTTTTATGCAGCTTTCATACGCCTGTGGCTCGGCTTCCACCGGTGAAGTGCTAATGATAACACTGATGAGCCATGCTGCTGTTTTATGAGGGTAAGCACGTAAATATGTGTCACAGCCGTCAGCAGCTTTATAGACAGAAAGCAGGGAGCGATGTCCTCTTCGTGCCAGGTATTGACCAGGCTGACTGCTAGGACCAGACGTCACTGGTTCTTGTCGCTGGGCCTCGCATCTGCCCCAGAGCACTGCTGGGTTTTATCTTTGGTTTCTAGGAAGTGAGTGATCAGGAGAGACCCGTAATTTGTTTAAGCACAAATTTTGTTCATTGCCTTTGTTACCAGCCCAGGGTTTTCCACTGGGTTGTGAGTAGTTGGCGATATTGGGAGGTTTCCTGATTTCTTTGAGGGAAGTATGACCAAATGCTTCAGTGCTTGCTCTGAAACAGATGATCCAGAAAGAAAGGAGAAATGTGGGACTGCTCTAAAAGTTTGGGCTGTTCCATAGGAGTTTAAGGCGCATGCTGGCTCTCGTGACCATCCCTTTCTTACACCGGTACTTCCAACGTGTAGAAATTAAAATAGGTCTTTGAGGGGCTTGGTATTGATTTTCCTGTGCAGTAACCTAACTGGCTTAAGATGTTACTCCTCCCTTCCACCAGTGTGAGGGAGAGTGAAGCAAACTGACTTTGTAAAGAGTTTTTCTCTGACTTGCAGCTTCTCCGAGGACAGGAAAGAGCGTGTGCTTCAGGCAGAGCGCGGGTCTGGGACTCCCAGAAGCAGGGCAGCAGTGACACGCTGAGCGCCGCTGCCATCGGCCTGAGCTGCCAAGGCTTCACGGCTGCCTCGAGGTGTAGCCACCAGATATCCCCCTCTGACATAAAACGTCCTGGAGGCAGTGCTTGCACCCAGATGGCTGCCCTGAGGGCTGGGGAGCCCCAGGAGAGCTCCCAGCACCTGCCCGGGCCTGAGGGGCTGCAGGAGAGAGGGGAGGGAGCCTGCAGGGGGACGGGGATGGCGTTAAACTGGCAGAGGGCAGGCTCAGGTTGGGTGGCAGGAGGAAATTCTTCATTCCCAGGGTGGCGAGGCCCTGCCCAGGCTGCCCCAGGAGCTGGGGGTGCCCCATCCCTGGGGGTGCCCAAGGCCAGGCTGGGGGGGGCTGGGGGCAGCCGGGGCTGGGGCCCTGACCTCAGAGCTCAGCTAAAACTTCCTCACTCCCTTTCACGCTCTTCTAGAGAGAGAAGCGTTAGCTTCTACAGGTAATAGCTTATCTGGTGATTGGGCTTTGAGGTCAAAGACTGCACGTGTGTTTTCTTCAAAGTCAAGCTTTGCAGCCTCCGTCGAATTTAAAGGATCAGAATATGCAGGCAGGGATTTTCTCCAGGGTGGATTTATGGTGGAATTTAAGGCAGTGTTTAGTAATAGCTCTCAACCTTGAGCTGCAGGGATATTTTCAGAAGATAAATGGCATGCTGTTGTCTTGACTTTGCATCCACAGATGACGCTGAAGCTTCTTGAAATAAAAAATTAAAAAAGAGTAGCAGCAGCCATTTTTTTTCTGAAGATGTCACAGAAGAATCGGCTGACTGCACTTAGTGGATGCTTGCAGAAACGCTGCTGCCTTGCGATGTGGATTTAACAGGCACGCTGGTTTGCTAGCATCAATACCAGCTTCTCCTTGAGCTAAACACATTGAACTGAACACATCTGCTTTTGTGAATCCTTGTGGGCTTTTGGGATTTGGTCTGCCACTTCCTAATGGTCGCTGTAGCAGCACGTTCCTCCAAATACCTCACCTGGGACACTCCCGCCGGGCTGCTGTTTGTGTTTACCTTGCTGTTCCTGGCATACACGACTTGGAGTATCTTAAATTCCCCCCAAATCCAGAAGTTGCAGAGCGTGAGGGATTGGCCGTGACGTGGCAGAGCAGGGCTCTGACATGGCACAGCTGCGTAACCTCGACCCAGACTGCTGAGAAAGAGCTGTGAGAAAATCTGTACAGAGATAAGAGAAACCGAAATTACAGCCAGAGGACCCTGAGTCACCCCAGGACTCGAGAAGGCAAAGAAGCGAAACGGGGAGGTACCAAATCCTGAAGCAAGGAGAGGGCAGGGTGCTTGGTGTGCTCTGCCAGGGAGCGGGGAGGACCAGTTGGGTCGAGCACTGGGGGCACTGGTGGGACTGGGCTGGTGGCAGGCAGCAGCTGGGCAGCGCTGGGGAGCCGAGCCAGGGACCTTCCCTGACGCCTGCCGGCCAGCAGAGACTCTTCAGACGCCTTATCAGGAGTGGTGAGCACACAAATGCTTCGCCTAATAACTCATTACAGCCCAGCTATCTTCTGTGTGTGTGTTAGCCAACAAATATTTGCTTTATACTTTTAAGTTTCTGTGTATCCTGCCTGCGGAGTCTCTCTGCATCTGGCCGGAGGTGCCTGAACGCGCTGAGCTGGAGGCGTGAGGCCGGCTCCTGCAGCGGGCTCGCGGGCGGCAGCGTGGACAGGGAAAATGCTCAACCTCTCCTTGCCTTCAGGGGAAGGGGGGAAGACGGCGGCTGCTCCTTCGTGCCTGCCTGCTGGGCCAGCGTGGGTGCCCGCAGCCCGTCCTCTCCTCCAGGCCCTTTCGTTGCAGTTCCGTGAGTACGGGGGGAGGCAAAATCTTTCAGTGGCTTTGGGTCAGGCAGAAAATTAATTTAACTTTTTAAAAGGATCTGAACGCTCGCTGCGTGGTACTTCCAGGTGCAGATGAGGATGGTTTGTTTGTTTGAGGTGAGGGCAGGTAATTGCACGAGCAGGGGAGGCTCTGCAGTCAGGATGTTGAAACAGAAAGAAGTCAAATGGTTTCCATCTTCCGCCCCCTCCGGGCACGCTCTTTTGCATCAAAACACCCAGCGGAGCAGATCCGCAGTCAGGAGCCTTCCCTCCTCCTCCCTGGCTAGGTCTGGGGGGGCCGAGAAGCCACTGCCGAGCTGTGACAGTGACGCTCTGAGCTTTGAGGGGAGAGGAAAAACTCTCGGCGGCGTTTGCCTCCCTGGCAGCACATCCGTGGGTCGGCAGTTGGGTTTATCTTGTGACATCATTAGGATCTCTGACATTTCTAGCTTAGGAACAATAACTCTCCTTATCCGTCGTCATGTTTTTCTAATTAAAGACAAAGCTTGGTAAATATTTTTTAAATGATTGAATTTCCCAAGTATGGGAAACACATGTTGGGAGTCAGGCTCCCCGAGCCCCGCGCGCCTGTTCCCAGCGCGGCCCTTTGAGCGTGCGAGTGCAGATGCAGCTTTGGAGCTGTGGGTGACAGGTTTATCTGGGATGATTGGCAAGGATTTATAAACCAAGGGGGGATTTACTTAGCTCTCGCTCCCTCCTCTTCCCTCTTGCCTCCCCCCCGACCCCAGTCTCAGAAATAGGAAATTGGGATCACATTAAACCCTAATTGGTTTGGCTCCAGCGATAGCTCGGTGGCTGCCAAATAGTTAATTTATTGTGTGAGAGTTTGGCCATGTGTTGAGAGGCAAATTTGCTGTAAGCGAGGGATCTTTGTGAACTGTAGATCCATTCATGTGCCAGGTCCTGTTTACAAGGCAGGGAGCGGGCAGACGGGCAGGAGGCTGCTTTCCATGACAATCGGGGATGGCGAGGGGGGACCGAGCCCCGGCCCCCCGTGACGCAGGCTTCTCCTTCTTCCTTCCTTTCCCCCATCCGAAATGCTCTCAGAAACAGTTGCATGAAAGAGCTTAGAGCGGTTTTAGCCAGACCGTGCGATAGGCGTTTGGAAACCGCCGCTAGATGAGATGTGGGAGGCTCTCCAGAGAGAAAATGCATCTGCGCTGGAGATAACAGCAGGCCCGGGCTGTCACCTCTGAGCGGGGCCAGGTGGGGAGTCCCCGGGGTGGGGAGATTGCTTTTCCTCTACCAGGCGAGGAGGGGGCGAGCGGGAATTGCGGATCTGGCTGCCTCCCTGCGCTCTTTGTTCCTCCCCTGCTGCAGGAGGTGGCCTGGGCTGGGGGCCGTGCCCGGCCCTGAGCTGCTGCGCTCGGACCCGGAGCTGCCTCAGGCTCCCGTGACGGCCTCTGCAGGCTGGGCTCCAGCTTGAAGCACAGCAGGCCTTATGTAGGTTGTCCCCTCGTCCCCCGAATGGGAGTTATTGGGACCGGAGGGGGTGCCGCAGCCTGGGTTAAATCCTCCTGCTCCTGGCGGGGCTCGGGGTTTGGAGCCTGATTTGCGAGAGGCCGCGTGAGGAATCGATCGGCGGCGGTACCGTTTTCTTTCATTCCTTGCTGAGTTAAATGACAAACTTGATGTGAGGGAGCTGCCTCCAGCTCCGAGGCAACAGAATTACGACTGCCGTGCTCAGCGGTGCCCTTTCCGTGTCAGCTGCTATTTCCATTGTGGACTTGATACCTGAAGGCTCAATATTGTGACCCTTTAATTTTCAGCTGCTAAAGTGTACCGTGCACGTCGGCTAAAAGGGAAGAGCTGAAAGGGGAATTTGAAATAGTTGTGCTGTGGAAGCAGTGTGTTTCTTTGGATATTTCTTAAGTGCTGAGTGTTTAGGAGAAATTGATAGGTAGCAGCAATGCACGCTTAGCAATACTTCTCCTTCTGTAACTCGTGCTTCCTGGGATGTAATAAAATCCATTAAGTTCTATTTATGATCCAGGGCCCAATATAGTAATAGTTTTATTTGGGTAATTGTGGCTGTTCTGCTGATAATCAGAAGACTGCGAACTCCCAGCCCTACTACAAAAGTCAGGCAGTGTATTTTGGGGGGTGCAATGCTGGTGTGGCCAGGTTTTCTGAGGAACCGGAGCCAGGTCGGTTCAGCAAAAGAAGCTGGGATCGAGCCCAGCCTCTTTGGGACCAAGCCCTGCCCACGGTGGCCTCTCTGTCCCCTGCATGTCACGTTTGGGCTGGGCTGCCCTGGGTTTGCTGGGCTGGCCCCGAGGTGCCAGCAGTGCTGGGCAGCACTGAGGCTTTATGGAGACAAATGGGACAGGTATTAAGCAAGCAGCGCCCGTCTGTTTGGAAGAACGGCTTTTTCATCCAGAGGTCTGAACGCAGGTTAAACATTTCTCGAGGAGCCGCCCCTCGCTTTCTCATCTTCTGCTTAGTTTGAAACGCAGCCACCTCTGGGCTGAACGGCTGTAATTACTTTACAGCACATAGCACTCGCACCACGTTTGGCAGGAAGCGAGGAGGAACACTGTACAGCACTGCAAGACAAAACAGAGATCAACAACTGGGATTTTTCTCAAAGAGCTGATCTGTCTCCTCTGCCAATTAAACCCGCGTTGGACAGAAGCCTTATGCCCATTTCGCTTTTGCGATGCGAACGTGGCGTTTTCAGCACACAGCCCGTGTTTACGGGGAGCCTTACAGCAGCAAGTTCCAGCCAGAAAATCTCCCTAGCTCTTCGCTTTCCTTCTGCTGTTTGCTCCCTCGTTCGCACTGCAGCTGCTAATGGATCACCTGCCCGTGTGAGTAACGGCACAAGCCGTGCGTGACGTGGGGCTGAGCAGCTCAGCCGCCCTCAGGAAGGTTGTCTGTCCTAGACCTTCCCAAATCAGGGAGCACTGAAGAACCCTCAAGCCCAACTTGAGATCACTTGTGTCAGCTTTAACAGCTGCCTCCTCTCTGAGCCTAGACATCTCCTTCGGGATATTTCAGTGCTTCTGCCATGGCTGGGTGTACGAACAAGCTGAGGTGTCCAGGTTTTCAGCCTTCTGTGCATTCCCTACTCCCTTCTCCTTCCCCAGGTCGTAGCTGGAAGTCATTATACTTGATATCCTTATCACGGAGCCATCTGATAAATTTTTGCCAGGAGCTCTGCTTAGAGACAGAAAGGAAAGGTAGCAATGAGAATGGTTTCCAAACGAATAAAGAAAATGTCAACTCAGCGGCAACCTTGAAGTTGAGCAGATCTGGGAGAGCATCCCTGGGACAGCCACAGAGAGAAAGCAGCTCCAGGCTGTGGGTGGAGAAGCAGAGAGGCAGGAGCAGATCCTCCTCCTGGGCTCTGTCACCGTCCATCCGTGCCTCGTTGTGCCGAGGGGGAGAGGAGGCTGTGCACCAGAGGGAGGCATTTCCTCATGGCACACGGAGCGGCTGATAACAGAGGGCGTCACCTCCAGGTACGTTCAGCACCGCGCAGAGGTGGGAGACGCACGGTGCCACAGCTGCCTTCCTGTCCTCTGGTCTCCACTTCTTCAGCCAAACCAGCCCTCCCCTATAAATGTGCACGCAGAAAGGAGGGGCAGGGATGTGGAGACGCCCGCAGCAGCTTTTCGTAGAGGTGGTAGATCTGACCACGAGGTAACCGAGACCAAAATCAGCATCGTGCAAACAGGAGCTGCGGCTGAATCGCCTGCACCCGTGTACTGCTGTGCATTTACTCCTCGGCTGCACAAGGTCTGACCCCGTAGGTTGCAGTTCTTGGTCCACGAGCCACCAGCTTTCAGAATAGACTGATCAGTGCCTTTTCCTTTCCCCAAGGGGTGGATTTTTTTCCGTGAAAGCGTGGCCAGCCCTCGGGATCTAGGTGTGCCTGGCGCCTGGAGATGAACTGGATGGAAGCTTCTTAGGAAGAATCTTAGACCGCAGCAGATTGCCCTCTTTTGGGAAGCTCATGGGGCTGGAATACAGTCCTTTGCTTTACATTTTAATGCTATTCTTCCTCCTTCTGGATGTGTGCAGGTTTTCCATACAGCAGAGCATTTATTTCATGGTTCCCATCACTTGACAGGACAATGTTTTCAAGCCTTCTTCTGTGTCTTTCTGATCTTACTCGTTTGGGATGTGCTGTTCCAACACCAGCCTGCAAAAGTCTTTCCTGGATGTGTTAACGGCCTGAAATGCTGTTTGTTTTTATCCTGCTCTTTGGGAACTTTCAGTGCAGTTGTGTTTTCTGCAGCTTAGTTGGGCCGAAAGCAAGAGAGGGTCCAACGGTGGAAACAAATCTGTCAGTTTAATCCCGTGGCTTTCCATGCCAGCTGCCCTGCAAACCCAAGAGACATTCAAACATTTTTAAATGATTTATTTTACAAGGCTTTGTACGGTGCTGTGGCCACGACGTTGGGAGCTTTGCTCTTTGCTTTGGACTTTCAGGTTCTGCCTTGCCAAAATGAGAAGCGGAGGCACTGACAACATCTGACAGTCGTGGTACAGCTCGACAGACGCTGGAAAGATGCCGAGGGCGCTCTCCCCACGCCACAGCATGTGTGGAATGGGTACCTGAGGGTCATGACACAACACAGGTCCTCTGTATGGGGTCCTCCCGGCTTTATTTAAATGTGAAGTCCTCAGTCGCTGCAGCCACCATCCCGTCAGGTTTTATTTTCTGTTCAATAATTACAGCAGCTTCCCTTGAGCCCCATACCTCTAATTAAGAGAGCTAAGTTAGATATAAAGTTAAGGGAATGAGATGCATTCTATTTTTATGGTCAAATATGCTTAAAAAATACAGCCTGCAGGCTGAGTCACTGCTCCTGGATGTTATTTACCGCACCCGGTGCTTTCCTCCAGCCTCTGCCAGCACCGGTGACACCGCACAGGCTGCAGCGAGCGTTTTGGGCAGGACCAGGTGATGATCTCGGAGCTTTTCTCCAACCTTCATCGTTGTTCTGTGTCCCTGAACGGGCAGCAGCTCCTCAAAAGCAGAGCCCCCCGAGCTCTGCCCTGTTCGCAGCAGGGTTTGCAGCCAGCTGCCCCCTCAGCTCCACGGCGGCCGGGGTGATGCTGGGCGCCCCGCAGGAAAGGCCAGGCGGGCTCAGCTGGGTGAGGACATGCAGGAGCCAGCTGCCTGCTGACCACGTTTCTCTGGCGTGGGATGATCCTGTGGCTCAGCCCGAACAGCCAGGGTGAGGACGGTGCGAGGGACAGGCCGGCCTCCGTCCGTGTAGCACGCCAGGAATTTCAATCTGTCGCCGCTGGTAGCGTCCAAATGGCCGTGCCGCTCCGAGCGGCTGCTCCCTGAACGGAGATGCACCTCTCTGCACCTGTTTTATAACACTGAGGCAAAATATTCAGGGCATCCAAATAGTTTATACCCCAGCAAACATGTTCTGGCAGCGGGACCGTGAGTTTCCATCTCATTAAGCTGTTGGCAAAGCTCTGGTAATTCCAGTCACTGATACAGCGCAGGAATCCTCCCCCAGCGCGCCTGGTTGTGTCAGCTCGGAGCATCGCTGCTTTTCCTCAGCGGCTGCGTGTTTACACTCGAGGGTCAGAGAAAGTGTTGAAATGTCACTTCTGAGCCGCTGGGACGAGGTCTCGCCGGGGCAGCAAACAAGTGTCAGAGGAGCTTTGTGCGGTGAGCACACGGCGATTGCTGCACCTAGGCTGCACTGAGGAGCCGTTTTCAAACACACATGAGTGTTTAATGCAAAACCTGGCCCCGGGTCTCGGTTTCGCAGAGGCTTGAAGAGGCTGAGTAATAGCAGAACACCAGAGCAGAGGTCCCGGGCTGCACCACAGCCCACGCTGGCAGCCAGCTGCGGGTTTCACCGTGTCTCCGCTGAGCCAGGTGAGATTGTGGTGTCCTTGGGCTCCTCTGAGTTGGGATTTGTTGGAGGGGTGGCACGCAGGTGGCAGAAGGCAGGGGAAAGCTGCCCTCAGCACCGCTGCGGGTGTCACGGTGCCCTCACAGGCTGCCCTCCCTGCCCCGCGTTGCGTTACGCGGCTTAAGGCAGGCACACACGAAATTCATTTCAGAGGCCCGCTGTCCAGGCCCGGAGACGAAGGAATGTTTTAGTCGGGCTTTTATGAAGTTTGTATGCTTTATCAAAGCTCCTATTGTTCCCTCATTAAGGCGGGATTATCCCGCTGGGGTCATCCCTTCTGCATGGGTCAAGGAAACGGCCTCGCTCCCTTGTTGTAGTAAATTTGGGGCTGCAGGACCGGGCCGTGAAACAGGCGAGGTGAGGGGGAGGCCGAGCACAGCGGGCACAGCGACCTGGGTTTTTGGGGCTGGGACCCACAGGGAGCTGTGAGCATCATCCACTCAGGCGGGCTCGGCTGCAAAGAGATCTCCCACGCCTCTCACCACGCGCAGGTCCCATCTCCTGGCCTGCTCCTCTCGTTCCATGGCCTCTGCTGCTGATGTGATCCTGAGGGCATGAAGCCAGAGCGTTTCCATCTTCCCAGACGAGCAGTTGGTTTAAAAACCTTTTAGTTTGCATAAGGACCAATCACAGAGCTGTAGGGGTTGGAAGGGACCTCCAGAGATCACCAACTCCCCCCCCCAAAGCAGTTCCCTACAGCAGGCTGCCCAGGGAGGCGCCCAGCCGGGCCGTGAATATCTCCAGAGGAGACCCCCCAGCCTCCCTGGGCAGCCTGTCCCAGCGCTCCGGCACCCTCACCGTGAAGAAATTCTTTGGCATCTTGGTTCAGAACTTCCTAGGCTCTATCTTGTGACCATTGCGCCTTGTCCTGTCCTCACAGACCACTGAGAAGAGGTTGGCCAAATCCCTCTGTCTCCCACCCCTCAGGTATTTATACACATCGATGAGCTCTCCCCTCAGTCCTCTTCTCCAGGCTGACCAGCCCCAGGTCTCTCAGCCTTTCCTCACAGGGGAGATGCTCCAGGCCCCGTATCATCTTAGTGGCCCTCCCCTGGACTCTTCCCAGAGTTTGTTTGCCCTCCGCTGGACTCATCCCAGAAGATCCCCGGCTTTCTTGTACTGGGGAGCCCAGGACCAGAGGTAATCCAGTTGCCCCCTGGGCTCTCTTGAGCTAATTCCCTGAACCTGTCACTTTTGTCTTTGCAACTTTTATTTTTTTGCCCTCAGATTATCTCCTTCCTTCCAAACTACGCTCCATCTGGTGGACCTTTTCTCCATAAGGCTGTGATTCTGAATTAGGCTCAACTCCTCCAAAACTCAGTGCTCGGCAGCAGGTAGCTCCTCTTGCTGACCTTGTGCCCGGAGGTTTGGCTGGGTTCCTGTGTGTGTCCCAGCGGTCCCCGCTGTTTGCAGGTGCTCTTCGTGTGCTCCTGCTACAAACGGCCTCACTGGCGAATTTGGGCTTGCAGGAGGAGGGTGCAGGGCCCGGGTGCGAGCTCGGGGCACCCCGTGCTGGTGGCGTGCTGCCGAGTCAGCCCACCGTGACCGCGCCACCCTCATGCACCTGCCCTGGCTGCGACCCACAGCAGTGCCGGCTGTATAGGGCGCACGGTTTTGCCCAAAGCTAACCTCATGCAAACGAGTCTCACTCGCCTTAAAATCACCACGCAAGGTTTCGGGGTGCTCGGGCCGGGAGCAGCTGGGTTAGCGGCCGCAGGAGCCGTGCGTGGCCCCGAGGAGGGCAGGAGCTGCTGGAGCAGCGAGCCGCTCCTGCTGCCAGGTGCTCGCCTCCAGCTGCAGCTGCTCCGTCTGCAGAAACAGGTGGGGAGGCTCGGGAGAGCCAGCAAAACACAGCTGGGAAAAGTTAAGAAGGAGACGTGCAGCGTGCCGCCTCACCTGGGCAGAGCCGACCCCGCAGCAAAATTGCCGGCAATAAACACAGCTTCACCTCGGCTCCGGGTGGGATTAGTGAAACGAAGAGGAAGTAAATGTACGCTTGAGATGCTTTTTTTTTTTTCTCCTTCTTCCTCTCGTTAGTAGCACAGCCAAATCAAATCAACTATTTCAAGAATGCTGCCTTGTAACTGGGCGCACCATCGGCTCCAACCCCGCTTTGGAGAAGCTTTGCTGGTGAACGTTTCGTTTTCATCTCCTCCCCCAAGCTTTTAGTGCTGGGTTTTTACATTAAGAGGTTCCTTTCGCGTTGCTTTCCCTGAGCTGTCTGTATTTTTTTTCAATGACTTGCGGTGTAGAAAATCAAGGTTTCGACAGCTGCTGAAGTTTCGAGTTTGGTGCGTCTGCGTTGTGGATCGAAGGTAATTTTTGGCCTCTTCCTCTTCCCCCCCCGGGCACGTTAATGAACGGCAGCACGCAGGCTGCTCGCTTCTGGCTCTTGGCGCTTGCCTGCTGAGTGGGGTGGGTGGAAGCCCTCCGCCTGCTTTGGTGCGGTGCTCGGCTCCAACGCTCCTCTCGCTCTGTTGGAGCTTCTCCTTGAGCCGCCTGAGCGTTTTTCTGCGCCGTGCTGGGTTGGGCAGGGAGGCCGGCAGGGCTCAGCACGCAGGTAGCAGAGCACTTCGGGTGGAAAGGAAGCCCTGAGAGCTTCGGGCGGCTTTCTCCTCATTTCCTCCTTGCCATCCAGCTGATGCAGCCGGGCGTTTTGTCGTGCAGCCTCAGTGTGGAAGCGCTCAGGTGCGTGGCAGCAGGCGGGGATGCGCCTCTGGCTGAGCTGGGTCACCCTGAACCCGCCGGGGGTGGCTGCAGCAGGGTTTGGGTGCAGGTCTGGGGGGGTCTTCACGGGGGAGCTGATGCCTCTGGCAGGTCGGGGCCTTCTCCTTAGCTGGGCTGGCTTTTAGCTTCTGCACGTTATATCCTGAATGCTTTTTTTTTGGCCTGTTTTTCTTCAGCCATCTCTCGGGAGAAGCAGCGTGGTTCTGTTGAGCCTTGATGTTCTGTACCGACGTGGTTTCGTTGAACAAGGTTGTTTCGGGAAGGTGGTGAAGAATATTCTGCTGGTGGAACGGGGATGTTTGTCGGGGCAGACGCTTCCCTGGGCACAACACGCGCTTGGGAGAGCGGGACGCGCCCTGGGTGTGCCATTTATCTAGGGTACACCATGGGATAAACGCCATGGGATAAATCTGTACTTGCTGATCTGAGTGGGGTCCCTCGGCATCCTGCTGGAGCTCTGGCTGTCCCACTGTCTCCGTGCTCCGGGTGACTCTTGCAGGAGGGTTGGGGTTTTGTTTCCCATAGGCAAGGGGAGCGCTTCTGCCTGCTGCTGACTGAAGGTGCCAAGCGGCATCCTCGGCTCGGGGTTCCCTGTTCGAAGCTTTGCTCTCAAAACGTGGCCGTGTGAGGGGGAAGCGGCTGTGAAATCGGCCGGGGTGGGAGCTCAGCGTGCCAGCTGCGGCACCGCACCGTGTGTAGGGACTGGAGGGCACCGGAGTGCCGATGTGCCAAAATCCTGCCTGCCCCTCGCTTTCACGAAGGCCTCAGGACGGCGGCGAGGCCGGGGAGCCATCCACAGCATGGGCCCCAGGGCACCCACATCACGGAGGTTACAGGGGATTTGGGGCCAGAGGAGAAAAACTCAGCTAGCGCCTGAATGTAGCTTTTCACCCTCTTAAAATTCTTCTGTTTTTATTAAGCGTGAATCCCAGATGCTAAAAAGTATTTTTCCAGACATGGTTGTAGTGTCTCGCTGTGTATTTTCCGCTAAATTGCTGAATTATTGTTTTCTTTCTGGCCTTCGGTTTTTTCCTAGCTTTATCTTTTTGTCTGGATGTTTCAGATGGCTAAAACTTGTTTCTGTTCAGCATACCGATCTGTGAACTCCCATGGGAGGCAGAATTCTCACCAAGCGATTGCATAGGACAGGAATGCTGGCTTTTTTTCCTGGAAACTTGTAAACATGAACTTCCTGTTGACATGAACTGTAAATCTGCAAACAGGCTGCACTGCTGACAGAAGATGGAGGTAATAAAATCTTAGGTCCTCGTTCCCTGCGTTTGGCCCTCCTTGGGCTGTGTCCAAACGCCCCAAAGGCGGCGGAGCCAAGTGAAGGGAACCTGCTGGTTGTTCTCCAACTCTGGGAATGAGCCTTTCTTAAACTTACTATTTATTTTTCCTCATCTGTAGGCACCCAAATATGGATGCAGTCCTAACAGAAGCCAGTTGGGGACTCTCACAACCCCAGTGGCTGTGGAGCGATGCTTCATCGCTTGTTTTCTTCCTTTGTTTCTCCTCCAGAGAGCTGATCCTCAGTGTCAGGGAGTTAACTCTCCTGCGTCCCGAGCAGGCGTTTTTGGATAACGAGCCAGCCAAATTTTGGCAGCTGTTAAGAGCCTCTGCATGTTACCGCCCATGTCCCTTAACCTTGCTTTTATTCCTACCTCCAAGAGGAGAGCTGGTGGGAAGCGTAAGCCGGTGGAGTTGTTGTCACCTTCCACGCTTGGCTCTCCTGCATCTTGTGCATCTGCCAGTGCCAAGGCAAAGGTGCCACAGCCTGCTGGGGGGCGAGCAGCAGCGCAGGGAGGACGTCCTCATGGTTCCCCGTGCCTCTGATTTTTTGGGGTGCTGCCTCACTGGGCTGCTGTGGGTGGCGGAGGCAGGCAGCAAGTGGCTGTGCGGCATCATTGGGGTGCTGGAGCTCTCCGTGCCACCGCAGCAAGGGGTGGAGGCAAGTGAGAAGGTGGTGGAAGCAGAATGGAGACGTGGAGCAGAAATCAGGTGAGAAAGGGTGGTGGTGGAAGGAGGACAAGGAGCCAGGAAGGCAGGAGGAACGGTTGCAGGCCACCAAAACGCACAAGAGAAGGAATGGGGGCAAGGAGCATCGGGCAGGGTAAAAGCAGAGAAGGCAGAGCCGGGTGGAGGCTGCGCTCCCTCAACGAGCTCGCCGTTAATTAATATTTTCTCATGTGGCAGCGGCGGGGCGTGGATGCGATCCAGCCCTTCTCCGCCTGACCTCCGCGCTCGCCGCCGCTCTGGCTTCTCGCTGGCTTCCTGCCCGCAGCGAAACCGCAACCTTTCCGCCTGCTCCGGGCAGGGGGGGAGAGAGGCACATGGCAGCGGTGTAAGGGGAGCCTCCCGCAGCCGTCTGCGCCTGGGTGGGCGTGCTGGGGCTTTCGTAAACTAATAGCTCCCAGCAGTGCTACTAAATCAGACTTGGTGGAGCCAGGAGCGGGGAGCTTGGAATGCCGGCCAGGCACAAAGGGCTGCGCTGGTTTTGTTGTGTTTTTTTTTTTTTTTTTTTTTTTCCTTTTTTTTTTTTTTTGTCGGCTGTTTGTTTCTTCGCCCCCAAACCTCGCTGTGTGTTACGGGCCTAGCGGCCCGGCAAGCCGACTGAGAGCAGAAGAGGAGCCGGCAAAGACAGGCTCGGGGAAGAAAAATGGTGAAAAATTAAAAATAAGAAACCAGAAGGGAAGTCACCGTTGAAAACGTGGTTTTTTGGCTGTTCAGCGAGGCGGGGAGGGAGGGAGCCCCGCTCGGCGCTAAACCTGCAAAACCACCAAAGCTGTGGCAGCAACTGGGACGGGCTCCGCCGGGAACCCTGCTGCAAGCCCCCAGTTGGGGTTTCGCTGGGTGAAAAGGACAAACCAGAACTGAGGAATTTTTTTTAAGCACCTTACAGGGAGGCTGCAGCGTGGCTGAGAAACTTGGCTTTTTTTAATCAAGGTTACCGGGTTAGTGGCAAGTAAATCCCCAAGGAAATAAAGCTGCTTTGGTGCATGTTGATAGCAGGAGGTGGCTGGGCTGTGGGATGTGGAGCTGCCGCCTGGTTTGAGGGGCTGGGACAGGGGCAGGGGCACCCGGTGTGCCTGCCACCAGATCCGTCACCGGCACGCTCGAGTCAAGCTTGGGAAGCGCTCACAGATGCAGCCGTCCCCAGGGGCAGGAGGGAAGGGAAACGATGATAAAGGGCGAAAAAGGCTCCTGGTAAAGCAGCCCGAGATAAGGAAAGAAAAGCAGCTCCTGGGGGAGAAGTCTCAGCCCGGAGGAGGGAAGCGAATGGTGGCAGGAGGGATGGGGAGCTGGGGGGGTTTGGGGAAGAGCAGGGCCGTGGCCGCCTCGGCTGAGCCTGAAGCTCGGCGTCCAAGGGGCACCTCGGGAACCTCCGCGGCGCCGCTGTTGATTTTGCACCTTTTGACCTTGCCCTTTGGAAAATATTGCCGGGCTGCAGGGCTGCCGAGCGAGGCCTAATCCTCTGCAGGCCGGGCTCTCCTCTCTCCAAGCAGCATTACTCATTTTTTCCGCATTTCTGTGTTTGGTTTAAATGCCCGTGACAATTACAGAGACTTGGATTTCTAATCAGTGAGGGTGTTAGAGGGGGGAATTGGTTGTTTCCATTCCCCCCCCTCTTTTTTTTTTTTTTAATGACATCACCTCCTGGGTGTTTCTTCTTTACCAGTGCAGGAGGAGGGCAGCCGGCACTCAGGTCTCTTATCTTCCTCCCCCCCCAGCCATAAATCAGTGGCCGTAAGTAAAGTTTTGGTGACTTGATTAGGTTGTACTTAATTTGTCGAACCTTTGCCACCGCTGTTTTTTCCTTGGTGTTTGATCATAGTTCTGGGTGTAAATTCTGCTATTTCAGTTAAGGCCAGCTTTTGGTGCATGTTTTTCCCCCTCTCCAGGCAGAATTGACACGGCACAAACGCTGAACGCTGCTCCTGTTCCCCACTGAAGCAGGCGATATGATTAGATTTACTTGACAAATTAAGCTCATTAACGTAATCTGCCATGTGCTAATTTAAAGAACGGAGGTATTGAAAAGAGGATGTTTGTTAAACGTGAGAAATTGGCTGGGGATGGGGAGCTCTGAGCTCCGCTCGGGGCCGCTGGGGGGATGCTCCTCCAGCATCCTTCGAAGGGAGCGCGCCCGGCCCGGCTCCAGCTGCCTGCGAGGACGGCGAAAGGAAGGCAAAAAACCGTGTGAGCCGCCTGCCAAACCTGAGCCCGGAGGAGGAGGAGGATCCCGACTGGTTTCCATCGGATTGCAGTTAGCATGAATTTACAGTTTCCATTTAGCTTGATAAATGGCTTTGGCTGCCTTGGTGCGTTTGGATTTATTTTCTGCGCGGTGGAAAGCGGTCAGCTTCAAATGGCAAAGGCTTTCCAGGCCTGCCACGAGGGCCTGTGAAGCTGCTTTCCAAGGTAGGAGCACAGCAGGCAGAGAGCACAGCCGCAGCGTGCCCCGAGAGCCGGGTGGGACTGAGGAGACATCACGAGCAGCTCGGGTCCCTGGTGCTCGCTGTGGAAATGGGCCGTGATAGGCATAAAAATTCCACTGGAAACTGGGAAAATATTTCAGATTTCCTCACTTTCCTCAAAAACCACACTTAGCAGCAGGTATCAATAGCTCGCAGTGTTCAAACTCCGTTTGCATCGTTCTTTCCATGCAGCGTTCCCACAAGAAGAAAGCAGAAGCCGATTAACGCGGCGTCGGGGAAAGCAATTTCCCGAGCTGCTGCCCTCCGTCTTTCCACTGCATTGTCCGTGGGTCGCGGGGCTCCGGGCTCTGGTTTTTGGGTGCTCGTGGGGCAGTCTGGGCTGACTCGGGGGTGCTGCTCAGTGCCTTGTGTGCCCCTGCTTCACGAACAGCCCCTGGCGGTGTTTGGGAGGCTTTCTCCAGGATGGATTTCCAGGAGCGAGGCTTGTGTGTGGCACCCGGCTGTGCGCCAGCTCCAGTAATGATGATTTGAGAGCTGATACAAGCTGGTGTGGAAGGGCACATCCTTCCCGTGGGGCTGAGCCATGGGGCTGGCCTGATCCTGCTCCTCCGGGCACAACTGGGGATGCCTTTCCTGAGGGCACTGGGGTTCTGTACAAGTTGCCCTCTGGGCACCATGGCAAGGAGCACGTGGCCTTTCACCAAGGTTTATAGCGTCAAATCATAGCTATACTTAAAATCACAAAATCACAGAATGATTTGGGTTTGTAAGGACCCCAAAGCCCACCTGGCTCCAACCCCCTGCCATGGGCAGGGCACCACGCGCTGCACCAGGTTGGCCAAGGCTCTGAACACCCCCTGGGATGGGGCACCCGTAGCTCCTGGGGCAGCCCGTAAAAATACTTGGGGTGGCCTGAAGTTTCCCATCCCATCCCCTGGTCCCTGCTGCGCTGGGGCCGAGCTGTGAGGGGACCGCACAGCGCGAGGCGCCGGGCATCGCCTCGGCACACCCGGGGCCGTAGGAAACCAGCGGCGCTCATTCTGGTGCAAGGGGAGCTGCTCCTTGTTGGTGGTTTGTGTTTGTTTTTTGTCTCGCTTCATTGTCTGGGTAATTTAGGGATGGTTTTTCCATCTCGGCTGATGAAATGTTGAGAGCTGGAGGGTTTTGCGCAACCCTCATCGCAAGTGTCAGGAGCCCCGGCGAGCTGAACTCTCTGGGCTGCAGCGCTTCGGTGCCGTGCCCTGCGGGGAGGTGCCTGCAGCTGCTGGGGGGGGCACAGGAGGCGGGGGGGCTGCTGTGGATGTGGCTTGGTGAGCTCCCAAGTGCTGGGAATGCCCTAACCAGGAGCGTTCGGGGCTCCTGAGCCAGGAAATGTCCTGCCACGCTCGCACCAGCCAGCTGCAGGTCTCTGGGCTTTTGAGAAACCGGCGTCCCTCCGCTTTGGCAGCAGGGAGCTTGTAGTTTGTTGCTGTCCTGGCAAGGTACCTCGGTGTCTGGTTTTCAAATAGCTGGAGGGAGAGCTGCAATGGCCTGTGAAGGTGTCAGGAGGAGGATTACAGGGAGCCCAGAACCTGCCCGGCTCCGAGGGAGGCAGGCTGGCACGGTGAATCCCTCCTCACATCTTGCAACGTGCCCGAGCGCTCCCTGCCCGGGCTGCGGAGCAGATTTGCTGCAAGCAAAAGGCAAACGGCCTTTCCCCTCCCAGCTGCCTGCATGGCCTCTGGGGGGGTGCAGTGTGTGTGTGTGTGCGGGGGGGTCCCTGGGGGCTGCCCACCAAGGCGGGTGCTGTAGGTGGCAGAGCTGCGGAGCCTGGGCGCTACAGCAGGGTGTGGGGGGGGCACGGTCTGCAGCGGTGTCCAGAGGGTTTCTTTTACGAGCCTGCTCTGTTAGTGCTGTGAAATCCCTCGTGGGCTTTACTCCATGTATAAAACATTTAGGATTTACATTTTCCTTTAACACTTCCTCTTCGATCTGAGTAATACGTTACACATTTAATTGCGCTTCCTTTGAATTTTCCAGTCCTCGTTTGGTACCCTTGCAACATCAGTATCTTGTTATCTTGTTGTTGCTCCTAATTGCTACCACATGCCGGCTTTCCAGCGCCGCGAACTGCGCGGCTGGGGCTGGCGGGGGACTTCACATGAGCGATCTACGTGCGCGGGGAAACCTTCAGGAAATCAATTCGCTGCTTCGCCCGACAGCGTACCCCGCTCTGGCTTACGGGGAAAAAAAAAAAAAAAAAAAAAAAAAGGAAACCAAAGGCTCCTCCCGGCCCGATGCAGGGCGATCTCCGCTGCAAGGGGCAGCCTGCTCGCAGAGCCCCGGCTGTCGCCGGCCGTCAGCAGCATCCTGGTGGGCTGCAGGCGCTGGGAGGTGCGCGCTGGGTGACATCAGCTGGCCGGGAGCCCGGGCAGCGCGGCGCAGGCAGGGAGCGGGCAGGCGGCCGCGGGCGCGCGCCTGGAGCGGGGCGTTTGGCAAGGTGGGAGCCGGTCTGCTTGGCAGGACCTCCCCATCTGGGATCCATCTGTGTTTCCCTGGAACCGGACAGGCGGCTCCAGGCGGTGAGAAAGCGCAGATGTGAGGGACCTGACACATGTCCAGCTAATGAAAGGAGAAGGAAGGCTGGGCTCAGCCTGCGCTCCCGGATTAAGAGCGGCGGAGGGAGGAAGAGCCCTTTTTATTTATACTGCGAAGAAACTAGGTGTGTTCACCAGCAGCTGGATCGCGCTAACCTCGCCGCTTAGGGTAAGCAATCTATTTTTAAACGCGACGGGGGGGCGGCCGGGCTGCCTCGCCGTGCCGTGCCGTGCCGTGGGGTCCGCGGCGCCCCGACCCCGCCGCAGGTAGGGGCGAGGGGGGAGCGGGGGAAAACTTGCACGGGCTGCACAGCTGGCAAAACACCCAGCCCACGGGGGGAGAGCTGCGGGAGGGCTCACGCTACGGGGCTGTGGAATGGTTGTTTTTAATTTTTATTTTATTTTTTTTTAATCGTTTTTAATCCCCCCCGAGCACGAGGCTAGGATTCGGTGCTTTCTGGGGAAATGGAGAGCCGGGGAGGTTTGTGCGTGTTGTAGCAAAATGTGGTTTTTCCACTACGCCCGGTCTGCCTCCCCTTGGTGCATGCTAATGCTGGAGCCGGGGGGAAACCTGCAGAGATGGATTTTTTCCGTCGGCCCCCAGGTTTCCTCAGTTTTACCCGTATTTTCAGCGTGGCTCTGCATTGTGTCAGCACACTCCTTTTTGTCTCTGCGCTCCTCCAGCAGCAAGTGATGCTCCCAGCATGTAAATCTCCCGGATCAAGCCGGTGGTACAGGAGCAGACCTCCCTGCCCTGACGTTTTCACTGCCGGGCTGCAGACTGCTGCATCTCGCACCCTGCCTTATTCCGCCGAAATCTCCCGACCCCATGGGCATATTTTAAACCTGCCCTTCCCCCTGTCTCCCCCCACCCCATTCTTTTTGGGAAGGTTGGGCAGCAGCAGACGCTCCTCCAGCCCTCGGGAGCTGCGGGATGTGAGCATCCCTCCACGGCACGGGGCTGGGTGGCTGCTCCACGAAATATCCCCGGGAAATCAACCCGGCTGCTCCTGCCCCTGCGGCGCGCTTTGCCATGGGAGGGGTGCCCAAAGCAAAGTTTGGGGAGCCAAAATGTGCCGGGAGGGGAGGGGGGGGTCGCTCGCTGCGGAAGCGGAGAGGAAGAGAGGCGGTGTGCTAGGTGCTCCGTGCGGGATGGTTCCTCTTTTCCTCTTTTGTGCGCTTGCTGGTGCTTTGTCCGGGCTGGTTCTTGCTGTGCCAAGTGGCAGGGCTTCCCCAGGGAGCGCTGCCTTCCCACTTCGAGGGTTTCCTGCTCTTGGAGTTCGCAGAGGGCGGAGGTATGGCTTGGTGGCCGTTGTTTTTTGCTGTTTTATTTCTGAATAACGTTACGAGCCTGCTTCCAGACACGTTAAACGCTCGCCAAGTGTCCCCGCGTCCCCGGGGAGCAGGCGGGCAGCAGCTCTGCGGGCTGAGCGTCTCACAGCACAGCAGCACAAAGGAGGAAAGAAAACCAGCAAACCTCCGGGAGGCTCTGCGGGCTGTGACAGGGTCTGAAAGCCGAGCTCTGTGCTCCGGCAGGAGCCCCGCTGCAGCGAGCTTGCAGGCTGCCCGGCTTGGTGCAGGAGCAGCTGCTCCGGGGGGCTCGAAGCAGACGGAAGTTTTACCGGCATTGGCACGGCGTAATTTGGCCGTCCGACAACTAATTGGCTGGTTTCTTGCCTGGGGGAAACTTTTTTTTTTCCCTTTGCGGGTCCTGTAGAGGAAAACTAAAGGGAAGGAGGTGGGGTGTGGGTGGGGAGGGGGTGGCGTGGAGCTGGGTGGCTGCTGGGGGTGGCTGTGTGGGGATGGGGCAGCGCATCCGAGCGAAGCCGTTTCCAGAGCTGCCTGCTGGATGACACGATTTTCAGTTTTAATCCGGAGAAGGAGAAGTCTTGTCTGATGTGGGGAACTGCCCTGGCTCGGTCGGGATGGCTGAGGGCCCCCCGTAGGTGCCTCGGTCCCAGCCGCTGCCAGCCCCAGGGAGCCCAGACATGGAACAAGGGGAGGAGGTGAAGCTGGGGCGGTTTGGGCAGACAGTGCCTGCGGGCAGGGTGGGAAGGCTCTGAGGAGGGATAAAAATCGCTAAGGGCGAGGAGAACAAATGGTTAACCTGAGGAGGGCCCCTAGGAAAAAGAGCAGAAACCCCATTTAACAGTGAAAAGGCCAAAGCGGTGCTGCTGGGCCCTGCTCTGCGGGGTGATGGCAGTGTCACCCTGCCGGCCTCCGTGACCCTGCAGGCTGCATCTGCTGGCTGTGCAACCCGCCAAAACCGAAGGGAACCTGTGGTCAGGCTCTTGGGGTTTTTCCTGTTTTGTTCCTCTTAACCTTACCGAAGCCGTGCCCCCAGGAGAGGTTTTCCTGTCTCGCTGCAGCCTTGCTGGTGGGTCTTGTGCCAGTCCCAAATCGCCTCACCTCCATTTCAGAGAGCACGGGGCGCTGCTGCACGTCGCTCTGCAACAACTGGTGCAAGAGGGAAAGGACACGGTTTGACCCCAGAAGCCAGACCGAGCTCTCGAGGCAGCTCCTCGCTGCCCCGTGGGCGCTGTTTCGCAGGGGGCAGCGCTCCTCTGCACTGCTGCCTTGGGATGGGCAAGCCAGGTGGCTCTTGCTTTTTCCAGCTCTGATTATTATTTTTTTTTAGGGTTTGGACAAAACCCAAGATTTGCTTGACGTGCATGCACAATGTTTACAGCAGAGCTGGACAGCTGAATGAAGTCAGCTGAGGACTTGGGCATACGAAATGGGTGTAAGGGAGCGCTGGCTGGTGTCTTCAACTGGAGGTGGTCGTAATCTGCTGCTGGGTGGGTTTTTCCCCATCATAAAAGTGCTGGCTTGTTCTGGGTCAGATTGACAGCTTTGCTTTATCCCAGCATCCAGTGAACATTTCCATGTTGGGCTGCTTGTCAGGGGCTAGGTATGAAGTGGGTTTTGAGAGAAATTCCGGAGCGGTCCCTGGGGACAGCATCCCCGCGGCTTTCCGGGAGCCCGTTAAAGTTTTTGTCTTAATTGACGGGGCGTTTGGGGAACTGCTCCTGGTGGGAGCTGGAAAACCAGGCGGCTGTGGAGAGCAGGAGCTGGGAGGAACTGGTGAGCAGCGAGCCTTCCGCTGAGCGGAGAGGCTTGGGTTTGGTTCCCAGCTCGGTGAGGCAGGACCTCGACCTTCCCACCACTCCGTGTCAGCCGCTTACGTGCGAAAGGACAATGGCAATTTCAGAGGTTTCAAAGCATTTTAAAGTGTAACTATCACAGCCTTTATAGGGGCGGTACAGTGGCATTTCTATAAGCTTAAGGCTTTAGGATAAAGTGCATTGAATTCCCTGGGCTGGCTCCCAGCTGTGGGGCTCCCGTCCTTCCCATCAGAGGCAGGACAGGAGGTGTGGGGGTGAAGGGGGCCGGCCCCGAGACCGCTCTGAAGAACCAGCACTGCTGCAGACCTGCTGCTGGGCTTCCCCCAGTCCTGCGGGAGGTCCACGAGCCCGTTTCCCGAACAGAAACAGGACACACAAAAAAAAAAGCAACACCCAGATCCGCAAGGCATCAATAACGCGCCCCCACTGAGCCACCGCAGCCGAGGTGGGGAGGAAGAGGAGGATGAGGATGAGGATGAGGATGTGCGGAGCCCGCTGCAGCCTCGCCACGACTCCAACCTGTTGCTCTGCGGCAAGCCGGGCGCGCTGACAGCCCTCGCCTGGCTTGGGCTGCTGGCGGGGCGTCGGGGGAGCGGCTGATTGTGGGGGAACAGCTGTGCCGTGCGCTGCTGCCGCGTGCCGGCTCTGTGCCGCTGCGCCCAGCACCAGGTGCAGCCATTGTTCCGGCTGGTCCCTATTCAGCCGCCCTCGTCTGCTGCGCCCCGCTCGCTCCCTCATTGTTTCCCGAGGAAATTAGCATTAAAAACCCATCCGAAACCCCCATGTCCCTCAACTGCAGGTGACTGTTATTGGCCCCAGCTGCCACCCTCGTGCTTGATTACTTCCATATGGGGTTGTGGCAAGAAGTAGGATCCACTTATTGATTTTTTTTTTCCTTTTTTTTTTTTTTTTTTTTATTCCCCCCACCCCACACACACTTCACTCCCGAAGAACAATGCCCTGAAATCTATTAAGCCCCCGATAGGCTCTGCATCCCAGGCACTGTTACAACTGCAATGAACATTTTACAAGGAGAGCTAATTACACCCTGCCCCTGCCTCCTTCCTTTCTTCAGCCCCCACCCCATAAATGTAAAATAGCCAGAGGGCAAGTGGCAGTAAATTAAATCTTTGCAGTGTCCTGAGAGGAGGTCCCTGGCTAGCAGGAAAAAGTCTGTTGGTTTGAGATGTTTGGTGCTGGGTTTTGTTTGCTTTTTTTTGTAATCAGAAAATGGGAAACCCGTCTGCCTGGCATGCTTCTATGCCACACCTATAAAACAAATGAGCAGATCCCAACGTGGGTCTGGATAGAGAAGGAAAAAAACAAACAGGTTGGTTGTTAATTTGTTCGTGTTATCAAACGTTGAGAGGAGCTGAAGGGAAACCACACGCAAATCGAGGCTGCCAGATTCTGGGAGCGGGATTGTTTTCCCCCAGTACAGGCTGCACGGGACCCAAACCCCGAATCTCTTCTGGGTTTCTCACTCCAGAGCAGCAATGGGGCAGCCCGGTGGTTCCTAGCTGAAAGCAGGACAGTCCAGAAGGAGGACGGGTGGATTGTGTGCTCCTACGGAGGAGTTTTGGGTGTCCCGTGGGCTGCGCTGGGTCTCCCGGGAGGAGTTTGTTGAAGCTGCAGCATTGCAGCTGATGGCTCCTGGCTGAGCAGCTCGCTGGGGGCTGATGTTCTCCAGAGCACCCGGACGAGCTGTTGGGTGCGCTGCCAGGAGCTCAGCGGGCTGGCTGGAGAAGAAATCCCTTCCGCACCCCGTGAGCCTCAGCCATCGCAGCCTGAGAGGCTGTTTTGTAGAGGATCGGTGGGTTTAACAACCCTTGCCTTTGCCTTCTTGGAGTGCCCCAGCAGCCACCTCCCTGAGGGTCTGCATCGTTCCTTGCTGCTGATGCCCTGGGCAGCTCGTGCCCCTGCACTGCTGACACCCATAAATGTATCTGAATCTGCCCAGAGAAGACCATAGATGTTCTCTTCTGTCCTTAGAGCAACCTGTTAAGAACTGGTAACTGTCCAGATTGAAGCAAAACTAAGGAAAATTGTTACAGACTATTTTTACTTTCCTTCTTATTTTTTTTTTTTTCCAGGTTATGCTCAGTCTTTAGAACTCCCTTCCAGTGGAGGAACTGTAGTAGGATGCTTGGGTCGGTCGGTCTCTGGCCTTGCTTTCTTCCCAAGTCTGAGAAGGGAATTCCCATTTTCCCCCAGCTGCTCACTGGAAGGTGTGTTAAAAACAGAGAAGCCTTTTTGTTCGGATAACGCAGCATCTGTGGGCAAAGCATCCCTCTTGCTAGGCTGGAAGATGCTGAGGCAAGTGGTTATTTGTGTCCGTGTCTTTGGGAACAGCCGGGGCTTGGTTGGTTGACCTCACAAGTAGCAGTGCAAAGTTTTTCCTACAGGCAAGGACCAGGCTTGTCCGGAGGCTGTGTGTCTCTCGTAGGTTCCTTGGTGTTTGTCCAGCTGCCCTCCACCCCGAGGAGCACCCTGCCTTGATGGGGGACTCCACTGCTGTGGTTCGTGAGAAGGACTCAAAATAAAACTCGGGTTGGCACCTGAGGAGAGGGGTTTTACAGTCGGATCACCTGCTGCATGTGCCTCCTCCCTGACACAGCCCCACCCTGGCCGAGCTGCCCAGCGCAGGGCAGGTTGTGCACATCTGGCAGCGGGCTTGTAAAAAAGAAAACAAAAACAACAAAAAAGCCCCTTAAGGTGAGTCGCCAGGTGATGGGGTCAGCAGGATGGATGGAGCCAGTACAGCAACCACACGCAGTATTCTGAGCAATTTTCCTGAGACTTGTTTTAAACCCTTCAAAGTCAAATCTCAAACTTAGGGGGTTTCTTCTCCCTAATTAAATTAACAGGCCATATGGTGTTTACTGTGAATGCCTGCAATATGGAAGGAGCTACCTCCTGGATCACTTTCTTTTTCAGAAGAAGCTGCTTTACCTGATGTCGCTGTTCTGAAATGTTCTTTTCAGCAGCGGGTGAGATGGGTTATTTCAGCCGCCGCCGCTGGTGTCACCTTCTGGTCTGGGAGATGAGCTGTGCCGTAACCTTCTCTGTGTCTGCAGCCTCTTTGTCTTCTCCCAGCGTTTGTAATGCTGTTGTGCTGCCCGGTGGCAGCATGCACAGGTCAGGGTTGGTTTTTCAGGCGTTTTCACATGATTGCTTTCTTGATCTTGGAGCTGAGGAGCATAGAAAACACCTCAAGGTGAGGGTTTGGGGGTGTTTTGTTAACAACTACTACTACTTTTGTATCAAGGGAAACGTTACCATCTCAGGAGTATGTGAAACAGAAAGTTTTGGAGTTCTCTTCTTTATTAACGGAGTGCTTAAAAACAGTACTTTGCTTGAGCTGCTTTTATCTTTGCATGAAATCTGGAGGAGGAAATTAAGACGTTGGGGAAGTAAATCACCAGCTTGTTACTGGGCCCTTGTATTTAGGTGAATGGCAAAGTGGGGGAGGCATCTCCAACCCTCCAGGAGAAATGAAGGAACAAAAGCTTGGATTTGCTGTCTGTATTCAGCTACTTTAAGTCATTTAGTAGGGTTTGGGGGAAGCGTAATTCTTCCGTGCGTGTGGCCTTTGCCGTTGGCTCATCCTGCGTCTCTGCAGCGTTGGAAGTGAACCTTGCTCTGCAATCTTAACTTGTTGGTAGATCTCTTTCGCAGGGGCTCGGTGCTGGCGGCAGGGCTGGGTTACCCTTCATCTTCAGCCAGGCTCGGTGTGCGCTGGGCTGTGTGGGCTCCCGGGGGCAGCCACATTTCCGTCCGCTGAAAACACGGAGCTGCAGTAGCATATTCCCTGTAACGTATGCTCAAAGGGTGTTTCTGTGCAGAAGAGCCTCTCTAAAGATAGCATCATGAAGTTCTGTGTTGTCAACCAGGGACAGTTGATCTAAAAAACAACATTTGATACACAGACAAGGTTTGCAAGTGCCATCTGGATTCTGGGAGATGAGCTGGGTTGTGTCTGTTTTGCATAAACTCACCAGGAGAAAAAAAAAAAGTACTTGTAGGCAGATTAATTCTTCGGGATCACCTGAGCAGGACTGTTTATTCCACGCAAATGCCCTCGGTGACATCGGACACCGGTGTAATCCCATACCGCCGGGCAGCGTGTGCTGGTTGTGCATCCTTGGGGTGCTGGAAATAGTCGTGGCGCTCAGTGCTGCGCAGTGCTCGGCCCTGCCCGAGTGCGGGACTGAAACCCAGGTGCAATCTATTTAAATGCTTTTGAGCCCGTGATATTTTCATCTGTTCTCCAGCCCGCTGCAGGACAGGACCCAAAAACAATGCAGAGCCCTACAGAAACGGCTGGATTTTTAGGGAGACGGGGGTGCAGGGCACGCAGATGCCTGTCCCCAGAAGTACACCAGCGCCCCGGCAGAAACCCAGAGAGCATCAGGCGCAGCCCTGGGCTGAGCGGCGGCGCCTGCATGTAGGTATAAAACATACTCTACTTCAGGGCCTGTTTTGTGACTTTCTAGTTCTCCTCTCATATGCAAATGTCATTTGCCTAATGGGCTGGTGAGTGTAATTGAAAGGCAGCCTGCACTTGCACCATAGTGAAAAGTCTCACCTGTGCCCAGGCACAGATGGGGCCCTGCCTGGCTGCTGCATCATTAGAGGGAATTTATAGGCACCGTGTCACAGGCCTTGCTGTGACTGGGGGGAGGATAGCCGTTTAAAACAAACTTGTTTTTTATGTTGTTCGTTTTTTTTTTTTTCCACTTGTTGGTGTGTGGGGTGCCATCTCTTTCCTCGTCTGCAGTTGTGGTGGTCACGCTTCTTGTTTAACCTCTGTCACCAGGTGACAGCGAGCAGCTCACTGCTGACCCGTTTGTGGCAGACCCAGGAGCTTGAAGCCCTTTCTGTGCTGTGTGTAGGATGATGATTTGGAAACGAGTGCATCAGCAGCCACCCCGTGTACGTCCCTGTCCCCTGGGAGCTGGGCCGAGCCCACCCCTTCGCTCCATCCCTTGAGGAGCTCTGGAGCCCCTAGGGCTGTCCGTGGGACACCTCTGCCTGCACCAATCGTGCCCGTGTGGTGTCCGTCTGCTTGTGTGGGGCTGTGGCTCCAAAAGGCCTTACAGGCCTGTAGGTGCCCACCCACACCATCTCTCTTGGATGCCTTTAAAATCCACCCCCCGTGCCTTGCTGCCAGGGCCCAGCGCGACAGGGTTATGGCTGGGTGCAGGGCGAAGGGAAGAGCGATTTGGGTGGGGATGTGAGGAGTTTTTCTCACAAATACCCTCTTGGTTTGGATCCCGTGCCTGTCATTGATCAGGAGTGTTTGTGGGGCTGCAGGTACTGTGCTCAGCACCCAAGGGGATGAGGCACTTCAGGGAAAGGGGCAGAGGCCCGGCTGGCCAGGTCCTGCCTGCGGCCCTCCCCTGGGACTTGGGCACCTGCACAAAATTGTTAATGCCAGGGGTGGAAACAACTTCTGCCCCCCTCCAGCACGCTGCGGGCCTCTGGTGTCGTGGAGCCCTGGTTTTAGGTCCCATTTAGTGGAGTGTCAGCCCTGGGGCTGGTCGGCAGTGCCTGACGGGTCCTGCGATGGGACCGAGCAGCCCATCGGAGTCATCCTCCAGGGACCCAAGGGGGCTCCTCCAGCCGTTTTTCCTTTGTCTTTATGTGGCTGCTTCGTTCTGGGCAGAGTTTGGATGTTTTTTCTTCTTCTGGCGAAGAAGACCTTTGTTTTCACCTGACCACGATGAGCTTCAGGACTTGCACCTGCCCTGCTCTGTGCTTCACAAACGGGTTGGCTTTTTCTAGTTTAATTGAGGCTTTTGGTAATAGCTTCAGGCGGCCTTGGTATTACCTTTGCCTCTCTGTGGTCTAGCGGGTTGGTACAGATGGTGGTCTTCTGCCTTGAGATCTTCTCACTTCTTAAAGAAGTGCTTGTGCTTTTTTACTTGGTGTTATTGGTGTGCTGCTTGGGGTGCTGGTATTTCTGGGTCTGCCTCATAGGAGTGGACCTTTTTTATCTTAGTTCCTCTATTGTTCAGTCTGAGTATTTCCTACTCATCAGACACCCTCACCCCTTAGACACCAGACCTGCTGGAGCCATTCTCGTTAGCTTCAGGTCCCTGCATGCTCAGTGGCATCTGTGATGCCTCATGAAATCCAGGTTTGCTCAGTGCTAGCTATTTTTGCAGTCAGTGGTGGTTTTTTAGGTTGATTTATAATGATGGGAACCAAATCATTGAGCAGTAGAGCTTGGGAGAAGGAGAAAGGGAAGAGGAATGCAACCCTGAATCATTGTTTTGAAGCTTCTGACTTAAACCATCCTCCTGTGGATCTTTTGGTCATTAGGCTAAAAAATCCTGAAATCTTCAATTACTCGATGACTTTAAGAAGAGTTGGTTGTGGCTTTCGATCCATCCTCTTATTTTAAAGAAACCCTGCCCTCAGCAGCTTTCTCCCAGCCCAGGCCCTGCAGGGGCATGCCCTGCAGCGTGCTGCCCCTGGCGCTGCCCAGCCGGTGCCCACGTTGCCCATCCTTGAGGTGTTTTAGCTGCCCCTCCTGGTTCAGCTGCGCTTGGAAGTGCAGCTGAAAACCTGCAGTTTTGCTCCCAAAAGCTATCCTGGTTATGAGCGACTTCCCTCCTGGTGTGCTGGAAGTCGGAGGGGGATTTAGGTGGCAGTCTGCAGCCAGGAGCATCGGGGCTGCAACATGAGGATTTGCTATGCTGGACACATTGGTCAGAAAGATCCTCTTAAGGGTGGGTGGGAGCTTCTGTAGAAACAGAACAGCCTCGTGCCGGTGCATGGGCTGCCTGCTTCTCTGCTTCAGCCCCTGCAAAGCAGGCACAGGCTTGCCAGGAACCCAGCGGCTCTGCAAACATCAGCTGGGACGGAGCACGGTGGCCACGTGTCTTGATGCAGAGGCAAGTGGTTTGACCTCGATCTCTTTCATTTGAAACGGCATGTCTGCAAGCACGGAGGTTAACAGTGCACCAGCAAATGAAATGGACCCTGCTTGACGTGAGGTTTTTCCCAAAGGGAGCTTCCCGGATGACTGATCCTGGGCAGGCAAGGATTCATCACGTAGTGAGGAGAGAGGAACCGCTGGTGGGAAGCCCTTAAGCAAAAGGGCTCACTGCAGTGACCTAGAAACAGCATCTTTCTCAACATCTGCTAAATTTCTTACAGAATTGGCTAGAAAATCACTTTCTCTTCCACAACTTTATTTTTCCTACTCAAATTAAGATCTGGGGAATAAATGGGCAGTGAAAAAGTAGGGTCAGCAGCCTGGTAGCTCAGAGCAGGCCATTGTGGCTTTTTTTCTGCTTCCAGCAATGAACCAAACTCACAGGGTGGAGGCTGCAGGATCTGTCTGCAAGATAGATGAGCTGTCCGATGCTCCCTGCTACAGCCTGTGCATACCAGGCAAGGTGCTTGGGTTGGGAACATCACTCTCAGTGCTCACCCGAACGTTTTGCAGCAGCCCTGCACAAAGAAAGGGCTGCATCGGCGGTGAGCGCTGCTGCAGCGTCGTAGCCGAGGCCGGGATTTTGTTCAGCCTCCTAGGAACAGTGCTGCAAAATCACAGCCCTGCTGCTGCAGAAATGCTGCCTGAAGGTTCCCTTCCCTGGGTGCTGCCGACGTTGTGCATGCCCTGCTCGTTGTGCCCGTGCCAGGGTGAGTCCGTCCTGCAGCTGGAGACGGCCTCCATGCCACCGGCCCCACACGGGCTGCTCCGTGGGCTGCTTCTCCTGCCGGGGCTGCTCCTCAAAGTCTGCACCAGCATCTCGTAATTTTCTGCAGCGAGCCCATATAAATCAGCGGATCCGTTTCTATTGACTATTAGGAGCTGTGGAGAGCCCCTCAGAGCTAATTAGTAATAAGAGGATGCCAATTAAATGCTGCTCCCTGGGCTATACTGTCACTTCTCCGATACTGCTGCGTTGAAGGGGAAGGTAACAAAATGGAGCTCAGCGCATATGTATTCCATCTGGGAAGCAGGAGAAGGGTGGAGCCGCTTGTTAAATGGCAAGCAGTCCAAGTTTTAAAAGGGTTTATGAGTGCTAGATAAAATCATATCCTAAATGCGGTCTCAAAGCCTTTGCAAAGGTAGAAAACATTTACAAAAGTTTGAGCTTGCTTTAGTGACTGTTCTCCTTTTCGGGTCACCCATTTACAGGTATGGAAGTTGTATCTTTATCTAGTCTGTACTGTTTAATGTAAGCAGGAAGAAAAAACATTTCCACACTGCAGATTATAGCGCAAAGGTGTTCGATAGAACCTAGGGGAATCCTCATAACAAATGAGTTTCATTTACCTTCAGCAGATCTTAGCCCAGCTTTGTTCTAAAAGCAGTGCTTGCACAAGTTTTGAAGGCAGTCTCACCCATACCGAAGGTTTTGCTTTGTGAAACTCCAGTCCTACCTTAACAGACGGGAGGATGAAATTGATTTCGTGCTGTTAGTACCCTGTGCAGCAGGCTGGCTTCTCCAGAGAGGGCTTGTGCTGAAAGCCCGCTAAAACTGGTGGGCATTGAATAGGTACCAAAAACCCGGCCGCTAATTAGGAGTAAGAAGAGCTTTGGGGTTGTTCTAAATGGGTACCTCTGTAACCAAGACGTGCTCCTGAGGAGCATGGAGGAGGGGGAGGAAGGTTGCAAGACCCCAGTGTTGTGCTGGGGGCTTTGGCCTTGCGGCACAGAGGCCGCCTTGCACACAAAACGGAGGCTGGAAAGAGCAGGCCTTTGGGGACAAGCCCTTAAAGCCAACTTCTGTAATGCCCTCATGCCAAAAGATTGGCAGAGATGGTAGAAGTGCTCATGTCACCCCTGTAAAGTGCAGATAACTCAATTCCTGCTTTCGCTGTGCGCAGCGTTGGCTATAAGTGAACCTCGGCCTCTTTGTTCCAGACACGACCTTTCTGTGTATGAACCAGTCCCACAAAATGGTCATTTCAAAAACACAAAACCTGACACCAAGCTGTTGCTCCGAGACTCTTTCTAAGTCGTATCCCTTTTGTACTTGTTGTGTCTGGGCTCCGCCGGGCTCGGGAGCTGTTAATCTTCCTCGTGTTTTCTTCCCCGTGGCAAACGAGAGGCAGATGTTCCCATCTGGAGAGCTCCACGCCCAAACACAGCCAGGGTGCTGGGAGGGCCGTGTGGCGGGCAGGGACTTCTGGGGACTAATTCATCCCTGGTTGTCAGAATTGTCTGGCTGGTTAGTTTAATTAGTCTCATTAGTTGCTTGGACATTGCTCAAATGCAGTTGGCCCTGATGAGGCCCTGGTTATAACCCGGCCGGGTGGGCTGAGCCATGCCGGGGGTGGCTGGGGGGGAGTGCTCTCCTGATCCCCACAGCGCTTTCCTTTCCACCTTGAAGGCTAAATCCTGGCTGCTGCCTTGGTTTTGGTGCCAGGGAGCTGAAGCTCGGAGCCAGCTCCTGATATCCAAGTCCCCGAATGTGTTTGCTGGGTGTGAGCTGTGCAGGGAGGGCAGGGATGGAGACGGCTTCTTGGTAAGCAGCCCCAGCTCCTGGGAGGCTGCTGAGCCAGGTGTAGGTGGCTGTGCGGCCAGCTTTCACCGTCTTAGTACCTACTCATAGGATCATAGACTCGTTTAGCTTGGAGAAGACCCTTAAGATCACAAAACCAACCATCAACCTGCCAACACTGCCAAGTCTGCTGCTAAATCATGTCCCTGAGCAACATTTCCACTTGTTCCTTGGTGTGGGGGTACCATGCTGGTTTATTTCCTTGCACAAGCAAGGCTATGAGAATTTGGGGGCCCCTGACCAAGCCTGTGGGGGATTTTAGATGCGATAATAGCTCGTGGGGTGGATTTCTGCAGCCCTTGGTTTGCACCACTGGCTCCGGTATGGATCCATCTCGTCTGGCTGGGAGCAGAGCAGAGGAGAATTGCTGCAAAGTCCAACCTGGGCTACTGATGAGTCTGTAGAGTCAGGAACATTAATAGGTTTTTATAAAAATCACTGAAGGGCAAGACAGATAACGATCTGCAGTCTGCCTTCAGGAATAAATTATTAATCTTATTTCCCTTATTAACTGCTTTCTGGACTGGTTGCGAACGATAAAATACTTTGCTCTTTCAAGTTCTCCTATCCAAGCTTCGTATTGAATTGAGATTTAAAGTGAAACAGCTGTGTGTGGGAGAGAAATAGATGGCAATGGAGCTACACGCGTTTATTTTTGATTTATAAAATGCCTGTCCCAGACTCAGCAGCTCCCTCCTGAGCGATGCGAGGCTCTCCTGCGAGGTGCCGAGTCCTCTCCACTCCCACAGCATCTCGCAGATCAGGAGCCTAGATGTGCTATAAACCCAAGCAAAACAGTGTAAAAATAGGCTGATGGCGTTGAGTGGAGGAAGTATCCCTGCAGCACCATCAGCTACCCGCTGCCACAGATGCTGTAGTATCGTCTTATACAACTCGGCGTGGGGGCAGGTGGACAGGAGCGAGTGGACTCGGCTGACCACCGTTGCCACCGACCCATTTCATGCTCCTGTCCCCCAGGTCTGGCTGTAAGTTCTCATTTATTGACCCAAGGAGACCTCTGGAAGCCACCCTAAATGCAGATAGATGTCAGTAGTCGTGTAGCAATGTAACCTCCTAACTCCAGACCTCTTCACTCTCTGTCTTCCCCCCCAGTGAGGACTTAGCCCACTCCTCCTCGTCTTCCTCGGGCTGCTGCATCAGCTGCCTCGTTTCTGATGCTTATTTTCTGCCTTTCCCATGCAGCACTTTCTGATGCAGTGATGCTGCAAAAAGATAAAATATTGGGTCTTTCCTAGGCGCCGTGATTTCATTTTGAGCTTTGGGGAGCTGCCTGGAAGCAGGTGATGGAGAGATTGCGATGGAGCAGCCGTAAGCAGCGTCTGCTAAAGTCTGAGTAGCAGCACTGTTGCTTTGCATGCAGATGAGAGGTTATCTGCAAGCCTTGGAGAGCCGCAAAGGTGCTCTGCAGATGGCTTAGAGCTGTCAAGGGGAGGGAAAGGCAACCTTAGAGCAGAGGGAAGATGTTAATAAAATTTAAATGTAATTCTTCCCATTTCTCAGTTCCTAAATGTGAAAAATATTAGCTTGGTGGAGACTGAAAACAGATGGTGAGCAGTTGGAGCAGATAAGCATGTTATTCAAAATAAACATTCGCCAAAGCTGGGGAGGTGGCGAACCATATTTCATTTCACCCTATTTACATTATCGGGTCAGGTTACACTGATGCTGCCTCTTGTTTGCATTCAGATTATCAACAGGGAACCCTGCAAAGCAAGCCTACTGCAGCGGGCCCTTGTAATCACAGACACGGTTGGGCTGGAAGGGAGGTTTTGGGGCCATTTCCCTGGCCTTTTCTCCCAGACAATATATTAGGTTCGTTAAAGGAACTCCCCTAGACCATCAGGGTCGTGCCAGCCACCGGAGAGGGCACCGGGGTCCTCAGCTTCCCTGTTGCAAATGGTCTCTGTTACCATTTAGACAAGCTTTGTGTTGCTTTATCCTAAACCTGTGACTTTTACCCATTTAAATGGGGTAGGGGGGAGGGGGAATGAGCCTCTGCTTCAAAGGGCTGTTTCTAGAAGTGCTCGTCTGGCTGACCTGTAGGCATTTTGTAATTTACGCCTCTAGTCCGAGCGGTCATCTGAGGTGCTAGGGCCAGTGGAAATGGAGACGCATCTAGAGCGTGGCTCGTCTCACCTGCTCTGATGAATATTTTAGGATGGGCTGAGCTGCCCTCGCAGGTCTCTGCCTTTCGGTGGGCTCCAGAAGGTGCCTGCGTGGCCGGCTCTGAGCAAGCGCCCGCGTGCCCCACGGCTCTGTCCTGCCAGACCTGACCTTGGGCTCTGCTCCGGGACAGCAGCCGGGGAGGCAGGTCTGAACCTGGGGATCTTCACTTTGAGTGGCTCTTCAGGGTGGCTCTTCAGGTTTGGGGCACATTCTGCCTATTCTGTATGAAAGGTGAAAACATTTGCTCCAGTTAAACCTCTCAAAGTCTCGTTTTGCGACTGCTCTCTCCACCCTGCAAGCTGCAGAAGCAAAAAGCTGGCTGTGCGGCACCGTGTCCTGTTCACTGTGCTTCTTCCTTATTTCTTCCAACGCGTTTCATGTTTTGACTTCTACAGAAAGCTGGAGCACGCTAAGCTAGAGTGCCTGCACCCACCGAACGGCTTTGTGAGAAACAGTTCAGGCTCCGTGCAGCTTTTGGCAGGAGGAGCCACAGCATCGGTGCCAGGGCAGGCAGGTTCCTCCTGCCTGCTGAGCCGGCGACAGGGAGCCAAGGGGATCCTACACCTGCATCAAAAACACCTGGAGATACCAGTGTCTGTGCTGGGTGTGCCCCCCAAACGCTCAGCCACTGGCTTAAATGGCTTTCCTGTGAAGGAGGAGGAAAGGCTTTACCCTCCTGAGCTGGCAGCAGGGGTAAGAGGCAGCACATACAGCCTGTGCTCACACGGGGTAGCTGTATGGTGGTGGTTGTGCCCCTATAAACGTTATTATGTAAATTGGTATAAAGCTCTCCGTTCTCTGCATCATATCGGTGGCTGTCTCTCTTCCTGTGCCCTTTGCTCTCTGCAAGCTCGGGGCTCAGCTGCTGCCACCAGATGAAGGGTTCTGCTTTTGCATCGCTCTGCAGAGCCGAGAGCAGAGCGCCGGGCTGTCCGCCTGCCTCCTCGGGCTCCTCCTGGTCCTGCTTTGCTGGGAAGGTAACGCGGCATTTTTCTTTCTTTTCTTTACTTAGTTTGCTCTCTAATTGCTAAAGGCACTTAAGAATTAATTCCAGTTCCAGAGTATTTGAGATGGTCCCTAACGCGTGACTATTTTTACTTGTGCCTTTTTCCTTTTCTCAAACCCACAAGCACGAGGAGATTAATAAAGTGGCTTCTTTATACAGTTTACAATGGGAGCAAATGCTAGCCATTCTTCTGAGGTTACCTATCATAGCAACACTCTCTTTATACTAAACACGACAGCCAGAAGACTTCTTTAAAGAAAATAAACCCAATGAAATCTGTCTGGGTGTTCAGGCTGCCTGCTCCAAGGCATGTCCCTGCGTCGTACAGCTCAAGCCTTGGTGAGCAAGGAGCAGGGCTTCTCCCCAAGCACCACTCGGAGCCCCGGATTTTCCCCTGATGGGTGCAGCTTGGCTCTTCCTCCTCTCCACGCAGGGGACCTCGTGGTCTCTTGTACACCTGGGTCCGTAACTGGGACGCAGTATGTAGGGCACGCAGCATAAACTGAAATATGCCTACAGCTGTCCCCGAGCCAGCCAGAAGCTTTGCAGCATCTGAAATCTGGAACTCCGATCGCTGTGAAATCTGCTCTTCAGACTTCATCAGCTTTTTGAGAATATGAAATTCTCGCACCAAGCCAAGACTAAAACAGCATCTCCGTGCTCGGGTTTTGCTTTGCTCCAAGTGAATCATCTCCCCATGTGGAGCTCCGGCACCCGCCCCGCGTGGCCGCGGCGCTTCGTCCTCTCCCCAGGTTGACATTTGCTGTTTCTGGGCGCCAAGTTAGCGCGTGGCGCTGCGAAGTCTTGCTGGTTGGCAGCTCGATGGCACAAGCGTCGTGCCATAAACACATCCAATCTGTGTCCTGCAGGCTCTGTTGGAAAAATAACGACACAACATTTGTAAATGTTTCAAAAGGAGATGCCATGAGAGCAAACCTTCCAGCCCAGTCTCCTTTGGCAGGGGCAGCGGCTGTGAGGAGCCCGGGGTGGCTGCGCATCCAGCACCAAGGTCTCGGTTGGGGTTGGAAGGAAGCCTTTTTGATGGAGAACCCATCAACATTTCCAGTGTAGGCAGATGTCCTGAGACTCGGAGTATTTGGTCATGGACACATCTTGGTGGTGTGACCCAAAGAGCCCCAGTGGCACTGAAGCACAATTTCAGGTGGCTGACGTGCTGGTGGGACCTGCAGGCGTTTTGAGGAGCTTCTCAGCATCCTCTGTGCATCTGGATGTTGCCGTTGGTGAGCGAGTAAATATATCCAAATGCTGAAATGGGGAAGGAGGAGTGGGGGAAGGCGCCGTGCCTCCAGGGACAGACCCGCTGGCTCGTCTGTAGCCCTGGGTCAGCGGGAGGCTGACTCCAGCCCTCGCTCACGGTCTGCTTTGCTCACGTGACTCTCGTTAAATGGATGTGTTTGGACTAAAAATCGGGAGTTTTAGAAAGATGGTTTTTATCTGCATTTATAGATGCCCCGGGTCATTAGCAGGAAGCTTTTAAATTTCACAGCCCTGGTTGCTGCTCGCCTGTCTGTCAGCGCGCCTGGAAGAGGAGCTGTTGGCTCCTCCCGGGGCTCGGGTTCGGAGCCTCGTGCAGTAAACCCCTCGTGACGGGGTTTATTTCGGGGGAATAAACTCCATCTGACTTCCCCCGCCCCTGCTGCAAATTAACTTAATTAGCTCTGCTTTCTTTGCGGGTGCTCCGGCGCCGTATTTAACGTGCCCTAGGACTGCGTTAGGAGGAAGGAGTTCTCCTGAAGGATTGGGCTCTTCCCCAATGGAGCAAGCGAACTCAGGCCAGGCTCTGACTCTTTGGCTCTCCTGCTCCATTTGCTTAGGGTGGGAGGAACGAAGGGGGTTGTTTCCTCCTGCCCTTGCCATGATGCTGCCCGCTGGGGTGTTACCTGTGAGCACAAACACTGGCAGTCTTCCTGCGGCAGTGTGGTGGTAGTTGTACTAATGCTGTGTTTGTGCACGAGTGTGGCCGGGCACACCAGTGCCAAACCACGTGTGAGTGGGACCAAACGCCCTGGAATAATTGGCAGTATGGTGTTAGTATCGGTCTTACATTACTGTGTTAAAATTGACTGTAGTTTCCCATGGCTTTGGTATCTCTCTGCTTTGTTCGCGGTAGCAAAGCCCAGCAAATGTTGTTTCTGGAAGGCAGGCTGAAGCGAAGACACAAACCTGCTACCGTGGCAGCACCACGAGCACGGGTTTCACCGCGATTCCAGCCCCACCACCCCAGTCACTCCAGCTGTGCTGAAGTGGCAGGAAAACACGGGGCCTCAGCATCCAGCCAGCGCTGCCCCTGCCTCCCCCAGACAGCCCTGCAACCAGAAAAAAACCACAAGGAATAACAAACTGAATTTGTTACCTCGCTGGCTTTAGCAGGGACGTGCCCTAGGGGAAATAAAGCAGCCAGCTCGTGCAGGGCACGCGGGGGCAAGGCAGGTGCTGGTGCCTCGCCGAGAGGATTCCTGGCCAGCGCCGTGGCTGCACTCCCAGAGGTGGCAGCTTCGTTGTCAGGAGTGGCGGAGCAGCAGGTTTGGTGCTGGTGTTCTCTACCTGCTCAGTGCTTCTCTTTATGGGAACGCAGCATTTAATAGGAGCTGCCCGAATTTGAGAGCTGGTTTTCTTACAGCTGGTAGGTATTTGTAAGAACAGCAGTGCTGTGTGGCAGGGGTGTGTTTCCATGCCACCAGCAGGTGATTACAGCACGCGGTCTCTCTATCAGCAGTTTGAAGAGGCATCACCTGCCCTTAATTACAGGAGCCAGCTGTCCCAGGCACAGGCCAGGACGGTGGCTGCCCTGCGTTGGTTTTTCCAGTGGTGGATTTGGAAGCACTCTCTTTCAGCAGGCGATGCGGGCTGTGCAAGGGGCAGGAGCCCCAGGCAGATGCTAGGAACGACCAGCACCCGTTCGGCAGGGGCATCGCGCAGCGGGGAGCTCGCCAGCAGAGCTGCATGTGGTGGAGGAGACCCGGGCAGAAGAGCCGTGCCTGGCAGGGAGGGGGCACGCACGTGTCGCTCTGCTGCCTGCCTCCATCCCTGCAACACGCTGCGAGCTCCTCTGGCAGCGTGCTGAGCAGCGACGTTCGCTTTCCTGGGAGCACAAACCCATTTTGCAGGTCCAGATGTCTCTGCTTACCAACAGCAGTCGAAGAAAATTGCTCCATTTCGCCCTCTGCGAGCATCCAAACCTCGCAGTTTCATCTCTTCTTGGCTGGATTGAAGGGGAGCTCTCCCACTAGACTCCCGCCGGCCCCGCTGCTCGCCAGTGCCGGGTGCTGATGGGTGCACCACATCGAGCTGCTCCTCTGGGCCCTTGGCTCCATCACCCAAAAAGCAGGTGGCCCGAAGCGTGCACACAAGGGGAAGAAGGGAAAGGGAAAGACAACTGGCAGCCCCATCCCTCCCCACACCGCCCCCAAACCAGGGCACAGATGGACATGCTGGAAACCTGTCAACGTTTTTGTGAAGGGCATGCTGGAACGCAGTCACAACTCATTAGTGAGCTAATCAAACGAGACAGGCGTCGCTCGGAGGAGCAGAAAGTGGTCAGCGCGTTGCCGAAGGGATGGCTCGCGTCGGGTGGCCCCGCGCTGCTCAGCTGAGGTTGCGGTGCCCAGTGCCTCCTGGGGAGGTTTGTGCTGCTCTTCAGAGATGCTCAGGCTTCTTTTATAGTGTCAGAAGTATTTTCCTGTCTGGATTTAAAAACAAAACAAAACAAGGCTTGCATTAGCACCTATTTCTGTCTTGTTTCCTTCCGAGGATGAGTTTGGAGCCTGATGCTGGAGCGAGGAGCACAGCCACCGCGTCCAGCTGAGCTGCGTTAGAGAGAGAGAGACCCCACACAGGAGAGCGGCTGCAGATGCCTTGTGTTGAGTTGTTTTCAAGACACTTTGACAATTTCGGTACCTTGCTGGTGTGGATGCCACCCTCCTCACAGCTCAGACCTGGCAGAGGTTTTGGAGAAGTCACCTCGGGGCCGGGCGCAGCGGACACGGGGCGGTGCGCGCTGCCTGGGCACCCGGCCTTCGGCAGCAGGCGGGAGGCGAAGGGCAGGGGCCGTGGTTTCAGCTGGGGCTGGCGCTGCCTCCAGGCACCCGTGTGCTTCCTTGTGGGCCAGGAACTGCGTCGCCGCGCGGGCTCGCTCATGCGTGTGTGTGCGGCCGCGTCTGTGCAGCGCGGGGAGGCTGCGCTCGGCGTTCACGAGGGAGAGAAGGGGCAGAAATGCTCAATTTGTGAGTTTGCTTTTAAAAACCAAACGTGCAACCAACCCGTGAGCCATCATGGGCGTACCTGGGAGTACCGAGGGGATTTAAAGGACGAGGGGAAGCAAAGCAAACAGGAAAATGTTTGTGGAAGCGTTTTTGGGCTCGAGGGGTGAGAAAGTATGGTTGAGAGACTTTGATGGTGAATATCAGCATCCCGAGCCTGTGTGCCAGGGTCTTGGGGTGACCACTGCACCCCAGGTGTGTGGCCACCTGCACAGGTCCATGCCCTGCTCCTGTCTCTATGCAGAGCAGCCGGGCAGGCTTGTGTGACTGTCCCTCCTTCCATCTTCACCACCACAACTCTGCTTCGCGAGCTCAGCAGGGAAATCCTTGTCTGTGACTGTCAATAACATTACCACATTCTCTTTGTACAGTTGCTGGTGAGAAGAGGGTGCCAGTGATGCCCGGATCGCCCGTGGAAGTGAAGATTCAGTCCAGATCCTCTCCTCCCAACATGCCGCCGCTGCCCCCCGTCAACCCCGGCGGCCCCCGGCCCGTGTCCTTCACCCCAGCTGCACGTAAGACACCAGTAACACTGCTTGTCCACGAGACTAAATCCAGCGAGGAGGGAACTTGGCTTGTAGAAGTCACTAGTGGGGTTTCAGCTGCTTGCCAGGGCCGCTAGCCAGCATGGCGAGCATTGGCAGTGCCGTGTGGTGGTAATGGAGCGAGGGCTGGGGGCATCCCGCTGCTTCACTGCTTACACAGGATGTGTGATGGGGTCTGTAATGTTCCCCCAGCACCTGCCAGCTCCTCCCTTGGCCCCAGTGCTGCTGCAGTCGCTTCAAGTCACTCTCCTTGCAGGTGCAGCCCTGATTTCTGCAGTGAACTCCTTAAGAAATTGAAGTTTTTTATCAGGTTGGCTTCAAAGGAGCCAAGAGCTGGGCTTTTCTCTGTATCTTTGGAGGAGTTAATTCCCACTCTGCTGTATCTTGCTTTGCAGACAGCATTTCTGCAGCTGAGATTAGAAAGTTTTCGTCTTTTAATTTCCCAGCCTCAGAAATTCCTTGCTGTCCGTCCAAATTCTCTTTTCTCCCTGCTTGCTTCATAATCTTTCCTAAGAAGCTGCAGTTCATCCTTGCCCTGCCCAGCCGCAGAGCAGCCTCATGCCAGCAGCTTCCTTCACCTAGCTTGTTGCTTGGAGGTGGCTTCCCCAAACAGCCTTTTCTCACACCCTAGAAAGAGCACAAGCTCTTTTTTCCCCCTTATACAACATTTAAGCCATCATCTCTTAAAAGCATTATTCCAGAGCAAAGCCATTTTATTTAACATTTGGGCTTGAAATTATCTTACCCGCACAAGTGGCACATACATATTTTTCAGGCTCTGCCTGCCTTTTGTTCCCCGTGCTGACAGTCTCCCTAGCTGGTTCTGTGTTGCTTTGCTATCCACGGTGGTGTCTGGGCTATCTCACAGTTTCGTGTTGGCAGGGGATTTCGCAGATTTACAATTCAGCCTCTCTTTCAGGACACTCACTAATGTATTGAGTGATGCTGGCAATAACGCTAATCACTGGGTTATCCCGCCAGACACGTTGTCCCCATCTTTATACACTGAGGGTTTTTTAATGGCTCTCCTTTTGCGAAGGCAGAAAAAGACCATTAGCAAAGTGACAGAAATTAATTTTTCCAATCAGGTTGTTTGACACACTGTTAAGGCCCAAGTAGCCTGAATCTGCTGATTCCAGATGACTTAATTGCCTCTTTTCAGGAGAGATGAGAGCTGCAACCTGTAATGAAGTTTACTCTTGCTTTTTAACTTCTCAGCTGTGCCTGAGGGTCTTGGTCAGAGCCAGGCTGTGTGAACCCTGCCCTGCAAAAGCCCACAGCGTGGGTAAGCGAGGAGGAGCACGCTAGAGGAAGGCTTTGCCTGCGTGCAGGCAGCGAATCAGTAACAGAAGGCTTGGAAAAACAAGGAAAGTCTTAAGCTGTTCAGTACCTAAAGCAGGTTTTAATGGTGTAGCCCTAGGCGATGACTTTTCCGTTCCTCCTCACACCTGTAATTCCACCAGGGTCTGTGTGCTGTCTCCCCAGCCTGCTCTCGCTTGCTTCAGCTCTGCTTTCTCATCTGGAGCCCAGGACCTGGTAAGGCTCCGTGGTCTGTGGCTGAGCAGATCCTGGAGATAGGCAGGATCAGATAACTGCCAGCTGCTCTGCGGTAATCCAGTTTGCAAGAGGGTCAGACAGGGTGAGCCTAAAAATGCTGAGAGCAGTTACTGGAGCTGCGTCCATCCAAAGACAGCCCCGGCTTGCTGGGCTGCCACAGCAGCGCCCGAGTTCATCAACTGCTGCCTCCTGCCCTGGGCAGCCCCTGCAGCCCCTGCAGCCCCTGCTCCTTCCTGCCTGCACGCAGAGCAGCCCATGCTCTCCTCCTCCTTCCTGTGAAAGAAAAGAGGAAGAGAAATAGAGAATGGGGCAAAGTGCCTCAGCCGCAGCCTTCAGAGGGCACAGAGCTGAGCGGCCCGCCTCTGCTTGAGAGGAGCTCCTCCTGGGTGGCTTTGCCCCACGTTTATAACGTTTGTATCATGAATTAAATGCTCATTATGAGTATTTGTCCTTTCAAACCAGCTCAGTGCTGGCTGCTACACCCCTTATTGCTAATCCTGTGGGTGCGTGCGGTGTCTCTGCGGGACATCTCTGCTCCTTTACTGGCTCGGGGAGGCCGGTGTGGGCAAGAAGTTCCCAAGTGGCATTGATCCATAGCACAAGGCGTGAGCTCATTTTGCCTTTACACCTCTGCCCTCACAATCTGAAACGAGAACTTACCTTCACTTCATCGTCCCTGTGCGTGCAAAGGGACGTGTCTTCGTTATGCCCCCAAAAAGCCTTTCACCCCTTGGTTAGCACGAGCCAGCTTTGAAGGTCTCTTCAGCCTTATCTTTCCCTTGGATCTTAACTGACTGTGGTTCATCTTCCCCGGGCTCACCACGGCAGGTCCAGGTGTGTGGAGCCTGCACACCCTCGGTGTGCCCCAGGGCGGTTTAACTGCTCGGCTACGTCCCGTATTTTTCTCTGAAAACCCCAAACCGGCGGTGTTCTTCGGAGGAGCCAAGAAGCAATCTTTGTGAGGCTGCGGTGGGAGTTTTTGCATCTCTCACGTGCTGTGAAACTTCAGGAGCAGCACACGCCTTCCCCCGCCCGGGCATGCCAGGGTGCGAGGGCAGAGCATTGGCTCTGGTGTCCTTCAGCGCTCGCCTTCACAAAGTTTTTGGGTCTGGGCTTTTAAGGATAACCCAGTGCGTCAGCTAAATCTCTATTTAGATGGTGTACTTTTCACCTCTAAAATTCTGGGTTTGTGTGGAGTTGGGCCCCAAGCGCACAGCTGCTCTCCACCGTTTCCCAGACACGACTTCAGATTGCACAACGGCAGCGTGGGGATGTCAACAATTTATTCTAATCCCTCGCGGACTTCCCAAACTTCCCCAACCGAAGGCTGTTTCAACATGCTTTCTGCTTGGAGGAGGCGAAGGCGCAGATGGGACCAGGTTGGGAAAACAAGCGTGTTTGTGAAACACCCTGCGAGGCCCCGGGGAGGCACGCGGCTGGGCACATGGGCAGGAGGAGCCCCTCGGGACGTGCCGCCAGCCCCCCGCAGCACCTGAGCTCCGGTGCCCGTCGGCAGGTCCCGGGCTGCGGCGAGCACTGCGGGCTGCCCATAAATGATGTGGCCGGGAGGGATGGTTGGATCGGCTGGGGCGTTGCTGGTGACCATCCCCATCCTCTTAAACAGTAGCCCTTGGGGACGTGCCCACCTCACACCAATAACACTTTTTCTCTGCCTTGCAGTGCCCAACGGGATAAACCATTCCCCCCCGACGCTCAATGGGGCACCGTCCCCCCCCCAGCGGTTCGGCAACGGCCCTGCCTCCTCCTCCTCCTCCTCCCTGACGAACCAGCAGCTCCCCGCCACCTGCGGGGCCCGGCAGCTCAGCAAGCTGAAGCGCTTCCTCACCACCCTGCAGCAGTTCGGCAACGACATTTCTCCGGAGATCGGGGAGAAGGTCCGGACCCTCGTCCTGGCCTTAGTGGTAAGCACGGCCAAGCACGGCCCCGCGGAGCCACACGGCGGCCGGGGGGGCTTTGCTGTGGCAAAAGCATGGTAGCGGTGGGATCCTGGCAGCCGCCACGTGCCGGCGTTGCACAACCCCGTGTGTCTTTACAAGCACGGCTCCGCAGTGTTTATGCTTTCTGGTAAACTCGCTGACTTTTATTTCTCGTCTTCAGTGGGTTTCAAAAGCTACTTGGCCGGTTGCGTTGCTTTGACATGAGCCCGGCTGCAGCTGAACCTAAGGAAACCCAGAAGATTTTGGACTGAACTTGATTACAAAAGCTGCATGTCTGGGGCTTTTTGCCATCCTTGCTGGAAGCTGTGGCTGTGCTGTGCTTCCTGGTTAGCTGTTTTGGGTGAAGCTTCCACACAGGTCAGAGGAGACTGCAGTTTTCTGCTAGGGAAACATTTAATTCCTTGCACCCCATAAGCCTAGAGTAGGAGGGATTTACAACTTCTGGAAAATTGGTAGTTGGAAGTTGAAAGCTGCTCTGTCTGAGAGCACCTCTGACTGCAGACCACTGCTTGTGCACCCGCTGTGGGTAACTGGTGGGCCTGTCATGCCCAGGGCCCCATCCTATTTCCTGCAGCTCTGCAGTACGGTGTGGGGGCGTTGAAAGCACATCTTTCTGAGGGGAAGGAGGATGCTGAATTTTGGGGCTTCCGGAAATGCCGTGTGGGGGTAGTGTCTGCATCTACCCCTTTCCAAAAGTCCAGTTCTAAGTCTGGAGTGTGTGGAGAACCTCCTGATGCTTCAAGCATTTCAGTTCTGATACACGGTGCTGGGCCCAGTGTATTTAATGGGCTTCTTTCCTCTTTATGGGCTGTCCCGCGCAGCTTAGCGCAGCCCCACCAGCACTGCAGGGTGAACCATTGCCGAGGTCTGTAGGAGATGGGAAACGTGCTATTGCAGCTGGAGGCCTCAGCTTCTGATACTCTGCTGCTTCGCCTGCATTAACAAAGAAATTGGTGGCTGTGCAAACTGTCATTCGGTCATACTCGTGTTTAGGACAGTCTGAGGGTGCAAAGACAAAAAGGGGCTTGGTAAATAACACCTCTGTGCAGCTTTTGCCCTTGGATTTGCAATAGCTGAGGCTATATAGCATGCACAAGCAGTAGATGTATAGCCTCCTGTCCCTTTGCATCTTTGGAGAGCTGAAAGCGTCCTTCAAAAAAGAAAAGAATGGGTCTGGCTGCAGGATTGTATCTAAGACTTGCAGATTCACAAATTCACTGCTAGAAATGGCTGTGCAGTCTCTGTGCGAGCCTAGCCAAGGCCCTGGAGCACAGCACCATGCCACCAGCCCAGCTGCACCATCACCCAGCACAGCTCCTGAGCTGGTTTCTGCTTTTTGGCAGGCTTGCTCTTGAGGCTCAGTGCACAGCAAATGGGGCTGGACTGCAGGCACAGAGTATTTCTGCTTCCCAGATTGGCATGGGCAGAACAAATGTGAGGCTGGATGCAGCCTCGGGTTTTTACAGAACTTGAGCACTGGATGCAAAATGCTGCCTCCGAAAGCAGGCAGGCCTGTATATTTCCGTGGGTGTAAGGTAGTAGCTTAGCTTACCACTTTGGAAAGGAAATGAAAAGCTGTTCATGTTCCCTGCTCATCCTTCTCACCCCTGACAGCAATTACTGCTGCAGGGACGAGCGTTGTAGGTGCAGTGTATCCAATGCTGCTTGTCCAGGGAGTGCACAGCCTAAACAGCCTTGGGGGAGCCCGTGCTGCTGGGGTGAGCAGCAGGCTGGCAGTCGCTTTGTGGGTGGCAGATAGGTGAGATGAGCTGAGCTGAAAGGGGGAAAGGAAGGAAGGGGGAAGGAGAGCAGCTCAGAGCAGCTGGAGCCACTGCCTGGCTCCCCTGGCTTGCCCCAGGCCACCTGGGCAGGGTGCAGGAGGTGGCAGCTGGGTCCCACTGCCTCCAGAGCAGGTCCCTGCCTCCCACCCCAGAGCTGGGAGCGCCTGGCTGCGTGCCATGTTCACGCCTTGCCTGGTGTGGTCGATCTCCCTGCTTTCTGCTCCGTTGACCTGAGTCTTTTTGGCTGTGCTAGGCGGGATCCGATGCAAACGTTGTCAGTCCTGTCACGGCAGATGCAGTCTCCCTTCCAGTTCTGTTCATTTTGAGCTGTTTCCCAACTGTCTAAAAATAAGAGCAAATTGTCATTTCATTTCTTAATTTCTTTTCTCAGAACTCAACGGTGACAATTGAGGAATTTCACTGCAAGCTGCAAGAGGCGACGAACTTCCCCCTAAGGCCGTTTGTGATCCCCTTTCTGAAGGTGACAGTGAGCTGGTGGGGCTTGCTAACAATTTGTGTGTTGGTCTGTGCTACTTGGCAGCGTGTCACTAGTAGCAAAGCTCTCATTTCAAGCACCAGAACAATTTTGTTGAAGTCCAAGACAGACTGCGCAGACCATAGCGATCGCCATGTGCGACTGGCTCACGGAGAGCTAACGTTGTAATGAGTGCCACGTATGTCTGCTTGCGTGTCAGGGATAAGTGAGACAAACCAAGCTCTGTGCTGCACCTTCTCATCCAATAATCTGATTTGCCAGTGCTCAGATCTAGAATATTTGGGGTGTTGGCACAGGGAGCGTGCCTGGAGCAGCTCGGTGCTGTGATCATGCTGAGATCACACAGGCAGATCTGCACGGCGCAGGCATCCCAGGAGGGAACGCACTGAGCGGGGGCCCAGGCTTCACCTTTTATTGCTCGCAGGGGTTTTGTGTACGGAGCAAATGCCCGTGCAGCCCGCGTGAAGCAGAGCCCTGCCTGTTTTCCAGGCCAACCTCCCTCTGCTCCAGCGCGAGCTGCTGCACTGCGCCCGGGCTGCCAAGCAGACGCCGTCCCAGTACCTGGCACAGCACGAGCACATCCTGCTGAACGCCACCACCGCCTCCCCAGCCGACTCCTCCGAGCTGCTGATCGAGGTGAATGGCAACGGGAAGAGGCACAGCCCGGACAGGTAAGAAGAGCTTGTACCACTGCCAAGTTCCTGAAGACGTGGGTTTTCACAGCAGCAAAGGCGAAACGAAATTTGTAGCGGCGTCCAGGGCCAAACTGTAAGATCTTAGCACTCATAACAGCTATGTGAATGAGACAGTGCTGGCTGTCCGTGGCTGTAGCTTCTCCTCACAGTACTCCTGCACTGAGAGCTCAGCTGGGGATCCTTTCTGAGGGCTTTCAGGCAGATTCTGCCCCAGAGGGACTAGTTCAGTAGATGGTCACTGAAATACCTGGGCTGGAAAGGCGGAGAGTGGCGGCACTGTCAGTGCTAGGAGGGATACGGCTCATTTTCACTACTTTTATTCCAAGAAGAAGTTGTTATGTAATTATGTGGAGCACACATCAAATTTATAAAAACTGTGAAATCTTAATTTGGTCATGCTTGGAAAGATGAATCACAACACTCAGGCATTTTGAACTTTTTTTTTTTTAACGAGGTCATTTCGTGGATTTGTTCCCAAGTTGAGCATGTTTGGTTTAGCTCCCTGCTTTTACCCCCCAGTAAAATCATCATTGCCCCAATTCTGCATCTTTCCCTTTCTGAGCACGTTGATGCGGCGCTAACGAATCCTGTCTGTCGGTGTGCTTGCAGAAGAGAAGACAACAGCTTCGAGAGAGAGACGCTGCCGACGGAGCCCCCGGCCAAGCGGGTGTGCACCATCAGCCCCGCGCCGCGGCACAGCCCAGCCCTCAGCATCCCCCTGATGAACCCCGGCGGGCAGTTCCACCCCACCCCGCCGCCCCTCCAGCACTACACCTTGGAAGACATCGCCACCTCCCACCTCTACAGAGACCCCAGCAAGATGCTGGAGCACAGGGAGATTCGGGACAGGCACAGCAGCCTCGGTGAGAGGGTCTGACGGGCTTAGGTTGTGGGAGCTGCGAGGTCCAGCAGTGGAGCTGAGGAGTCTGTCCCTGGTTGGCCCCTGCTCAGCCACTCACACCTAAAGCTGGGTAATTCCAGGCACGCCCCAAAAGATCAGAGTAAGGAATTCAGAGAAAACCTCTAGCATTGAAAGGTTTGAGAGCAGGGAATTCAGAGAAAACACCTAACGTTGAAAGGTTTGAAGCAGGAAGGCTGAGAGGCAGAGCGGGTATTTCCCTCTGTCTGTATAAAGGATGGAGCCACCGAGGATGAGGAGGAAGGACCTGGTGTTTGTTCTGAGCGTAGCCAACCCAGCAGGCAAAGATGATGACCATGGGAACAGAACGGAACTTTTCAGAGGTGACTCAGCCAGGAGCTGTGTGAGGCCTGGAGAGAACGGAGCTTGACCCCCTCCTCTGTCCCCAGCCCTGCAGGGGGTGTGTAGGTGAGCTCTGTTTCCAACAGGGCAGCCTGAATCACCAGCTCTGAGCTCCTACGGCTTTATAAAAAGGGAACTGCCCTCCCAAGCGAGTCAGGTCCAGTGAGGGGACTGTAGCACTTCTGAGATGGTGACACAAGCAGGGGTACAAGCACCAGCATGCAATTAGCCTTCTCTTTGGGAAGTGTTTGAAATCACAGCTGTACATGGTTAGAAATGCAGCTCTGTTTGTTGCTTCAGGGCCACGTTACCTCTCCAGCTCTGAAAGGTCCATCTAACCCCTGTTGTGGCTGTGGTTTGTTGCAGGTTTGAATGGAGGGTACCAGGACGAGCTGGTGGACCACCGCTTGACAGAGAGAGAGTGGGCTGATGAGTGGAAGCATCTGGATCATGTAAGGAGCACTGGGAGCTGTGGGAAGCTCTGTGGGACACAACCCAGCACTCACCTGCCCCGATCTGTGATTTTCTTCTTGTTGGTACCATGTCCAGACTTTCCAAGTAGATGAGCAAGCCACCACAGGAAGGTCGATGGTGGGGAGGGCAGATAGGAGCAGTAGCAGTGTCCTGGTAGTTTTCTTCTGCCCGTGGGCAGTGGAAGCCAAACCCAGCCTGGACTCAATGCTTGAGCGGGGGAGTTTCTCCTTTAGAGCATGGCTGTCAGAGCAACCAAGCCCAGCCTTGTCCCTATAAAGGTCTTTTCTGCAGCTGCCCAGGCCAGCACTGTACCACCAGGCATGCAGATGTGTTATATGCAGCAAGTATATGGAATTTGCAGAATAACCAACCCCATCATTATTTTTTAAAAGCTTTTTTTCCTGGGTTGCCAGCCTTTTGTGGGTCACAGCTGGGTATGGACAAGAGTTGGTACATCTGGCAGACCCTGTGCAGAGCCTGTTGTTCTGCACTGAGCAAGGCTGCTGGTCCAAGCTCTTCACTGGAGCATTTTCCCTACAGAGAGGGGATTGAAATTCAGCTTTAATCATAAATGCAGAGGGTCCCCGTGCTTGCTTATACCCAAAAGCTGATGTTTTGTGTGGGTGTCAAGCCCTATAGCTAAATGTGGTGAGTTGGGATGTGGCTGTAGAGAGCTGGTACCAAGCCCAATTCCTCTAGGTCAGAGACAGACGTGTCATAAAAGTCACAAAAAACTGTCCCCTGGCCAAGAGTGCGTTGCAGGGACACACTGTTCCCTTAGGGACCGGTTTGTTCTCGCCTCCACCTTCAGGAGCAGGGCCCTAAAGCTGTTCAGCCACACCTGATGGTGACCAAAGCCCAGCGGTGTGGGTGTCACCACCTCCCTCCCAGCTCGTGCTGTGTCCAGGCTCACCTGCACTCCGTGTGTGGGTACGGGACCCACCTCAGGGGCCTGCTCGGGCCCTGCTCCCTCTGCAGCGCCGCGCTCAGACCCCGATCCTCCGCACGGACTCACCTTCCACCTCCCCGGCACAGCCCCCCGGGTACCTCCAGCGAGAAATCCCGGAGCAGCCCTCGTCGGCAGGCAGAAAAACTGAAAGCTGGTCCTTCCCCGCAGGCGCTGAACTGCATCATGGAGATGGTGGAGAAGACGAGGCGCTCCATGGCGGTGCTGCGGCGCTGCCAGGAGGCGGACCGGGAGGAGCTCAACTACTGGAAGAGGCGCTGCAGCGAGACGGCCGAGACGCGCAAGGCGGGCGGCGAGCTGGGCTCGAGGCAGCACAGCCCCAGCAGCTCCGACTCCATCAGCAGCGGTAAGACCCGCCTCTGGCTGACGTTTCTTACTACCTGCTGTGCAGAAAAAAAAAAAAAAAGAATGTGTGCAAAGTTTTAATTTCAAAAGATTCCATTTTAATTGTGAACTTTTTAATTTACCAAAAAAGAAAAAAAAAAAAAAAAAAAAGCTAATGATTTCTTCTTTCCAGCATGGTGACCAAATGCTGGCTCTAAAACTCTTTAGACTGATAATGAGTTGTTAAATAGAACATACTGAAAAGATCAGCTTGACTTCCCTTAACGAAATTATAGGGAAAAACTCACGCTGGTAAATCACTTTCTGTGATAATTCATCTATCATCGTGGCAATTTTGAGCATTACCTTGTAGATGAAAAGCTGCCATTACTCTCCCCAGTCAAGAACACAATTTTCATTGGAACCCAAACTATTTTTGACCTTGAAGAATTAAAAAATAAATAAATCTCGATCAGTGCATAACTGTTCTCAAAGCTTTGAAGAGAGACGAGTCATTGACCGCGTGGCAGCTCCTGGGTGAGCTCCTGGAGCCAGCGCTTGCTGAAGTGTGAAGGCACTTTTTGGCAGCAGCTTCTGCTGGTGCCAGGAGAGCATCTTCCTCGGCTGGGTTTGGTCAGCAGGTGCAGCTCGACACCAGGATCCTCCAAGGCTGAGAACCCAGCTGGGCAGGAAAAGTTGTTGGTTTCCTTCCTCTTTTGCTTCCAGCCTGTCTTGCATAAAGGATTTTAAAGGGCAGGACCTGCTAATTCTGAAAATGCTGGAGGCTGGTGTAAGAGCTACTACTACTTCTAGTTCAGGTTTTAAATGTTTTTGTTTTTTTTTTCCTATCATGAGTCAATTAACTTCATTGCAACTGAATATTTTTTCCCCTCCAATAGGCAAGGGCTTTTTACCCTTCACAAAATCCAAGCTCAAGGTGCTGATTTTATGCATTTGGATGGGAATTCTAATCTCCATCCAAAAGCATTTGCTGCAAGTGCTGGGAAAAAAAATCTCATTCATTCAAAAATGAAAATACATGTTTTCTACCAGTAATAATAAATGTCAAACTCAAGATGTCAATTTGGTGTAATACAAACAAGTTGGGTAAGTTACATAAAGAGAGCGAGCGAATCTTCCTGCATGTCAAAAGAGCACCTGAATTTGGGTCCAGCTTAGATTTAGCTGCAATTGAACAAGTTTTGGTAGTTCTCAGGCAGTGAGAATGAGTATTTCGTAGGAAAACAATAACAAGTACACGAGAAAAAGCAACTAAAATAGAATATGTTAATGAGCATTTGCTGGTTGCAGCTTTAAATCTTAATTTACCCTTAGGGTTTTAACTCAGTTTGATTTCAGTCATAGCACTTCTAAACAGAAGCAACAGGGAGGATTGTGTATGTGGAAACTTCAGTGTGGGAGCAAGTGCGTAAATGGAAGGAAGAATAAATTAAAAAAAAAAAAAATCCTGCTTCTAAATCAGCCCTTGCCCTGCTTTGGGAATATCATGCAGATCTGAATTTCAGATTTGAAATTGTGAATGGCTTTTAAAGTTTCACCGAAAGGAGGTAACTTAATTTTTGGTTAAAAATAAATAAATTCTGCAATAGCTTGACGGCTTCTTTTAGAACAATTTTAGAACTGTGAAAAGCGCAGAGGACAGGAGAAGCGTGCAGAGCTTGAGGTCAGGGAGATGAGCCCAAGCACGCTGGGCTCCATCTGATTGCTGAGGGTAGGGACCCAAGGAGCACGGCCAGCCCCTAGCCCTCCAGCACCTGGGTGCAGCACAGCCCGTGTACTTACAGCCCTGTGCTGCTGAAGGTGGCACCATTTCTGGTTTTATCGGGAGCCTTGTTGATGTTTTCTCCCTTCCTTGGAACCTGGAGCCAATTCCAGGCTCTGTTGCTGTTGCGAGAAGGTGCAGCTAAATGTCAGGAAGCTTCCCCGGACACACTGCAGACTGCCACGAGCTTAAATAACCTCACAGCCCTTGACATGAATCAGCTTTCGTTCTGCCAGTGCCATCTGACCCTTCAGAAAGTTCCTCTGAAGTGTTAAATAAAGAGATGTGGATAGAAGACAGTACAAGGTTTCTGTGTTTAGATCCTCGTATGAGCGTCCCCATCTGTCAGGTTGGCTCCCTGGGTGCTGGGGAATGTATACACCTCTCACTGCCAGGGAGCTTGCAGGACGCTTTGTCCATCCACTCGAGTCTTTGAATTGCCCCTGGGAATGAAAAGTGCTGCCTTTAATGTAAACTGCTGCTCCTATAGATTGATGTTCCAAGCCAGTGGGCAGTGCAGATGTTTGATGGCACGTATTTATAAGTATTGCTTGTTGTTATAAAGTACCGGGAGATGGAAATGGGTTATACTGCATCATAAATTATGCAGGGCGCTAATTAAATGTTGTAATTTATCATCCAAGTGTTTGATGAATGGCCCTAACTGTAGGAATCCTTTGTTTCAAGTTTTAGCCTGTTAACCCAACCCTGCCGGGCCGCTGTCTGTGCCAGGTCCCCAGACACAGCCGGGCATTCCCCAGCCACCCCGCGGCCGGCCGTGGGCTGGGATGAGGCTCTGCCAACCTTTCCCCTGTCCCCTGTTCCAACAGATTCGTTGCGGGAGTTCAGCAGCAGGTCGGGAACGAGCTACGTCACCGAGGAGATATGGAAAAAAGCTGGTAAGTGTTTGTTAGGAACCTTGGCAGGGGACGCTGCCAGATCCCTTGAGGTAAACACAGATGCTGCACGTTGCTCCGCAGCGACTGGAGAAGGCCAGCTGCAGGAAAGCCCCGGGATGTGCACATCTGGCTGCCCGCACCCCCGGCCCCGGCTTTGCCAAGGGTGCTGCTGCCTACGGTGTCGGCGGGGAGCCCGCGGGGCCGAGCCTGGCTCTGCTGCTGGCGGGAGCAGCCGTGGCAGCAGCGCCAACTGAGCCCCGTGTCCCCCACTCGTGGGTGTCCCAAGTCGAGAGGGGCCGCGGCACTGCAGCTCCGTGCCCCCGTCCTGCCCAGGCTGACATCGCCCCGAGGCTCGGGCAGGCTGCTGAGGCTGCTGTTCCCTTCCAGAAGAAGCCGTGAACGAGGTGAAGCGCCAGGCCATGTCGGAGGTGCAGAAGGCCGTGGCGGAGGCCGAGCAGAAGGCCTTCGAGATGATCGCCTCCGAGAGGGCTCGCATGGAGCAGACCATTGCAGACGCCAAGCGCCAGGCTACTGAGGACGCTTTCCTTGTGATCAACGAACAGGAGGAGTCTACGGAGGTACGGTGCCAGGGCTGGCCCAGCTGCGGGGACGTCCCCAGCGGGGAGTTTCAGGGACTCACCAAGGCCCTGGGTCCTGCCCAGGGGTGGCTTGGAGCCTGCAGGTCCCCCATCCCTTTTCCCTTTTAAAAGCCTCTCCCCGGTCAGTAACTAAAAGGATGCACTGATACTGTAAAAAAAAAAAAAAAGAAAATTTTAGGTTGTATTTTATTGGCAGAGGAATCAGCCTAAACTGATTCCCCTCTGGAAGAGCCCTCAGGTGCAGTGTGGTTGTGTGAGGGCCCAGCTGCGCACCGTTAGCTGGACACGGGGCAGCCACCAGGGATTTCTGTGCATTTAGAGAGCAAAGAGAAAAGGGTGCTGGTGGGTACGGCTTTAAAACAGTGCAGGGTAGAAACTGGGTCCCACGAGAGGTCAGAGTTACTCATTTCTTGATGGTCTGTAATCACACCCTGCCTTGGTGCTGACCAGCGCGGTGGATACGTACTGCCTTGGACCTTGCCAGTTTGTGAGCTCACAAAACACGTGCCCAGGCAGCGTGTGGTAGCTTCTCTCCAGAAACAGGCCCTGCAGTGCTCTTGCTCCTCTGATCCCATGAGATCAGAGAGAAACCTGTGTGGGGGACAGCTGTCCCTGCCCTGCAGAGGGCTGGTGACACCTAACGAGGTTTTTGCATCTCAGGAAAGAAGGGAGGGCTCCTGGTTTGTCATAGCCAGCGACACCTGCTGAGTGGGTGTCTCAGGGAATTCCTTTCCACCCCTCAGTCATTAATTATCACTCTCGCTGTCCTTTAACTGGAAACACATTTCATTAAGTTTTGGAGATCTCAGCTGCACTGAGCACAAATTGCTCGGTTAATTCCTGCGCTGCGATGTCATGGCCACTTGTGGCTGCCTTACTGCTTTCATTTCTCTGCACAAATGCTTTGGGCTTTGTTTCTGCTGACCAAAAATCTGATGGGAGTGAGGGCTTCGTGTCGCTTCAGGCCACATGGGCAGTGAATCTGGTTCCCTTCTCCTTCGGGGCCTGGGACGCTCTGGGCACCCCACGCAGCAGGAGCCATGTAAGCATCAGGTGTTATTGCAGCAGTGGGCATGCTGTGAGACTTCCCCTGAAATCACTGAAGGACAGATGCGGCAGTCAGTAAACACATGATGGGAGTGGGTGGAACTGCTGGGGAAGAAATGAGATAAGCAATGAGCTTTCTGTAGGGGAATACCAGGGGAGCGTCCTCCGGTCTGTGCGTCCCCCTCGCGGTGCTGCTGCACAGGGGGTGGGAGCAGTGCAGGACCTTGGGAGTCGAGTGAGCACCCCGTGAACCCCACGTCCCTGGCCTGTTTCCCTAAGGGCCCTGTTCACAGGCTGGCGTGTGTTCTGGCATGCCGGGGAACCTTGGGAATACGTCTGAAGCCGCTGCTCCAAGTGCAAACAGCCGCACAGCGCTGGCCCAGCTCTCCCAGTTACTGTAGGCTCCTGTGGGGCCTCTCTTGGTTGCGAGTCCTGCTGCTCCCAGCAGCTGCTCGCTCCTGACCAGCTCGCATGGGCTCTTTTTACAGCCCCGAAGTCGCCGTGGGCACAGACCCTGCTGGTGGGCGCATGGGGCCCGGCAGCCTTCCGCTTGCATTCGCGGCAGCAGTGGCCATGAAATGTGCCTTGCTGAGAGAGGCCCGGGGCTCTGGCAGGGGCTGCTCTTTCACAGCTGAAGCTGCCCTCCCAGTAGGCGTTTGCTAATGCAGGGGTCCAGCTGCAGGGAAGCTAATCCTCCCGCTCCCCTCTCTGGAGCAGCTGCGGCCGCAGCTCCCGGCGCTGGCCCCCTGCCCCCGTGCTCGCGCCGCGCGGGCGATGAGCCCACCAGCTGACGCCTCGCCCGCCGGCCAGAGGGGCTCTGCTCCTCGTCCAGACTGAAGGCTGCGCACTGGCAGCGCTTCCACCTGGCTGGGAGGCTTTCAAACGGGCTTTTTCTTTTCCAAATTAGCCGGCTCTGACCTCTTGTGCAGCTAGGCAGGGTGCAGAGCAAATGGTGCCTGTGCAGCGCTGTAATCCCTGCGGAGAGCGCTTGGCTGGGAGCGGTACCAAAATAGAGCTGCTTAAAACAGGAAATAAAAAGACCAAATAGCAGCATCTGTGGTGTGTTTTTCAGTCCTTGCCTGCTGTTTCCTGTGTGCGTTTGGGTGGATCTAGGGGAGAGGATGTGTGCAGCGCAGTCTGGCAGGCTTTTGTAGGGCAGAGGAGTAGGGGTTAGTACCCTTGGCAAAGGTCTGTGAAATAGCAAGAATAAATGGATTGCTCATCTTAACATTACTAAATCTGGGCCAGAGGGGGATGAACGTCCCCTCCAGAGCTGTCGAGTCAGCACTGTCCTACAGCTCTGGAAACGAAACGTGTTCTGAAGTGTGGTGTCTTGGGTCCTTTCAGAGCTGCTGGAACTGCGGCCGCAAGGCCAGCGAGACCTGCAGTGGCTGCAACATCGCCCGGTACTGCGGCTCCTTCTGCCAGCACAAGGACTGGGAGAGGCACCACCGGATCTGCGGCCAAAGCCTGCACAGCCAGAGCAAGCCGCTGGCTCTGCCCGCGGGGCGCTCCACAGCCGCCAAGGCCATCGACGGCGTGTCCAGCCCGGCCCTCGAGAAGACTTCGGCAGCCACGTCTCGATCCTCCACTCCAGCGTCTGTGACAGCAATAGAAACGAACGGACTCTAAAAGGGAAGTTTTGGGTCAGTCCATTTGATTAGTTTTCCCGATTTATTTGTTTTTTAAGTTGGAAAAAAAACCACCGCAGACACTTCTGTCACTTGACACAATTGACAAATCCACGCCGCCTCCTCCGGAGCACCGGCACTTGGGCTTTGCCATCTCATTCTGCCTTTTTTAGGGCTCATAAAGGACTTGGGTCGGCCTCGCTCCAGGTGCCTCCGTGCTGCTCTCTCCGAAGGGCCGCACCAGAGCATCGTGTGGGACCTGGGGGGGGCCGGGCACTCGCTCGGGGGAACCCGGCCCCCATGGAGCGCCGGCAGGAAATGCAGAGCGAGCGGTGCCCAGCCAAGGAGCCCTGTTCTCAAGGGTCAAACGCGCTCAGGCTCTTCTCCTGAGGTGTCCGAACTGCCCCCTCGTTCAGCTACCTTTTTTCCATAATACGCATCTTTTCTTTTTTAATCTTGCTCCCAGACAAAGGTTTCTCAGTTAGCCGTGCTGGCTCTTTGTTGCTTTGAACAGACCAGAGCCGATTTTCCAGCAAGAGCATCTCATTCTCTAGTGCAATGACAAATACGTAGCTGCTTGGGGAGAACTGAGCTGCTCTGCTCCTGCCTGCGGCGGGTGGCGGCTCCAGGCTGTGGAGGCTGAGGAGAGGACACGTCTGCTGAGGACAGCTCTAAACCAAATGTCAGTACCAGGGAAGTACGGCTGGTCACTGCTGGAGGGCCTGTTTTTAATCCCTCTCTGTAACTGGACAGGCAGTTGCGTGATACTCGGGGTTGGACCTTTGCTGAGTGAAAATGTGCAGACCAAATCTGGATTCCTTGTGGGTGGTTACTGCGCTTTCCACCTGGCTGCCATTATTTTGCTGTGCAGAAAGCATTTCTTCTTTGCATGGAAGTTGTTGGTTGGAGAGTTACCGGTGGTGTTTTCAACCACAAAGATCCCAACGTGATTGCAGTGGATTATTTATAGCCCATTCTCTCCCCGCACGTTGGCCACACCGATGCAGGGCTCGGCACCCTGTGCCGGCTCTCACCCACCCCGGGGACCCCTGGCCCCACTGGAGGTGCGTGGGGACGCGCAGCCCTCCCGGGGGCCCCGTGCAGCTTCCCCCGCCTTGTCAGCACCCTGAGCCCAACCCAAAGCTGCGGGGACCCAGCGCCAGCCCCAGGAGGGAGCAGAGCCCCTGCGTCAGCACGTGGGGAGGGCTCGGGGGCAGCCTGCAGAGCTCTGACCCAACAACAGCCACTGCGGGGCTCGGCTCCGGCACAGCCTCGGAGCTCTCCCCTCGGAGGCTGTCGGTGGCGGATGGGAGGCACCGGAGCGTGCCCTCGGGGACGCACACTGATTGCACATGCTGTGCACAAATGGGATCCAGGAAACCATCTATTCAGCAAAGCTGTGTTTCCGTGACTGCTTTTGTATGATTGCTGGGTTGGAGCCCAATGAGGCAAGTAATTCCCAAATTATTTTTGATCACTTTTTCAATTGGAGGTGAATAATAGAGATGTAATGAATAGTCACCGGGTGTGCCGTGGTGTGGCTGCCTGCTGGCTGGCAGGGGTGTGCCCAGGGATAACCGAGTTACCAGCGAACCAGCTTCATCCCTCGGGGAACACTGGAAGCTGCTGTCGGGGGATAGAGCGGGCGAGTCCCACATCGGCGAGGTTTCAGTTTGAAAAAAAAGCCACGAAGTCTCCTGGTTTCCACGAAAGCTCTCAAGTGGCAGCTGGGACTGTCCCGTGCCCGCAGCACAATGCACAAGAACTGGGAGCTGCCTCAGGTACCAACACGGGGCTGCGGCGTCCCGGCGGGTCCCTGAGTGCACACCAGGGGCCGGGGGGGCCGAGCGCTGCCAGAGCGGCTGAGAAAGGAACGAGCGCGGTGCCGTGCTGGAGAAATGGCTTGTAAATAGATTGTCTTCCATAATTCTCATGCAACTTTGGCTGTGTATTAAAATTAACCCCAGTGTAAATGAATGAAGTACTAACGGTCATGATTAGAACGATTGCTTTTAAAAAAAAAAAAATAATTGTAACGATAAATGTGAAATTCAGACCTGGGAAGAAGACTTGGTGGGGTGAGTTTTCTATTTTTTTTTTTTGACATTTAATTCTGTAATAGGAATTTGTTACTTCATTCCTGTGCATAACTTATTTAATGTACTGTATAAAGGAACCCAAACTGTTACAGATGTATTTAGTTTGTTCTACTCAAAAGTAGTCAATAAAAAGACTATATTCATCGTACAGCTCCTCAGGCCTCTTTCCTTGAAGGACCGATGCTTTGCGGCGGGGCCCGGGCAGCTGCCGGGGGTTCTGCAGGGGCGCAGGCAGAGCTGGACGCCAGTCAGGTACTGGGGAACTTTGGGTCTCTTTCCCTTTGCATTGAAGCGTGGTTTTTTTGAGCCCGTTGTTGATTTGGGGCACAGAGGAGCCTGCAGCATGCTGGGGGGGAGCTTGCAGTGCCAACCCCTTGCTGCCTGCTCCCCAGCACCTGGGGGGCAGTGGGGGGACCCCAAAGCCTGGCTTCTCGGGGTGCGGGGGGCTCAGAGAAGCAGCAGGGAACATCCCAGCAGTGCCCTCACCCTCCTGAAATAAATGCGGGACTCAGGGACGAGGCACAGCACTGCCCATGGCTGGGGGTGTCCTGGCAGCTGGGGGGCCCTGGAGCTTGGGTGGAACTTCCCAGGCCAGGAACCAGCGATGTGTTCCTGGGGGTGGCTGCACATGGCCCCGGGCCCTGCAGGAGCCAAGTTAACCAGGAGCTGGTGGCTGGGGCCAACTCCCTCCCAACCCCAGCTCTGTGGCCAGGGATGAGCTGGGTCCCCTCCTGCGCCCCGTCCCACGCAGGGAGCCCCTGCTTGCTGCCACCCTCCGGGGCCCACCCTGGCTTCGGTGCCCCCCCTGTGGTGCTGTGGCAGGGTGCTGGCGGGCAGCTCCCAGCCTCTGCACTGCTCCTCGTGACCCCGACCCCTGCAGGGAGCCCCCGTCCTTCGCACCGCTCTGTGGCAGCGCTGCCCAGCCCCCTTTGCCCTGGGTGCCACCAGCTCCACACCACGCACAGCAGCTCCTGGCTCTGCAAGGCGAGGATGGGCTGGGGCGGTCTTTGTGCTGCTCCAGCCCCAGGGGCTCTCCTGGCTCCTTGCACGCCCTGAGCTGCCCCGCTGGGTGTTCAGCCCAGCCTCTGGGTGCCGGTCTGGGTTTGGGTCCCTCAGCTGCAGGACAAAGGGGGGGCAGGCGCAGGGGAGGTGCACCCAGGCTGCCCCAAACCCCAGCACTGGCTGTGCGGGCTGCGGCTGGCAGTCCTGTCCAGAAACACACTCCGCTTGCCTTTGCTGAATCTTTTTTTTTTTTTCTCCTATAAAACACTCTTCACAGCACAAGCCAGCCCAGCTCCCCGGACAAAACCACTGCTCCCCCAAGGGTGGCTCTGAGGGGTGAGGGACGGGGCTGTGACAGCAGGCCAGAGCCACCCTTGCCGTGCCACGTCCCCCAGCCCCTCCCTGCACGCTGTCCTGGGCACCAGGAGGAAGAGGAATAAATAAATCACGCGAAACGAGCAGAAGGGGCAAACTGCCAGAGCTGAGGGGCGGGCAGCCCCCGGGCTGCGGGAGGCGAGCACGAGGCAGGGGCCGCAGGGCAGGGAGGCGGAGGTGACAAACGCGAGCGACGGCGGTGGCTGTGCAGGGGGCTCTGCGTCCTTCTGCCTGCCAGCTGCGTCCGGGGAGCTGCTGGTCGCCGGGGTCAGTTGTTGTTCATGATCCACCAGGACGCTGGGGAGAGACAGGGGAGGGCTGAGGGGGCGGCGGCAGGCAGGAGGGCATCACACGGGGGTTTGGGGGAAGCTGGGGGTGATGGAGAGCTGGGATCTGCCCCTGCCCCTGCCCAGCAGGAGCTGATGCTCCCCTGTAGGCAGCGGGCTCTGGAGCACCAGAACCCACTGCCACGGGTGGTGCCAGGAAACCCAAGAGACCCTCAGCTGGAGCTCGACGTGGTCCTGTCTCTCTACACTCCCCCCGTTCCTTACTTCTTGGTCAGGTTCCTGCTGCTGCCCCAGGGAACACACATCTTCCCTGACTGGCTCCCCCCTGCCTCTGCACCACTCAGCCTTCAAAATGAAGCTGGGACACAGCCACTGTGAGAGGCCCAGGAGGGGCAGCGCTTTGCAGAGAGGTTTCAGGGATCTGGGGAAGAAAATTGAGGCGTGAAGCGTGCTCGAGCCAGGGCTCAGGCTGCTATCAGTGGGACTCAGCACAGCTGCCATCTGGGACATGCTCCCAGCTGCTTGGCTATCCAGGCCAGAGAACATGCTAGAAAACACGATTTCAGTGATCCCCCAAGCCAATTTTCTGCCCTGGAGTGAGACGAGGCGCCTGCTCGCCCTCAGAGCAGCAGCACGGCCGGCACCTCGCGCCCCGCTCACCTGGGAAGAGCATCGTGGTCAGCAGCTCCGGGGACTCCAGCAGGCTGATGATGGCGCGCTGGAAGCTCTTGCTGTAGCTGGACTGCAAGTGGCTGTAAGGCAGCGGGCAGGGTCAGGGCAGCACGGGGCGAGGAGGCCGTCCTGCTCCAGCCCCAGGGGCAGGGCTTGCTTGTGGCCCTCTGTTGTAGGCGCATTTTTGTGCCCTGGCACAGGGGGACGGTGCTGCCCAGAGCAGGATGTCCCGTTCTGCCCCGCTCCCCACCCCTGCCTGGGCTTCCATCCCCATCTCCACTGCAAATGCCCCTGGGGCTCCGTGCCAGGCAGGGCAGTGCCAGCAGCAGCACAGGCTGTGCAAGAAGGGGGCGAGCGGGGCCACCGTGGAGTCCCAAGGGAGCCCCTTCAGCCACCCCCAGCATGTCTACGAGCACCCGGACCCGCCACCACCACCAGGCAGAAGGAAAGCCTCCAACCTCCTCCACGAAGTCACGTCCTGCCAGAATTCGTAGAGGATGAAGCAGGCCTCGTCCGTCAGCTTGCAGGCAGACACGCTGCAGGGACAGGAGCGACCCTGAGCTGGGGCCACCTGGGGGCGAGGGGCGCAGATCCGCCCGCCAGCCCCACACCGGGACCCCCAGGGGCAGCAGGGACCTCTGGGCACAGCCACAGCCGCTGGCTGCTCCAGGGGACCCCGCACCTGAACCAGCTCCTGTCGCTCAGCCCAGCTCTGCCCACCCGGGGAGCCCGGCTGCCACACGGGCAGCTCTCATGCCAGGCAAGCCCGTCAGCTCCAGAGAAAAAATATCCTCCTCTCTGCCACACGTCAAAACAAGGAGCTTCCTTTTGTTTGGCCCGAAAACGCAGTTTTGTACGGTTGGAGCTGAAGAGCTGAAAGATGACACTTGAAATGGGAACAGGACGAACATCTCCCTCCGCGAGTGCCTTGAAGCCTCCCGTGGGAGGAGGAGGAGAGGGGCTCTCCACGCGCAGCTGCGCGATCTCCGGGGGCGCCTGGCAGCACTGCACCACGGCACCCAACCTGGGGCTCCATCCTCAGCCCTGCCCCGGCTCCGCAGTGGTGCTGAGCCTTGGTCTCGCACGGGGGGGCAGCTCTAGGTGGGCCCGGATGCTCCCCACCAGCCTTGCACACGTTTTAAATAAGGCGGTGCTGTGACAAGAGCTCTCCCCTGGCTTCTCCCCCTTCCTCTCAAGTCCTCCAGTGCAGGAGCAGTGCTGCACCCTCTGACACACGCACACCACCCCCATTCCTGTCGGTGTAACCCCCCCCATCCCTTGCCCAGCCCACCCCCATGTCACTGTGCCCAGCATGGGACGAGGGGCTGTGCCCTGCTCACTGCCCAGGGCTGGCACAGGGGAGAAGCCAAGCCAGGGCCCCTCTCCCCAGGTCTGCCCTTATGACCCTGATGGGGCCCCCCATTTCTGGGCAAGCCCTGCCCCCTGCCCCACTTACTGCAGGCAGCTGCTCTGCCCGGCGGTGACCTCGGTGTAGGACCTGAAGGCCTGGCGGAACTCCTCCACGCCGCTCTTGGACACCGAGATCTGCCTCTTGGCCACCAGGATGTGCTGCGGGGACAGGCGGTCAGCGGGGGGGCACCGCAGGCAGAGCCGTCCCCTTGCCTGCCCTGCTCCCACCCTGCTGCAGCACAGGGAGGTGACGAGCATGGGGCTGGCCCCACCGGGACAGAGCCAAGACCAAAAATCATCCTCTTTCCGAGCTGGGCACGTCCCCGTTACAGCAGACTGAGCCCGCACAGCCCAGGGGTTCGTGCTCCACCTGGTGACAGTGCCCTGCTCTGGGACTGCCGCATGTCCCCGTGTCCGCTGCCAGCCCACAGGGGAACTTGGGCCCTGGGGGCTTTCTGCTGGGGCCGTGCACGGCCTGCAGGGGCTTGGAGAGAAGCCGGGAGGTCTGGGCCCTCCCGAGCAGCGGGCTGCCTTCCTCGGACTGCTTGTGAGAACCCACAGCCCCCAAAGAAGCCACGTGAGCCTTGGGCAAGGAGCCCACCCAGAGCAGAGGCAGCAAACGCAGGTGACCCTTCCCGGAGCACGGAGGTGTGCAAGGGGCAACCTGTGTGCTCCCCAGTCACTGGGCAGGGAGCTGGGACCACGACTGACCTCATCCCTTCCTTTGCTCGCTGCGTCCTCCTTCAGGGGCTCCAGGCGTGGGCTCTGCGTTTCACAAAGCCATCGTTAACTGCAGGGAGTTTGGAACAAAGCCAAACGAGAGGCACCCCCAGCCCAGCACAGCTCGCTGTGAGGTGGGCCCGGCCCCCGCCCCCCTGTGCCACGCACCTTGCACTCCAGTTTCTCGATGAGCTGCTGGAGCCTGCTGATCTGGGCCATCCACTGGCTGTCAGCTTCGACGCAAATGCCTGCGCAAGGGAAGGCAGAAGGCTCGCTGCAAGCTCAGAAAACTGCAAAAGCTTCTGAACTCCGAAAGCAAGAAACTTATTTTCTCCTGAAACTCTCCCCACTGCCCAGGAGACACATGAAAGCCTGCCACGGCCAGGGCTGATGTTTCTGGGAACACCGGGCCCGACCCCACAGCAGACCAGGTCCCAAGCACACAGCCCCAGGCTGGCCGGGCGGTGGTACCTGTGGTCAGCATCCCGGAGTAGGGGTCCGTCGGGGACAGGCAGACGTTCTTCTGCCCTCTGCGCCCACAGCGCCTCCCTGACCTCAGCCCCACGGAGCTCTCCGACTTCTTCACGTCCTTCCTGAAGGAATGAAACACAACAGGGCAGCCGGAGCCAGTCCTCAGCGGGGCCAGCTGAGGCTGCAAAGGGCAGATCCTGCTCCCCGCTGTCCCCCCAGGGCCCCGTTACCTCTCCCTCCCCGCCTGCTCCTCCATGGTGTCCACGGCGCACTCGAGCGAGCCCTGCAGGGACTGCAGCTGGTGCATGGTCTCCCGCAGCAGGAAGCGGGTCAGGAACTGCTCCGTCTTGGAGGAGGTCTCGTACCTCTGCGGGGAAGGGGGGAGGAAAGGTCAGGTGCCTCCTGCGTCTCGGCTCCCTCACACACCTGCACGGGGCTGTGCCCTTACAGACACAAGTCCTCGGCTGCTGGTGCCAGCGGGCAGGCTCGGGGCAGGGCAGGGGCTTTGCAGCAGGATGAGGAGGTGCAGCGGGATCTGTCGTGAGAGGAGGGTGCAGGGAGGCACACGGGAGCTGGGGAGAATGGACGAATTCCCTGCCTGCACACAGCAGCCAGCGTAGCAGGAGCCCCGAGGGGGCAGGAGGGATGAGCGGAGGTTACAGGGTGCTGTAGGACAGCAACTCTGCCCCAGGAGGGGGCTCCTCACCTTGACACCACAGCAGCTCAGCACCGGGTACAGAGCACGAGCTGATGAAAAGCAGAAACCTGAGCTGACTGCTGGAGGCAAGGTAAGGAGGAGGCCAAGGGGAGCAGCTGGGGAGTGCTGCCAGCACCCTGAGGCCAGCCCCTGTGCCCAGCGTTTAAGACTTGAGGGACAGAGAAGCCACAGGGCAGCGCTGTGAGCATCCCCAGAGACACGGCTGGGTGGTGGGAGGCCACGGAGGGAGTCTCCACCTGATGCAGGAGAGCTGGCTGCTCTGCAGGAACATCCAGCAGCAGGGGACCACCCCTTTCCTCGAGGACACCACCAGGCAGACCGGACCTGAGCCACCCCCACCACCGCAAGAGCCAGGCTGTCACCCCTGCGCCAGGCACTGCGAGCTCCCTCTCCCCTCTCTAAGACAGCCTCCAGTGATGCGACTGCTTTATTAAGGTCAAATACTTCCAATTCCTATCCTGTTTTCTCTCCAACAGGCAGAAGAACCAAGGATCCCAAATTCCAGAAGTTCTGCGTAAAAGCACTTGGACTGAAACTCTCAACGCCAGTGCCAAAAACGCGGTGCAAGGCCCAGGCCCCACCTGGAGCCGCCCCGCTCCTCGGGCTGGGGCTCAAAGGCAGCGTCTCTGGGGGACAGGGGTGGCACGGAGCTGGCAGCCCCTGCCCCGGGGGACAGACTCAACACCTGCGTGGGAGAAACGAAGCCGTTGCCGTAATTACCCCAACGCACAGGCGCATCCGAAGGCAGCAGGCATCCCACCTGAAGCTGCAAACAGCTGCTGGGAACAGCTCCGTTTGGGGACGCGTCCTTGCAGGGCTACAGGGACGCCAGCTCCCGGCCTTGGAAGTGGCGAGGATGCTCGTCTGCAGAGCGCCGACAGCCCCCTGCTCCCCACCCAGGTGAGCAGGCAGCTCTCAGCGCAGCCTGTGCTGGGTGTCGGTTTCCATCCACCTTTTATTTTTTAATGGCACGGTCCATTTTGTTTCCAGGATGGAATTGGGCTGAATTTGCTGCCCCTGCCCCTCTCTCTGCAGGGAGAGCCCTTTACTTTACCCCAGTGTCTCTGTCCCTACCCCAGCATCTCCCCGCAGGCGGGGGCTGGCACAGCCTGGGCTGTCTGCTCCCAAAGCACACGCAGCAGCCCGAAGGAGACCCGTTCCTCCTGCAGCTCTGCGAAAGAGAAACCCCTGCTGCCTGGCCTGGCTCGGGGGAAGCAATTCCCCCTGCCTGGAACAGCGCTGGGAAGGTGGCAACACCCCCTGGGAGATCCCGTGCTGGGTGCCTCACGCTGAGAGGCCTGGGCTGCCCCCACAAGCTCACCCTCAGCTACACACAGAGGAGCTCAGGCTCCTGCCTGATGTTTCTGGAGGCTCCAGCCCGCACTGACCCCTGCCCAGAGCTCCTCCCAGGCACCTCCAACCACTTTGCACAGGCAAAGCCAGGTCCCACGGGGACACGCCAACGTTTCAGACGGGCATTGCAACAACAAGGCAGCTCCCTCCCGTGCCTTGCTCAGCCCACCAGCGGAGAGAAGGCTGGAAATAACTCCTCAGGAGCCCCACAGAGCTCTCAGGAACGCAGCAGGAAGCAGCAGTCCCCAGCCTGGGGCACGTCTGCCCTGTGAGACCCCTCCGAGGCCGGGCAGCCCTCCTTCACCCAGCACCTCCAGCCCCCGGGCTGAAACACGCCGCCTGCGCTCAGCACCAAGCGCCGTGCGCCCTGTGCTCGGGTCACCGGAGGCATCTCAGTGCCCTTCAAACTCTATTTCCCTCCTCTGCACCAGCCTGGGTGGTTGCATGCCGGGGGAGGGAATGAAGTGACTGCAAACACACTCCTCTCTGCTTCAGCTGCACCTTGGGGGCAGAGCAAAACCCGTCAGGTACTGCAGCCAGCAGCGCCAGCCCCCCAGAAACAGTCTCCATAAGGTTGTGTCTCAGCGAGCACACCGCGTTTCTTGCTGACAGCAAAGACTCCTGGAAAGCTGTAAATAACTCGGCAGACACAAGAGGAGTTCTTCTGGTTGCAGAGAGGTATTTCTGCTCTGTTGACCCAACCGAAAATCCCCAAGCTGCCAAGAGCTGCTGCAATTGTGCTTTGCGGGGTTTTATTAGTTTCCTATGATGATGTTCACAGAACGGAATAGGTGAACGCAGAACTCCTGCCAACGGAGACGTAAGAGCATCTGACTTGGAGAGGTATTTATAGCTTAGCGTGCAGCGATGGCAAGCTGGGGAACGAGAAGATTCTAGCACTTGGGTTCCTGAGAGAAATATCAGACTGCTTCCCGAGGTATTTCCATAGTCTGCTCCTTACTCTGAAACTATGACACTGTAACCGCAAAGTGGAGCCACAGAAAGAGGTGCATTTAGCATATTTAGCATAGCTAGCAGCAGTTGTATTTTAAAAATGCATAAGGAAATGATGGAATTTGGTAAAAAATGGAAAAAAAAGCACCTCTTCTTGAAGAGGCATCTTCCTTCACCACGTTTTCAGCACTGAAGAATGGGCACAACCCACTGACAATTTGCTTTCGTTCTGCCAACCGTGGACCCACAAGAAGCGACGTGCAGGTTTGCTGCCCGCACAAACACCGTTTCCTGCAGGAACCGCAGCCTCGGAGGCGGCGAGGATCAACCTGGCCTCCACTCCCCACGCTTTGCAGGCTGCTGGGGCAGCAAGGTGTGCTACGGGCACAGGACCGAGCAGCCTGGCAGAGGGAACCGAGCCCTCTCTGAGCCACGCCAGGTCTCCTGGCCGTCAGAGAGGTGGGAATCCCGGACACTGGAAGTCCTTCCAGTGGCACCGCTCCAAACCACGGCTCCCAGCACGGCCTCAGTGTGCCCCCCCCGAGCTCTGGTTTCTGTGTTTCCCTGCCTCACCTGCTGCAGCACTGTCCTAGCGCCGTCTGAGCGTGCCAAGCACAGCTCCCGTGAGGCGTGCTTTCCTTCTGCTAACAAAGCATCTCATGCTCTGTTTGGTTTTCATCTTGTAAAGTGGGCTCGTACGTACACGAGACCTTCTACAGCTGCGCAGTAAGTGCCTGGAGGGTGCAGGGGAGAGCAGCCCTCCGGCAGCAGAAGGAAGGAGCTGGAGGCAGATCGTGCTCTAAGCAGGAGGTGCCATGGTTTAACTGGTGAGCCCCAGGTCACACTCCACGTGCCCTTCTTCCTCTAGCTGGCAGGGGTATCGCTGCCTCCTTGGGCACCACGGGAAGCTCTCTTAAATACAGCCTGGGGAAAACCAGGCAGGGACTGAAAATTATCTTCTGCTGGCCCCGCAGCCCTGCTGTGTAAGCAGAGCTTCATGGAGAGGACCATGCCAGTGGGCAGATCCCATCCAGCCTGCTCAGCTCCCGGTGCTGCTGTGCCTCCAGCACAACCCCCAGGGTGAGGTTTCCTCTGCCAAACCGCAGCTCTTGGTCCTCAGCCCCGGGGCCGTTAGGGAGGTCTGAATTAACAGAACTGGCAGGCAGGCACGTAAGATGGGAAACCTCTGCCCTCTGCTCTGCCTCTGAGCGGTGTGAGCTTTGTCTAAAACCTTCCCATCCAACCCTATAATCCCAGAATAGCCCACGACCAATCCCCACCTGGAAATACAAACATGGGTATGCATCCAGGTCACAGCAGGTAAGAAAGCAGCATTTTATCTCTGCCAGCCTCCAGCAGCGACAGATTTCCCACAGCTCCAGCACAAGCCGTGACTACAGAGCCACAGCATTGCCCTTCTCCTGCCTCCTCCCTGGTGCGGAGCCCAGCTGAGCAGGGAAGTGCAGGGAGCAGCACCCCGGGAGGGTCAGCACCTGCCCCGGGGCACCCAGGAGTTCAGGGCTGAGCCACGGGTGAGAGCGGTGCTGCAACTGCCTGCCCGCCCCGTCCTCCTCTTCCTAGCTCTGGGCAGAGCCACCACAGGTGGGAAAACAACCCCACAGAAATCTGTTTCAGTAGGGGAAACCGGCTTCCCCCTTGCCAGGAGTCCCTGCCCAGCCCCATTTCCTAGCAGCTGCATCCAAGGTCTTGCAACTTAAACAACAAGCCCAGCACAGGTTGTTTTGTCTTTCCTCAAGCCCAAGGAAAGGGCCAGGAGATAAAAATGAGAAGTTAATTTAAGAAAATGATTAGTTCAAGGTACGTGCTGAACACGGCTGCAGAGCGATGTGTAATTATAACGGAGCTCTCTGGGATGTTTACACCAGGAAGCATTAAGTGAATGAATACATCACGCCAGCACTGCGCAGCAGACAGTAATTGTGCTGTACTTTGGAGAAACGCATGAATATACAATGAACTCGTTACTAAAATAAATAAATATAGAAATAAGGCAGAAAAGAACTCAAATAAAGCACGGCTTCCTCCAGATGAATCATTCTACCTCTTAATGAACTTGTACAGGGAGACGCTGCTGAGGCTGGATACAGCCAGAGGGAGGTTCGGGGGGCTGCATCCCCGGTGACTTCACAGAGATGCAAACACCACTGAGGCTGCTCGGCAGAGCCAGCAGCAGGACCGGCCCCTCCTCGTCCCTCTGCTCAGCGGGCAGCTGCCCATCTTCCCCATTCACCTTCCTTGCCATGGCCGACTCAGCTTTGCCCTGACTCCTCCAGCAGCACACAGCTCCCAGCAGGTACGTGGAAAATTTCAGTCCAAACTTCCTCCCGTGAGGTTCAGGACAGCTCGAGCTGTGGGTGCTTCACTCGCCCTGCCTGGAACTGAGGCGATTCTTCCCGAAGTCAAGAAGAGACAGCAGAGAGCTGTGGCTGCCCTGCTGGGCAGGGCCACGCTGGCTCTGCTGCCCGCAGCAGCACTAGGACAGCACAGAGCCTCACCTGCTGCCTGCCAGAGCCTCACGAACGGCCTTTTGGCCAAGCGCAGCACAAAGGAGGTGCCAGACACAAAGCTGAGCCATTTTACAGGCTCCAGATGCGAACAAGACCCTCGTCCCCACGGGGGTTGCAGCTCTTCCCACAGCTGTATGTCAGCTGCAGTGCTGGGCGCCACAGCCCCTGCCCCGCAGTGTGCAGGAAGGCTCGCGAGGCAGGACGCTGCTCGGCCTAATTAGCAGCCTCAGATCTGCCTCCCGTCGGCGCGAGCTGCAGGAGGGGGGAAGGAATTCGCAGCAGGGATGGGCACAGCACGGAGCCGGCAGTCTGAATTTCACCGTTCCTTTCCTTCTGACCGTTTGGCACCTTCCCTGTCCCTGCAGCAACTCCTGTCCCCGCGGGCAGGAGCACGGGCTGTGAGGAGCTCCAGCTGCCCGCAGCAGGACCGACCCTCGTGTAGCCCACCCACCTCACATCTCCCTGCTGCAGGCAACCCGCTGCACCCGGGAGGCACCGCGGTTGTGGCCCCTGCAGCCCAAGGATAACACTGAACGAGGAGCTGAGCTCACCACAGCTCTGGTACCCCCCGGCTGCCCCATCGCCCTCCTGCCCCGTCCTTACCAGCTTGGTTTTGTCCATGGCTGCCAGGACAGCAGAGTTGAGCGTTTCCAGAGCGGAAAGCACGTTCCTGTACTCTCCAAGATACGCTGAGAAATAATCTGAAATGGGAGAGAAGGCAAGTGAGCTCCCAGAGCAGCTCCTTCCCAGCCTCCCCTGTGCCAGCTGCCCCAGCACTGCTCAGGGCACTCCCATCCCTCTCCCAGGGGTCACACCTCCTGCCTGGCAGCAGGAGAGCCCTCTATTCCCGTGACAAAACCTCTCCTCCCTGGAGGAAAGCACAGACGCCCTGGGACACCCTCCCGGAGGGATTCAGACACAGGGGCAGATCCTCTGAGCCACCCAGCCCTGCCCTGCCCTGCCCAGGTGGGCACAAACCCCGCCGCGGACCCACAGGAGACAAAGCCCACGCTGAGCAGGAAGGTCGGCCGACTTACCACACAGCTTCTCTGTGTCCACGTTGCTGCAAGAAAAAAAAAAAAAAACACCTGTTAGATGGTGGGGCTGGGCTGGGAGAAAGAGCTGTGGTGAGCAGGGTCTCAGAGGCTTGCCTGGAGCCCCCCGGTGCTTTTTTAAAAGCTCTGTTTTTAAAATAAAGAGCTCCTGGTCCTGGACCTGACAAGACCCAAGAGCTGCTGCTGCAGCACCTCTTTCCCCCCAGCTCACAACGTGCTCAGCGAGGACACCCCCCTCCTGCCTCAGCCCCATCCTCTCCGCACGGCAGCAGGCCCTCTCCTGGCCTCCTGCAAGGCTTGGAGCTCCACAGGACCTGCAGACAGCAAACGTGATAAAGAAAAGAACAAAACACACACGCTGGAAAGCTGGTCGGATCCCCGAGCCTCCCTGAAGCCAGGCAAGGCAGGAATCCTGCAGAAAAGCCAGCAGGTCCAGGTAGGCAGAGAGGCCGTCCCGTTAGTGCCAACGGGGTCATGGCAGAACAGCCCCCAGCCCCCAGCCCAGCCCCATCACCCCGTGCCTGCAGCTCTGCGAGGTCTGCAAGCAGTGCAGGCAGAGGGCTGAGCTCCTTCCTCGTGCTAACAAAGGCACAGCTGGGGTGGAGAGGGAGGAGGAAGCACCGAGAAACACCTACCGGCTGTCGGGAGGGGACTGCAGGCTGAAGCAGAGGTTTGCTGAGGCAGGGCTGCCTGCGATGCCTCGCATCACCTGCAGGGAAAATGCCCCAGGGTGGCGTTCACTCACATCAGCCTCCCCTCCAGAAATTCTGGTCTCAGAATCCCCTCAGTGTCTGCAGCCATTTGTATTTCTCATCGGGAAAGTGGAAGGCAGCACGAAGGAGATTTTTAAACGTTGGAGCTCCATCACGTGCAGAGGACCTGGAGCTGCCCGCAGCTCGCTGGGCTCCAAGCACGAGGACGCGGCCCCGCTGCTCGTGTGAGCGCTGCCAGGGATGGTTCTGGGTCTGCCTTCCTGCTGAGCTTCCACTGCACGGTGCAACACCACGCAGTGCTTCCAATTAGCAAAACGTGCAAATCCTGCTGGGCAAGGCCACCCATGAAGCCTCTCGTTTCTGATCTGACAGCTCAAATTTTAGGTTTGCCCACTCCTCACAGGGCACACAACACCTCGGCACCGCTTCTACTGCGAGCAGAGCTGTCTGCTGGGGCACCCTGAAGCTTGCACAGCCACCAGAGGCCAGGGGACTGGCGGTGAGCGGGTGTCCCAGGGGAGGGCACTGACCTGGGAGGATGCTCCCCACCTACAACTTCCTGGAGAACCCAAATTTGGGGTGCTGGGAGGGGAAGTACTGGGTGGCGAGGAACAGCAGCTAGTTGTGTTAAAGCAGCTGCACCTGAGAAGCAAACCTAACCCCTGTGGGTGTGAGGGGTCCCCACAGCCCCCTGGCAGCTGGATGCAGCCCCCTGCTTAGGCACGGGAGAGTTTTGGGGTGGGATTTGGGGTGGGATTTGGCTCCTCTGCTTCAAACACCTACTGTAGGAGCTGACTAAGGCGGGGATCTGGTGCACTGTCCTGGCACTGCAGACAGTGTTTGATGAGAATAAAAAATAGCATTTCCCTTGAGAAACTACTCAGATAATCAACAAAACCAACGCCCCTTCATCTGCCAATTCCACTCTGTCAAACTTTGCTGATCCCATCTCTAAGCAGCTCCGTGCATCCAACCACAGCTCCGCAAGGAGGACTGGGGTTTGAAGCATAAATTTACATTGCAAAAACGTCCTGCTCCTTCTTAATTTGTTCCACATAATCCTGAAAGCTGCCTGGAGCCTGCAGAGCCACTGAAGTGCCCTGCTGCTGCAGCGGCACAAGAGGCTCGGCACGCACCGCAGCACCCGTGCCCCAGAGGATTAACTGCAGCCACTGGTCCCCGTCCAAGAAATAGGCACAGCCTGCCAAAGCAGAGATGTGGACCCACGTTAGCAAAACACAGGCACATACCTAGCACGTACATTACCCCGGCATCTGCGTCTGTCCCCAGTAAGAACCTGGAACTGGGAAAAGTTCCAGCAGGAATGAGAAGGGGCCGCCAGCTGAGAGCACTGCCCAGACCCCAGACTGGGCATCCAGGTGCCCGTGTGTCAGAGAGCTGCTGGCAGCACCCACGCTGCGGCTTGGAAGGAGAGGCCAGAGCCTGCTGGTAGCTCTTTGTAGCTTCTCTTTTCGCTACGTAAAGCGAACAGTAACTAATTAATCACTAGAACACTGAAGGAGTAAACGCTGAGCCCATCACCAAGATCCCGTGGCAAACCCAGCCTCCTGCAGCAGGATTCCCGCTCCCTTCCCAGGTCCTGCCCCCCCTGCCCCTGCCCACACAAGTGCAGAATCACACCCGGCTCTTCCCAGCTCAGTGCTGAAACATCAGCTCCCAGGGCACAACGTGGCTCGGTCCGAACAGAGCGCAGCACAAAAGCATCAGTGCCAACAGCATCGTTGTAACGCCACCAGCAGCTCTGTCACACCAGAAAGCAGGAGGAGCTAACGCAGAGATCCTGCGGGCCTAATCCTGAGCCCTTCGCAGGACTGCAAGGGTGCAAGAGGCTTCCTTCTGCCCCTCCCTCTGCCCTCCCCTGGCACCGCAGAGGCACCCTCTGCCTCCAAAGTGCTTATCCTGAGATGCTCCGCATTTCCTCATCGCTCTATTTTGACTGTGCTCAAACCTCTGATTAACTGTAATTAAGCTTGAACTGATGATGGAGGATCTTGTCATCATTATGTTGTTAGGATTTTGTCAGAATGCGCCTGGAATTTATGCAAGAAAACATCAATCAGCTTCGGTAACGCAGATGGGATTTTTTTATTTATTTTTTATCATTTAATGCTCAGGTTGGAAACCTCCGCTGTGATCACAGGTCTGGCTCCCAAACCCTCACACCGCACTCTCAAGTGGTGCAGTTGCTCTCCAGAGCTGAAAGACCGGCTGATGCTGACACTGAGGCTCTGACCGAAGACAGGAGGACAGTTTACACAACCATTCTTCCACGGCACCAAAGGACTGAGGTTATTTCCTCTAAGATTGTTTGTTTTTAAAGTAGAAGCTCAGTGCTTCTACTGAAACCCAAAATCTTTCACTCGCGGCTCAAGCTCAGAGCCTCAGGCTCCCAGCAGCCCGTACCCAGCCTCCTCTCACTCCCACCTGACCGCTCCCTCTCACCCAAAGGAGGATTTTCTGACCCTCATTTTTCTAACCGTTCCCAGGAGATGCAGGACAGAAAGCTCCACGGGGGCTGCCTGGCACCTCCCAGGGCAGATTGCAGCAGCTGACACCAAGAGCAGCGAGCGCCCAGCTGCACACCTCGCAGCTCGGTGCTGACACCTTCGGAGCGGGGTCTCTGCGACGCTGCCCCCTGGGAGAGGACGCGGAGCCCGGGCTGGGGACTGCTGCAGAGAGGCCCGGGGAGGCTGCGAGCCGTGTGTTGGTTCTCCCAAGGCCCTTCTGCGGCAGTGGAGCTTTTTCACCCCTTCCCAAAGCGTTTGTCTTTCCTCTCCCAGAAGTTGTGGTGGATGAAAACGCCTTCTCCCTGGGAGACGCAGCTTTCTGTTCTGCTCCAGCGCCAGATTGAGCACTGTGCTTTCTGACAAGCAAAACCAAACAGCGAACCTGGCGGTTGGACCCAATCACAAAGAGAAGTTGCGTTTGGTTTCAACGTGGAACATCATCTTTTAAATGTCAAAGAATTCAAATAAGGAGATATTTTAAAGCCGAAATGGAATAATTTTGAGAACTGCAGGAAAAAAAAGTCTCATGGGGAAATATAAAATTTTAAACAAAATCATTCAAATGTTTTGGATTCAGAGACATTACAGGGAACATTCTGATGAGCTTTACTATGCCCACCACCCAGACCACCGAAGACATGCTGGGCTACACCTCAGCTTTTATTCCACCAGCTCAAAATAGAACCAAACCTTATGGAGGTGGCTAAACACACGGGCTGCCAGCACCCTGCCCCAGCGCCAGAACAAACAGGAGGTGGAGCACGACCTGACGGGAAGGACAGAGGAGAGGGGAGGAAAGCGTGGTGCTACGGCCTCTCTGGATGGAGAACGAATAATGTATGAGACCTCTAAAATATTAATCTTCACAGATGTCAGCTCTGTGAGCCAGAGGAGCAGATGCAGTCTCGCAGTGATGAAAGAGAGTCGGGATGTGTCTGGGCAGCACTCCATTACTCAGGCACGGATAACGTCTGGGTGTAAAAATCTCTGTTGCTGTGTCTCCTTCGGTCAGGCTGGCACTGACAAGAAAACAATCCTTTCAACCCAGACCTGATGAACACAGCACCCTCACGGCCAGACCCAGCCACTGGCTTAGTGCTGAAGCTTTCCCATCACCAGAAAAGCTCCGGGGCATGAAAGGAGAACACCGGGCAGGTTTGCAGAGCTGACCATGCCCGTGCTGAACTCACACTTAAGCAGCACACCGGCAGCAGGTTGACCTGGAGCCTTCTGAAGGTCTCTTCCCACCACTGCTCCTTGAGCCTTTGATTTCAGACACAAGCAGACTGTTTGGATGTGCTCTGCTCAGTAATGGAACATTTTTTCCTTCCATAAAGCCCAAAGCAATCACAGCATCTGCAGGGAGAAGGCTTCACTGAGCACCTCACAGTGCCTCTCATAACGACCTGCAGAGTGTCCCACACGGTTGGCAAACACCAGCATTAAAACACGCCGAAGGAAAATCAGTTTATGCTACACAGCTCCACTGTGGAACTCACTTGCAGCCTATGTGGTCGAAGCCGAAAGCCTACACGGTTTTAGAACAAAATTAGACAAATTTGTGGAGCAGAGAACTCCGGGAGCTGGTGGTCTGGTCAAGAAAGTTCCAAACCAGCGGCCACTAGAAGCTGTGAGGGTAAAGGTGCTTCCTACATGGCCTTGTTAAGCACCTTCTGTGCACGCTGGTGGCAGAAAGATACTGGGAGAGCCCTGGCCCAGCACAGCTTGGCTCTCCTTGCGTCCTTCCCCGTGCTCACAGCCCCTCCACAAGCAGTGGTGCAGACAAGCACCACGCCAGGGGTTTTCCAGCACCTCCAGGGCAGGGCAGACCTGGCGCGAAGGCCAGGATCCCCAGCTGCTGTCCCCAGCACTGAGCCAGCAGCAGGCAGCACTGCAGGCGGGCACGGTGCTGGCTCAGGTGCCCAGCAACACCACACCGCAGGGGAAACTCCCTCAGCCCTCCTTGGCACAGCAAACTGCTCTGAGAGGCCAGGAGGAGATCATGAGTGTAAAGAAACTTGGCTCATAGAACCACGCTCTTGGGCATCTCTTGGTGTCCTTAGGCAGCAACTCTTGGATCCAGTGGCAAGTTCCACCCAGTCCTCCAAAATACCGGGTCCCTGCAAGCACGGAGCAAGCAGGCAGCCCTGGAGGAGGGTTCTGCTGAGGGGACGGCCGGGGTACAAGCACAGCCCTCAGGAGCCACGAGTTTGCCCTAAGGGGAAGGTCCCCCTGAGCACCCCAAACACGAATGACAAAGCCCAGCTCCAGACACAGAGCCACAGGAAGGTTTCTTTGGTCCAGCACACCAAACGCTGCCTGATTTCTGCTGCCCGTGCTGTGCAGTGGCTCTGCACACAGCCTTGTGTACGCTTTTTGGTCCCCTCTTTATACAAACACAGAGCACAACCCCTTACAGCCCTGAAGAATTGGCAAGCTCAGCGAAAAGATGAACCGCCCGACGCATCCCGAGGCTTCCCAGAGCCCAGGCTGCTTGCCTGCCCCAGGCAGTCTCTGTGCCACGCGTGTGGCAGCAAATGCCACGGATCAGCGCAAGGCCAAACCCAGCCTGGAGCAAGAGCTGACGCCGACTCCTGGCAGGCTGTGCTGTGTGTGACACCAGTGGGGGTGGCCCAGGGGAGACACGGCAGCCTCTGGGCAGGATCTCCCTGGGGACAAGCCTGTCTTGAAGTCCCTGAGCCTGGCAGGCACACAGCTCCCGGTCAGGATGACAGCACACTGAGAAACGCGTCTGCAGGGGACGAGATGCCTCTCAGCAGGCAGTAAGAGCCAGGCTCCTGCTCCAGGACATGCCCCCCCCTCCTCCTTCACCAGCTGGGGGTCAGGTTGGAGCGATCGTGCACAGCTCCCTGCAGCCACAACCCCAAATCCATCCCTCTCGCAGCTGCTCACACCATTCCCTGCGTGTGGGTCATGTACCAGCCTGGGACAGGAACGGGGAGCATCCCTGAAACAGCCTCACGGCCGGGGCTTCCAGCCTGCTCCTGCAGAAATGAGGGCATCCTCACGGGGCTGGGGGCCTCCTACGCGGCCTTGAAGTCCCACAACACACAAATTTGGAAACCAGCTCTGTCTGCGATGTCCCTTCTGTTCTTCACAGCAAAAAGGGATCAAAACCACAGTGGTCATGCCCTGCTAATAGATGTCACCAGCTCAATGCTGCCACGTTGTCATAGCTACCGCGCCGTCATGCAGGGAGCACCGCCGCAGCCAGGGCCACGCACGGCGCTTGGAGAGGGCGTGCTGCTGGGGGCACGGGGGCACAGAGCCCACGGGGCAGCTCGGGGCTGGCCTGGCACCTGCTGCCACACGCCCCAGCCAGCTGGGAGGGTGCCTCAGCGCCCTGCCCAACCCCAAGCAGAGGGGCTGAGGTTGGGCAGAGCTGCCGCGGGCTGTGGTGGCGTTAGCAAGGCTCCGTGGTGCCACTCGTGTGCCTTCTGACAGCCCTGTTCTGTCGGTCAGGACAGGTGGAGGAACCCGACTGGAACACAGCAGGGAACCAGGAGACGTTTGGCATCCAGGTAAAGCCCCAGCTCCGTGCAGTCTGCTTCCAGTGGTCACCAAAGTCACCCCAAAGTGAAGCTCGATGGAAGGAGCGTTCACACAGAGGTGACGGCTCTCTGCTAAACCCCTGGGACCTCCAGGAGGATGAGGAGGTGTTGGCAGGGCACCTCCTGCTGCCTGCATCCAACGAGCCCAACGAGCCAGACAATCAAAGGCCGGCTCCTGCCAGGGCCAAAACACCCTTGGTTTCAGCAGCAGGCAGGGCAGAGGATCCCCAGCGAGGCCACGCTGATCTCTGAAAGACTGGGACAAAGCCAGCCAAGCCCAGCAGATTTCTCTAGAAAGCCCAACAGATTTCTCTGGGTAGCCCCAATCTACAGCAACCAAGAGCTAAGTGCAATTCATTTCTGTTTTTAAAGAAGCTGGCCTAAATTCACAGTTACACCGACACTCATAAGGCCCATTTCTGGTGGAAAGAAGTTCTTACATAAGTGAAAACGAGTTCCCTGTGTCAGCAACCGCCGAGATAGCTGTCTGTTCATCGTCCTCACACCACCACATGCTCCTCCTGCAGATACACAACCTGCTCCGTAGGGCTGTGTATTTCTGGAATACGTTTTTCAAACCAACATAATGTGATTTTAAATGGCTGCTTGCTTTTATAGCACTACAGTAAATCTGATAACGCCTGTTCTCAAAATGTCTGGCTTCTCTCACCAGCAATACTTGTACCCGGTGTTTAATGGGTTTTAACATCTGCGTGTTACAAGAGGTAGGTTTATCTCACCCTGACTATTTATTGCACCCGCCTCCAAACGTCCTCCATCTACAGTCAGGCAGTTTTATATCCTCCTTCATCTCCTCTCCTCTGCACCACCGTGGTACTTACTCTGAATGACGCCTGTCAATGCCACTGAACAACTCCCACAGCTCCTCCGAGCTCAGGATCCCATCAGCGAAATAGTTCTTGAACTCCTCAAATGACAGTTTCCCATCATCTGCATTTAAACAAAAGGGAAGAATAATTATATATCTGCAGAAAGACGCGTACAAGCCCCAGCCATCCTCCCAGCAGCCTCTTTACCAGCAGCGTGGGATGGTTGGGCGTGTTGTGCATAATAATTAGAGCAGAGATCTCATTGAAAGCATGTCCCACCAGCCAGAGCATCCCCACCAAACACCTAGGAAGGCTGGCAAGCAGTGCGGGTGCTGCCGGGCAGGCATTTCAGCCACTCCAACCCTTCCAAAAGATCTCTTTGCAGCATTTTCAGAAACACATCCAGACACTCTGTACTTCAGTGACTTTCCAGGCAGGCTTTCCATTTAGCTCTCCCCAGCACAGAGCTATTATACACAGAACAGTGAGGATGGTGTCAGATCTTTAAGGGAAAGAAAATCTCTCGGTTGACTCATGAGCTTCCCCTTTCCCATGTGTGGAGAACTTCAGCTCCCGAGCTGCATTCTGCTCTGCAATAAAAGCGGCTCCTGGAATCTGCAATCTCCCAGAAGAGCCCAGTGGGAGGAAGGCTCAGAGAAATGCCTTGTGACGTTGGACTTGCCGGTTTCCAGGTGTCAGATTTAACAGAGCCCAACTCTCAGACACCAGGGACTCCAGCAGGTCACCCAAACACAGGGCAGAGACCCAAACAGTCCTGCAAGGGGTGGAGAAAAAGCCTGCCGGAGCCTGGCCAGCCGTGCTGCACAGCCTGCTCTGCCCTCCCTCCCGCTGCTGGCCCCACCGAGCAGCACCCAGCACCAGGAGGCTCTGCCCCCCGTGACACGCAGGCAGTGAGGCTGGGGAGCCCCCTCCCAGCCCCTGGCCGGCGTTTCCTCCAGCAGGCAGAGCAGAAAGGCGTTTTTCTTCCAGGCAGAGAGCTGCCTGCCCTCATCCTTTGCTCTTGCAGCAAGCCCCTCGGCGGGGAAGGGCTGCTGCTTCGCCCAGAGCCAGGCTGCGAGGGGGAGGCGGCGGCAGAACAAAGCACTCACCGTTCTTGTCGGCTCGCCGGAAAATCTGAAAGGGAAAAAACACAACGGGGTTGAGAGGCGGCAGGAAGAGCGGCGCGGCTCAAGGAGCGAGCCAGCTGCCGGCCCTCCCCAGCCACCGCGGGGAGACCTCCGGGCCCCGCAGGAGCCCACGTTACCGGGGCTGGGAAGGACGGCGCTGCACACACCGGTCTGGGGGAGATTTCCCTTTGTAAATGACGAAAACCATCCCTCTGCTCCACCACACACAGCTCCCAGCACACCCGCTGCTGCCTGAGCGGGCCCAGCACTTGCTCAGAGCATCTTTTAGAGAACAGAGGGGGACAGAGGAGAAAGGGCATCGCTGCGGCTTTGCTACAGACTTGTGATGGGAGGTGTTGAATTGTTCAGATCCTTTCAATGAAAGGACACTGAGCAAAAAAACGCCCACAATGGAAACACTTCGAGCGTCACCGCCGACACTTCAGCCCTCAGCACTGACGGGCAGCTCTTGCCCTGAGCGGTGTAACCACCCCCTGCAGTCCTTCTGCCTGGGACACCTGGACACGTGAACCCCCTCCAGTGCAATTAATTCATTCATTCATCCATCTGTAACGAATTCAGCCCCAGAGCACAGTTTGAGGGCTGCTCCAGTGCCATGTCTCGACCCAACTCTCCTGCCCATGGCCCAGCAGAAAGCTGGGGCTCCTCGTCCCTTCCTCCCTCCCTGCTCACCAGCAGCTCTCTGCAGGTTTGGCTGGCTGGGGAGGAGCAGCACGGTTTCTGCAGCCTGGGAACATCTCGCAGACAGCGCAGCACAGGCTTTGGCTAGCACATCCTAGCAGAGCTGACAACAGCAAGTTGTGTAACAACTTTCTTTTCAGCCATCCCTTCCAGGTCTGAAGAAAGATCAGGAATGAAAAAAAAGGCAGGAAAGAGGGAAGGCAAACTGTGCTAGGTTCTTTTCCAAGCAGCTGCAAAGTAGAAGCCGCTGATCAAAGTGCCCCAGACCTGCTCTGCTCCTGGCTGCAGGAGGCCCCGTCCCTGCTGAGCTGCCCCTGCACCCCCTGCTCCCCGCTGATGCTTTTGCTGCACTGTTTGAGGGCTCACCCCGCAGTCAGCCGCTGAAGGAGCCACTCATGATAACTGCACAGAGGCAAAGACAGCTGAAACCAGAATCCTGTTCCCAAAGATGCTGCTCCCTTGCAACCGGGCAGAGGATTTTCTGATGCTGGTCCCAGCAGGGAACTCTCCGGTGCATCCCCATGGCCAAAAACAGGCAGGGATGCCTCGGAGGATGCTCTTCTGAGCAAAGCAGGCTCCTCTGGAAGCGCTGCCCCGAGCTGCCCAGCGTTAGGTAACGTACCTGCAGGGTGCCAGCCTCCAGCAGGGCCAGGCTGCCTTCCTGCATGAAAGTAGAGCAGGGAGCTCTGTGGACGCCCATCAGGGCTCCCACGGCGCGCTCCAGAGCTTCCTCGCTAGAGCTAAGTACAGAAACCTGCAGCTCCCACACGCTGGGGATTTCTCCGGGTTTTAAAGCAAAGGTTTCTCCAGGCTAAAGGGTCTGCTGGTGCATCTGCTGCCACCGGGGCTCTCGGGGCTGCGCTTCCTACCTGAGTTCAGCTCAGCTGGGAAGCAGAGCCACCAGAGCCCTGCGAGAGGGGGCAGCGCCTGCCCCATGTCCCCTGAGACCAGGTGATGCTGGGGACAGTGAGGGGGACTCAGCCTGGGAGTGGGAACAGGTCTGCGTGGGCTGCTGGGGAGCCCTGCCTCAATCCTCAGTCACATTCAGGGCAGCTGGCAGCTCCAGAAACGCAGGAACGCTGCTGCGAGCCTGAGAGAGAGATGTCTCTGTCCCTTTGTCCCTGTGCCCAAGCAGCTGCACCCCACTCAGTGCCTGCGATGGCAGACAGGCTGAGAACGATGGAGGAAGCACCAACCCAACACTTCCCAAGCCCCCCAGCCCTGGGAAGGAAGGATGTCACAGGCTTACCCCTGCATGCAGGACTGGAAGCAACCCCAGCTCCCGGACACTCAGCCAGGGCCAGGCTGGCTGCAGGGAGGGGACAGCAGGGTGAAAGCACTGTGCTCACGGCTGGCTGCCCAGGCGGCTCTGCTCAGTCTCTGGCACGCAGAGAGGAAAGCGAGCGAGCCCCGGGGTCCAGCCTGGGGGCCAAACGTCCCAGAGGCTTGGGATGTCTGCAGAGAAAGAACTGCAACGGCAGCGCTGCGGCTCGCACAGCACCCACAGCGAGGCATCAGATAAAGCCCCCCCCCTCCTCCTCCTCCTCCTCACCTCCCCGGGATGTGAGCAGCTCCCAGCAGTGCCGAATGCCGGAGCGCTGACCAGGAGAGCTGACCTGGCTCGTTAGAGCCGGCCTGGCACAACCTGGCACACCCAGGCAGGCACAGCCGGCTTCTCTCTCACCCGGCCCCCTCTGTCACCTCTTCCTCTGAACATTCACCACAGCAGAAGCCCCCGGGAGCTCTCCCCGCCACGAGCATCAGCGGGGAAGCCCCTGGAGCTGCTCCCAGCCCTTCCTGCAGCTCCCCAGGCCCCGCTGGGTGCCTCCGGGGGAGGGCAGGGAGGCAGCTCCGCACCTCGGGGCTCTCGGAGGTGCCGGCAGCGGAGGCCGTGCCCACGGCGGGGGCGATGCCCGGGACGGAGCACGGCTGGGAGCCGGCCAGCCGCAGAGAGCCGCCCGGGGAGGCGTTAAAAGGCGTTAAAAGGCGTTAAAAGGCGTTAAAAGGCGTTAAAAGGCGTTAAACCCCCCCCGGCAAGCTGCGGGGCTGAGGCCCGGCCCGGCCCGGCTCTGTCCCGCTCCCCCACACGCCCCTCACCCCCCTCGGCCGCACGGGGCCCGCTCCCCGGCGCCGCTACTCACGTCGTGGAAGATGGGCAGCGGCTCCCGGTGCGGCACGGAGCCGGCCTTGGCCGGCAGCAGGCACATGGCCAGCAGCTGGGCGCACGCCATGGCCGTGAGGGGAGGCGGCCGTGAAGGGGCCGTGAAGGGGCCGTGAGGGGGCCGTGAGGTGCGGCCGTGAGGGGCCGGCGGACCCCGCGCTGCCCCTGAGCGGCTCCGCAGCCGCCCGGCAACTTTGCCTCAGCCCAGGGCCCGCCCCCGCGGCGCTCCGGTTGGCCCAGCCGGGTGATTGGCACCTCCCGGCCCGCTCCTCATTGGTGGAAAGGGGAAGGGCGGGGCGGTGCAAGGGGGGCCGTGGTGGTCGCCGCTGTGGCGGCCCTGCGGGGAGGAGGGGGCTCCAGTCGGCCCCAGTGTGATCCCAGTCAGCCCCAGTGCATCCCCAGTGCGGACCCAGTCAGCCCAGCACAGCCTCAGTCAGCCCAGCCTGATCCCAGTCAGCCCAGTGTGACCCCGGTGTGATCCCAGTCAGCCCCAGCATGATCCCAGTCAGCCTCAGTGCGATGCCAATGCGTCCCCAGCGTGTCCCCAGTGCAGTCCCAGTCAGCCCAGCACAGCCCCAGTCAGCCCCAGTGTAATCCCAGTGTGATCCCAGTCAGCCCCAGCATGATCCCAGTCACTCCAGTGTGATCCCAGTCAGCCCAGTATGATCCCAGTCACCTCAGTGTGGTGCCAACGCGTCCTCAGTGCGGTCCCAGTCAGCCCAGCACAGCCCCAGTCAGCCCAGTGTGATCCCAGTCACCTCAGTGTGATCCCAGTCAGCCCCAGTGTGGTGCCATCGTGTCTCCACTGCATCCCCAGTGTGTTTCCAGTCAGCCCAGTGAGGTCCTAGCTGGCTCCGGTTGCCCCCCAGTGATGCCAAAGGCCCCTTGGTGTCCACGGCTGGTCCCGGTGGCCCCTGCAGCCTCCCTTCTCCCCACTCCTCTCCAACCCCACATCCCAGGGGTTTATTTACAACCCGGGGCTTCGTCTGGGCGCAGAGTGACGGCCCGGCAGGCTGCATCAGCACAGCTCCTCTCCTCACAGGGCGCTCTGCAGCCTCACCCATTTCGCTGAGCTTCTCATAACCCAGCTTTCAGAGCCGAGATGCTTCCCAGCCCGACATGACGGAGCCACAGCACGTGGGGCTGGGCGGCTGCCCCCTTCCCAGGGGGAAACGGCTGTGAGCGGAGCCTGGGGCCAGCGCAAGGATGCCTCACGGGGAGGTTTCGTCTCACGGCTTCTCCGGGTGCACACGAGGGAAGAGGATCGCACCCAGCTCTCCTTCCCAACACGTCTCCTTCCCAAAACAAGCCGTGGCTGATACCCAAACGCCTCCAGGAGGGAAGGAGGGCACGGCCTCGCTGCTGGCCCTGCAGCGGCGGCGCTGCCCAGGCAGAGTGGGGCACAGGCACACAGCCAGGTATCAACCAACGCAGCACCCGCTTGCTGGTGTCTGGTGAATAAACGAGGCTGCGTTTCAGCTCCCTGCTTTGCTTATTTTCCAAAGAAATGCCAGTGCTTTTGGGGAGGTGGAGTACGGAATGCAAAGCGAGGCAAAGAGCAGGACCCAGCTCCGTGGCTGTCCCACCTGCAGGGGGATGGCAGGTCCCAAACAGGGCTGGTGTTGGGCCCCAAATGGGGCTGGTGTCAGGCTCCTTCCCTTCGTGCCCAACTCCCCGCTCCAGGTGGCACAGCCACGCTCGCCCCATCCCCACGCGTGCTTGTCAGAAGCGAGAACTCCTACACGGGCGATCAGCTCTTTCTGCAGGGATCCAAAATAGAAGCAGGGAAGCCCTTCAGCTGCACCGTGACTCATCCCTGGGACACAGCAGCTATTCCTGTAGAGCTCTGCCCGGCGTGGGGCAGCCCGCGCATCGCCCCGCAGATGGGCTGCATGGCACAGGGGGGACGTGCCCTGGCCCTGCCGGGGCTCACGGCGCTGGCCCTGCTTTTTTAGGGACTGCTGATCCTGAGGAAGCGCATCCCGCAAGCACGGCGGTGAGCACTGCTGGTGGTGGTGCAGGGAGGTTCACCTTTGCTCAGGGGAAGGGGAAAAGCTGTGCTGCTCCACGCTGCAGACATCACGAATGTGGGTACAGATTTCCACAAATAAAAACAAGGACATGAAAAATGGGAAGGGATAAACGACTGCACGACACGCGCCACGTATCCACCCATGCCAGGCTTGGCAGCCAGGCTCTCCCAGCTGGGCTTTGTTTGTCAGGAAAACGCCGAGCACTCACCAAGAAGGAAATCCCTATCAGCACAACCTGCCACCTTCCCACCGCCTCGGCCCGGCCCAGCCCCAAAGGCCGGGGTGGTTTGTTGCACGGCAGGAGGCAGGAAAGGAGGTCACTGAGGATGCTCCAGTGCCATGAACCCCTCTGGAACCACCTCCCTGCAGCATCACGGCTGCTCCTTTGTGCTGGGAGCATGGCGAGGGGCAGGGGGCAGCTCTGCAGCCCCACCAGGTCTGGGCACCCTGCAGAGGAGAAGGAAGGGACCAGCACACCCCCAAGGGCAGGGAGCCCTCACCCCCAAACCCAAACCCATCCCGGCTCAGCACGAGGAGCCGTGTGAGTACTGCACCTGCCCCAGCAGCACAGGGCAGCCCGGCACCACACGGCCTTGTACGCCCAGGTGGGAGCAGAGGGCTTATGCAACAACGCAGGCCGGAGTGAAATATTTATCAGGGTATTTAAATAAGTAACACGCAGGAAGCCAGGCAGAAAGAACGAGGAGCGAGTGCACAAAGACGGGAAGGAAGCGGCACGTCCCAGCCACCCCCAGACCCGCCACGCCGCCCTCCCCCACGTCCCTCAATGTCCCCATCTCCCTGGGATCTGCAGTGTCCCCAGCCCTGCAGGGACACCCCCTTCCTGTCCTTCACCCACATTTGGCCCGGGGCAGAGGCTGTGTCACACAAGAGGACCCAAGTGCTTCCTGCAGACTCTGAGAGCCCCACCTTTGCATTGCAAGTTAAAATAAACAAAAAAACAGCCCCGCAGCCCTTAGCTCTGGGTGTAGGCAACATTTCAGGCCCCCATCTGTCCCCAGGCAGCTGAGCCCAGCCCCAAAGTAGAGACCAGAGTCAGTAGAAACCTTTATTAAACACGAAGCTCAGAGGAACACAAGCTTGTTAAAAGGCAGTAAGTGAAAGTGCGGCTCCAGCCTGGCCCAGGGCCCCCCCTTCCTCCCTGCCGCCCCCCCAAACCCTTGGGCCAGGGAGGAGGAACCAAACCCCAGAAGGGGCTCGGCCTGGATGGCTGCACGGGAATTTAGAAGAGAAAACCTGGAGACAATGTTTGGTCCTCACCAGCACCAGGGCCGGGGAGCATCCCCACCCCCCATGCACCCCCGGGACCCCCTCATCCCTGGGGGACACACACACGGCCCCGTTCCTGTCCCATCGCCCTTCCCATGGCCACCTGGCACAGCAGGGGCTTTGCCAGCGCCCCGTTTGGGGGCAAAAGCAAAGCTGGGGTGTGCCAGCAGACCCCCGCCGGGGCCCTCCACCAGCACCGTTCCCCCCCCACTTCATGCCCCACTCTTGCTCCCCCTGCCCACCACATCCCGGGAGAGCTCCCACACGGCATAAATAATAAATAAATACCCCACGCTCAGCCGGGCACGGTGCCCTCCCCGCACAGGGGGGGCTCACAGCGACCCGGCACCCCCACACCTCCGCCAGCCCCTTCCCAGCATAAGGAAACCTCCCGGCACCCCCACACTGCCGCATGCCTCCCCCCCCCGGCCCCTCCCAGGAAACGAAACGCTGTCCCCAGGGAACCAAAAATAAATTAATCCAATCTATACACAGGACTGCTTAAAGCTCTGCCACGGGCACCCCCGTGGCGAGGGGGCACCGAGAGGGGAGCCCCCCCCGCACCCCAGCATCCCCCCCCCCAAGGACCAGAGCTGCCCTGAGCGGCGCTGGGCTCGGTCACACCGCAGCGAGATGCTGGAGGGGAAGGAAATATTGCAGGGGGGTGGCGAGAGGGCCTGTGGCCGCTGCACCGCCGAGGGACACCCCCAGGAAAGGCACCAGAAACCACGCAGAGGCAAAGCCGGGCACGGGGCGGCCGTCCCTTGCTCTGCCCCACGGCCCCTTGGCTTCAGGGGTCTTCGCCCTCGGCGGCTGCGCCTGGACGCAGGCACCCGCCTGCCTCAGAAGTCCAAGGGCGTGAAGTCCCCAAAGTCACAGTCGAAGAGCTCGCTGATGCCCTCGCCCTCCTCCAGCCCGAAGTGGTAATCCTGCGGCTGCGGCGGCGACAGGGCGATGAACTCATCCGCCAAGAAGCCCGAGAAATCGTCCTTGCTCTGCTCCAGGAGGGCGTCCATGGAGGCCAGCGGCGAGAGGCTCACCTCCTCGGCGGGACACTTGCTGGGCAGCACGCTGGCGCCCGGCAGCAGGGCCTCTGTGGGGACACAAAGCGACTCTCAGCCCCACCACACGCCACGGAGCAGCACCTCTGGGCAATGCTCCGCACCGCCACCGAGAAAGCACGCGTGGCACGACCTGAAGAGCTTGGAAACATCCAGGTCATCAGGACAGCGTGGCCCAAACTGCTCATGGGGTGCCGGGATGGAGAGGACCAGCGACCTCTCCTTGGCACACACCTCCAAGGCTGCCTCTGCTGAGCTCAGCACGGCGCAGACCATCGCTGCCGGTGGGCAGCCGGGGAAACATGAGAGCAGAGGCTGGGCCATCCGTAACAGGCAGCAAAAACACAGCCCGAGCATCGCCTGCAGCCCCGCACCCTCACCCCAGGGCTCGTGGGGCTTGAGCCATGCTGAGGACGCTGTCCCTGTGCCGCAGAGCCCAGGCACTGCCCCCAGCCCCGCCGCCCACCTTGCTCGCCGGGCAGCAGCGGCATGTTGACGTCCTGGGCGGGATGCAGGAGAGGGGAGGCTCTGGGCTGCGACGAGCCAGGGGACAACTCCTCCGAGGGCGCTTTGAAGGGGCTCTTGACGGGGCTGCAGACCCCCGAGCTGTCCTCGGGGCAGAGGAACACGTCAATGGGGCCCTGAGTGCTTTTCACGGAGACCTGGAAAGCCTGGGGAAAAGGCAGGACGGGTGAGACACGGTGCAGGGGGACACCCGGGGAGCCCAGGAGGGTTACCAAGGGCTCTGCAGAGCTGGGGAGGGACCGGGGAGGGCCCCCACTCACCTCCGTCGGGTCCGAGACCTGGAGCTGGGTCTCCGGGGGGGCTTTGATAACCATCACCATTTGCTCGGAGGGGTCCACAATGCTCCGGAGGTCCTGGCAGGTGACGTAGGCTGCGGTGTGGCGGGTCAAGGAGCAGACACGGGGACGCCTTCACGCACCGAGCCCCGCATGGGTGAACACAGGCACCGGGGCTCGACCGCCCCCAGCCCTCCAACCCCGCCAGACCCGGCCCGGCCCCGCACGGAAGGATATTGCTGGTTGGCGGGGTCCTCGGTGAGCAGCCGCAGCTGCACCGTGCACGTCTGGATGAGGTCGTCCAGCTGCCGCTCGGCCGCCTGCAGCTCCCGCAGCTCCTTCTCCAGCAGCCGGTGCTGGCTGGAGGCCCCCGCGGCGGCCTGGCTGCCCCTGCAGGACACACGGGGCTGTCACCTCCCCCCCGGCTGTCCCACGCAGCCAGCACCCCCCCCACGGCCATCCCCACGGTCATCACCGCCACTGCTCCGAGCGTCCCCCCCCCCCCGTCCCCGGGGACGTACAGCCACTGGATGTTGTTCTTGGACTTCTTGGTGATGAGCTGGATGCCCTCCAGGACGTTGGTGATGTCGTAGATTCGCCTCTTCTGCACCTTCAGCACCTCGGCCGCCCAGTTGAGGTCCACCACGCCGTCGGGCGACTTGCTCAGCAGCTCCAGGAAGCGCTTGGTGGTGAGGTTCAGCGAGGTTTCGTAGCGGGACTTCTCCCCGGGAGACTTCGCCCCTGCCAGCGGGCAAGGACAAGCAGCATTCAGCCACCGCAGGAACGCAGCCCCGGAGCTGGGAGGTCCCCACACCACCCCAGTGCCACCTCGCTCCGTGTGCCACCAGCGGCACCCCAAGGTCTATTTTTTGGGGACAGGAGGGTCCTCCCTGGGAGGGCTGCTGCAGGACCCTGGGGCAGGGCTCTGGCAGCTGCACTTGATTGCGAGCATGAGCTGGGCTGTGGCACCGATGGCTGGGCTTGGTGGCTCACACGGGGACACTGCAGGGTGGTAGAATGGCAGGAGTGTGCGCAGGAGGCTGCGGTGACAAGGACAGCCCCAGGGGTAGGGACCGAGCCCTGCAGCTGGGCAGGGCGGCCCCTGCAGGGGGTCCTCGCCCCCAGCCCAGCGCACAGCGGCGCAGTTTGGGGACAGCGCGGCTACAGCCGGCCCGGCCTGACCCCGGGACGCGGCGCGGTGAGGTCTGGCCCCGGTGCCGGTACCTTTGCCGGGGTTCCTGGGCTTGCCGCGGGCGGCGGGCAGGCTCTCGGCTATGTACTGGTGGTCGCTCTCCAGATTCAGCTTGCGCTTCACCTGCGGGACAGGGGCTCCTCAGCGGGGCGGGCGGCACCCGGCCCCCCCCCGGCCTCCCCCCCGCGGGAGGCCCGGCAGGAGGCGGCCCCCGCCCGCGGCTTCCGGAGCGCCGGGGCCGGGCAGGGCCTGGCTCGGGCCGCGGGGCACCGCGTGGCACGGCCCGGCCCGGCCCCTCGCCGCCCCCCCTGCAGCCGCCCGCCCCATCCCGGCCCCTCGCCGCCCCCCCGTCTCCCCCCCGGCCCCCGCCCCGTCCCGCGGGTTACCGGCGGGCGCCCCAGTGCTGGGCGGCGGGGCGCGGCGCCGGGCCGGGCGGGCTGCGGCGTGGCGAAGAGCAGGAGGTCGGCGTCGGGGCGGCAGCCGCCCGCGGGCTCCTCGGCGGCGGAGACGATGAGGAGGTGCGGGGAGGAGCCGCCCAGCAGCGCCGCCAGCCCCGCCGAGCCGCCCGCCGCCGCCGCCGCCATGGCTCAGGGGCCGGGCGGCGGGGCCGGGGCCGGGGCGGGGGCCGGGGCGCGCCCCATGCCGGGCGCGGGGCCGCTCCGCGCCGCGCCACCGCCGGGCAGTCCCCGCGCTCCGGCCCCGCGCGCCTTTTGCGCGCCAAATCCTTTTTGCCGCGAAAGCGGCGCCAGGCTCGGCGCGCCCGCCCATTGGCTGCGCCCTTCGCACGGAGGCGCCCCATTGGCCGGCGCCGCCGGAGCGAGGGGTGGTGCCGGCCGCTCATTGGTCGAGCGGGGCGGCGGCGGACGCGCTGACAGGCGGCCAATCCGAGGCGCCGCGCCGAGGCGGGGGCCAATCGCGGGGCGGCTCCGGGACGCGGAGCGCGCCCGCGCCTTAAAGGGGAAGCGGCGGCGGCCGCGGGCACGGCGCGCCCGGAGCGGCCCCGGGGGCACGGCCACGGCCACGGGCACGGGCACGGCCCCTCCGCGGGGCCCGGCAGCCGGGCGGGGCAGGGCCGCGCCCCCCGCCGGCACCCCCGGGTGCAGGGCCCTGATAACAGCCCCGCGTGGGAGGGCAGAGCTGGGAGAACCCAAAGCGGGGGTATCTAACCCCAAAACGCCCGCGAAGGCGGGGCCCGGAGGCCCGGAGGGCTTGGGGCGAGGAGCGGTGGGGCTGGGCCGGGAGCCCCCAACCCCGCACGGAGCCGCTGTGGGGCTGGGCTGGGGGCTGGGGGCTGGGGGCTGGGGGCTGGGGGCTGGGCCGGGCTTCTCGTCCTTGGCCGCCCCCCGGGGGCTGTACTGTGGCAGGGGCCGTGGCAGGGCTCCCCGGTACGCCGATGGGCGCAGTTACGGAGCGCTCGGCCCTTGCCGTGTCCCGCCCGGCCTCGCCAGCAGCAGTGGGAGCAGCTGCCTGCCCGCTGCCTGCTCCTGCCGGGGGGGGACACGCACAAAGCCCACCCCAGGGGCTGCCGGTGCTGCCCGTCCCTGGGGAGCCCCGGCCGGGCCAGGCAGGGTTTGGGAGGAGGAGGCAGCTGCCGCACCAGCTGCTCCCTCACACACACACAAAGGCCGGGGGCAGCTGGGGGGATGGCAGCCCGAGCGTTTATTTATTTATTTGTATCCCCCCAACCCCCCCAATTCACAGGGCGGTTTATTCAGAAGGAGCAGGCTGAGCCCCGCACCGTGCCCAGCCCCCCCCCCCCCCCCTCCCCTCACGGCTTGGCTGTGCCACGGGGCCGCGGTGCCAAATCTGCGAGGTGGTGCTGGAAAAGGGCAGATGCGAGGACAAACGGGAGGCAAACCGTCACTGCAGCAAATGCTGCGGGGGGAGAGGAGGACGGGGGCTTCCCCTGCATGCAGATGAATCCCCCCGGCACAGCTGCAGGGGCTGCTGCTCCCACAGCCCTCTCCATCACCGACAGGGGCAGGAGGGCTCCTCACGCTCTGGACACCAGCGGGATTTATCCCGTTGCTGTCGTGATTTTTGGCTGCCTCCAAAGCAGGTGTGTGCGAGCAGCTCCCGGCTGTGGGAGCACACAGCAAGGAGGGCTGGAAGGATGCAACCTGCTGGCAGGGACAGGCCGGACCCAAACTCCAGTGCTTTGTGTTTGGAGAGGCCAGAGGGGGTGTGCGGGCCTGCAGCCTGCCTGCAAGGCACACCTCCTTCGTGTGCGCAGCTGGCAAGATGCAGAGGATGCTGCTTCATTCCTGATTGAGGCTGGAGCACCCCGAGCTCATCCAGCCTTAGCACGCAGAACCCCCAAAGCGTTTACTGGCCCTGCCAGCTGCAGCCCGGCCCCGCTCTCTGCAGCTGTGAGCTGTGAGCTGTGGGCTGTGAGCTGTGCTCAGCTCGCACACCGGCACAACCGCACCCGCACGACTTCCTCCAGCGGGCATCCTGCTGCTGCTCAGGGTGGGTTGGCTCAGCTGGTGGCACAGACACCGAGGAGAGGAGCCGCTCAGCTGGTGGCACCAAGAAGGGGTTCTCCATGGTTCTTTTACCTCCATGGCACACCTCCTCTGTAGCTCTCAGCTCTGAAGAGGCACCCAGATCATTTGTGTAAGTCCTTATTTTTCTTAGCTAATGGGAGAGGCAGACTCAGCCCTGTGTTCTTTGGAAGCTGCACGCTTTCTGAATCCACCTGCCCACATCAGCAATGAGCTGCAAGGTACCGAGGAGCAGCCTGCCCTAAAACCACCCCAGGGAGCCCAAAGGAGCCAGGCTGACTTCATGCTGCAATGCAAGAGCCGGTCCTGTTCATTCCTGCTCACACCGAGCACGTCCCGGCACACGTCATGAATGGTGCAGCCTAGCCCCAGTTTGACTCACTTGGTCTGAAGATACAGCAACACCCGAGAGGTCCAAGCAGCCAGCACAGGGGGAAGTTTGTGCTTCAGGAAGATGACAGCCGCCCCAGTTTGTCACTGAGGACGGGATCCTTCCCAGGGGCTGCAGCAGTTCAAGCTGGTGGCGTGGTAAATCCAGCGCTGGCTTTTGGGAGCAGGTAACGTGAGGGCACGGCTGATTTGAAAAACCCTCTCAGCATTTCTTCTCTGCAGGCAGGACTAGTAGCATGCACTAATTAAGCATTACTTTAAATATTTTAGCTTCATAATGATGACAGTAAAAAAAAAAAAGTCAAAAAATTAGTTTTATTATTATTATTATAGAAAGCACAACATGATCTTCAAAACCCAACTATACAGAAACAATCTGCAAAGGAGGTGAGCAGAAATCTTACACCAGGCTGACTGCTGCACCGGCTGCACAGGAAGCTGATTCACAGCAGACAGAGCTACTCCAGCACCACTGCCCCTTCCTTCACACCGCTTAAACCCACCGGGGAGCTGCCACAAGCATTCCGATTGGCATCACCACAAGTTACCTGAGGTTATGGACTTAGCGTTATCCTATGCCATCCCACAATCAGGACCTGGGTTACATGGCAATTATGAATGCAAAATACAGCGAGGCCAAAACCAGAGGTAACAATATTTGCATTACAGAGCATTTAATTTGTTTCTCCCCTCCTCATCACAAGTCTCATAAAGAAATGAGAGAGAAGCAAATTCTAAGTAAAGGAAAAAAAAGTTACCTCCTCCAACAATCTGGTCTGAACACACAGGTTGAGAATTCAAGATTAGCACCCCTAAAACACTAACAGTGGCAGCCAGACATGGCACTGGGCAGCATTACGCCTCGTTTTTTCTACTCCTTATCAGGTGGATTTCAAAACCAGCACCAGAAAGGCGAGCACAGTCTGCTCAGGTTAGCAGGATCCAGGCAGACAAACACAACCTGACAAATAGGAAACAGTGCGCGGCTCAGGGTATTTTCCAAAGGTCGTGTTTGTGCTGAGGCAGTGAAAATGAGCTTGAGTCACACCAGTTTCTCCTTCGAGAGGATACCCGCAGTGGTTACTGGTTCCTTCACTAGCACCAGCCATCCACGAAGGCTCCCAGCTGGCTGCAGAGCTCAGGGTGCAGGGGGGATGTTCTGAACACCTGCTTTTGGTCTGCTTCAGGAGCCTGAGGCCATCCCATCATTGCCACCCCACACCCAGCTCGGTTTAAAGCAGAGCTTAAACTTCTCCACCGGGGCAAGGAAGTCTTGCAGCAGCGACACCAAAAATCTTCTGCAGTTTTTCTTTCAGAATGACCCTCTCCTGAACTGCACAGATCAGATGCAGTACCTCAGCTAAACCAAATATCACGCACCCACTCAGCTTTCACCCTTGTTAAATAATGTAATTGTCCCGGAGATGTTTCCTTCAGCAACCCTGAAAAAGCACACTAATGTAAGAGCAATTTTCCAAAGAGAAGTGAAGCACAGCAGGTATGCCAGGGCAGCATGCGGCGGCTGTAAATAACCCTCAGCTCGCTTTGTTCACTCATAAAATAAATGATTAATAGCTCAGGATACAGAGTCAAGGCTTGGTGAAAACTTTTGATCAGTTCAATTCATTAACCTTTAAAGTTCCCTCTGTGAAAGAGGCTTAAAATCTGAAGGAGGAGCATCAATTTAAAACAAACGCACCAGTTTTATCCAGAAATCCCAATTTTTGACAAACCAAGCTAAACATGGAGATGCCCTGCTCCTCTTTCGAGGCGCTCAGCATCTCAGAGTCAGGTGGCTGAGAAGAAATAAGAAGAGGAAATAAGGTCGACGTAGACAAACAAAAGCATGTTCATCTTAAAATTCAAAACTGATCAGGGTCGGGGAGAAAAAACGGCTCTCCTTTGTGATTCCTTCAGCATTCGGCCGATTCGCAGGTGGCTTCCCAACTGTCTCTTTATCCCTTTTGGTTTTAATGCTAATAAAGAGGAACACAAACAGGGGACTCAATTCCTTACACAATGCGCTGGGGGAGGGCAGGGAGTGTCACTTATGTATCCAAAAGTCTGACTCAGACAAATTACTTCTAGTTCGCTTCCTTACTACACGCCCGCATTGTTCCGGCACATCGGCAGCATAAGGGGTCCGTCCCCAGCTATCTGGTGGCAGAAGAGGCAACGAGCACTAATGCCGTTAAAGAACCGTCCCAATTACCTCCCCGGGGAAAGGAGTGACTTGCAGCTTAGCGCCCAGCCCGCACGCAGCAGGAGCACAAACCGTCCCCCAAAGCGCAGCGACCGGCGGCTGCACAGAGCCTGCTCCTGGGACGAGCTGCACTTCGCTTCCAGGGACAGCAGCTGGTTCCTGGGTCACCAGTACAGATGGTTGGAGTCTCAGGCACGATTTACTTTGAAAGTGAGGTTGGCGGTAGATTCCCAAGAGAAAAAGGGCAGTTTGAACCAAGGACGACTGGCGGCCAGTTGCCAAGCTGCTGCTGGAGCCCTGCTGTTGGCTTGATTCTGCCACCTAGAGAGGACAGAGGTACTGCGCGTGGCAGCACAAAAAGGACATTTCCCTCCGACTTCACAGGCAGAGAAGTGCTTCACAACGACTAGCAGAAGCACATCAGCTCATGTGTAAGAGAACTGTAAGCCTTTCTCCTGAAAGAACATCGACAATTTGTTCAAAACGTTAAAAACTTCAAACAGACACAGCTCACGTGTGAGCCAGGCCGCAGCGTGTGCTGCAATAACCACACGTGGCCTGGGGTTTGTCAGTCTGACAGTTTTAGGAAGAAATTCTCAAGCCATTGCTCTGAGATTCTGGAAGGGTTTCCTCAAATCCCACCAAAGGCTGTTCAGCAACATTAGCTCAATATTAACACGCTCGTTCAGAACCACATTGAGGCTTCTGCCACGAAGGTCAGGTGCAGCACTGCCCTGTCAGGACACACTGCCTCAGGCATCCACCAGCGGAGCAAACACAGCCATGATACTTATACAGAAATCACAACTCAGCTACAGCTTCATGTTTTTTTTTTCCCCTCTACTTGAATCTTTGAGATCACCAAGACAAAAGAAAATATTGAGCTAGAAAGAAGTGCAAAAACAGTTCCTAACTTCTACAGGCCCAGAAAAATTGACAAAATACTGCTCCGTGTTCCAACCCCAACATTCCAGACAGACCATAACAGCAGGTAAAGGGACCACAGGCGATGGTAAAGTAATCCTTGTCTTCTGGGCTCAAAGAAGAGTAGTCATGGATCTGCATGGGATGAGCACAAGGATGCTTCCATCTCTGCACTGAGACTTCACAGCACACGTAGCTCTCCTCAGTGCCAGATGTAGGTCAAGACTGAAAAGCAGACTTGATTTCTACTCAAGCTGAGCCTCTCTGGATGCGATTTCAATCCTGAACCTCACAGCAACAGACAGGCTGTGGGGAGGGGAACATTCAACTCTCCATCTTGGTGACAGAGAGCGTGGAAAAATAAAAAGCAAAGCAGCACTCAGAAGATGCACAGGAGTAATAAAAAAGATTAAAGAGATGAAGGAAAAACATCTTTAAGATATCAAGAATTTTTTCCTACACAGAAGGTACCTGAACTTGGACTTCCCGTTCCAGTCACACCATTAAATACAACAAATTGCTAGAGCTTGGATTGTAAAGACGAGACTGCAAAAAATGATGAAGAGCACCATCAGTGGGATTATGAAACAACAAGGTCAGGATGGAAAAGTGGATGTGTACACAGACAGCTAACTTCTTTTAGGCAACAGAAGGTAAAAGAGCAAGAAACAAGTAATATTGACTGAGACAAAAGGGAACAACACAGGGAGCTTATTGACTCTTGTGATATCACACTGAAATAATTCCTGACTACTGGTTTTACACACCATCATTAAGTGAATGACTGGCTTAGTGTCACACAGACCTATCAGCGCTTAATGCTGTTAACAGTTTGATTTCATCAACTTGAAAAGTTTTTGTTTTGATGAAACGGAGCATTTCTCAGCTGGCCAGTCAACCCTCGGTGAAGGCCTGGCACGTGCTGTTTGTGGGACTCAGCAGTGCATTTAAAGGAAGAGCCACCTGAATACTCCTGCGTGACCTCAGCCTGGCCCAGCGACAGCACTGCAGCAGCCACGCGTACGTTCGAGCTTGATGACAGCGAGGTCGTCCCGCTGGTGCAGGGGGTGGACTCTGGACCCATGGGCTTCCACCAAAGCGAAAGTGCATCTCCCTGCTACGTATAAAGTACCCAGCGTGACAGCCGAGGGCATGCAATGTGCCTCAGCCGGTTTTCAAAGGAGTTTAAATTGCGTAACTGTTTCTGGTATTTAATTTAAGCAGCTTTCAAAAGCTTTACAAATAAGTTTTAAATAATTACAGGGTATTAAGTTAGTGCACTGGGTAGAAAGACAGATGCAGCCCAAGTGGATGAGAGAAACTGAGAAAAAAAATATTCCTTCCAAGCCTGATTTACCAGACTCGTGTGGGAGAATCTCAGAAGTTTTATTCTCAAACATCTTATTGCCTCCCTGAGAGAAGAAAGATTGCAGAGGAACTCTCTTAGGGAGCACACAACCTTCCTTGCAATATTTTAGAAATCAAGAAATTATGTCTCAGCTTCCAGAACCGAGCAGGGCTCCCACTCCCATCTTCCCACGACAGGGAGCACAGCAGCAGAGAAAAATGCTTCCATCTCATGAGCACCCAGACAACTCCTAGAGCATTTTTTCCATGATTAGACCTATTCCCCAATTACTGTCAAGCTGCCATTTTACGAGCATATTTCCTTTCTTAAAAGGAAACAAAAACCCAACCAACCAACCAAACAAAATACATTCACAGGAAAAAATAAGGCATCTTTAAAAGAAGACTGATTTTAACTGAAGGTTCCCAAGGCATTTTACTCTCCCTGAGGCATTGCAACAAGTTTCTGCGGGGTATTAACTCGCTCTAAACAGAGCTAGTAGAAGACTAATCAGAACATTTTGGTCAGGACACAAGAGGCAACTCTCCTTGACAGAAGTTAATTTAAAAAATAATAATAATAACCAGTTGAGAGCGACAGAACAACCTTTTCCCTTAGGTACCGTCATGTTCACAGGTGTTTTCCAAGGAACCAACTACTCGCTTGCAGGCTTTTTGTTGTAAATGAGGAAGTCCGAAATGTCATGCCATACGTTACTGTCGTCATACAGATAGGTCATGGAGGCCTGCAGGGAGGGCTGCAGAGTCTGTCGGTGGTACTCAAAGAGCCAGAGAACTGTTCCCCACACCAGAGCAGCAACGAGTGGAAAGGGATCCTGCTTGGGCTGTGGGACATAGCCCTTCTCCACCGCCAGCCGAGACAAGCCAAACAGGATACGAGACAGCAGGTACATAACGATCTGCATAAAGAGAAAACCCAGAGAACATTAGGAAGAGAACCTAGCCAGTAAATCTGGTCAGAGGAAGTGATTTAGAAGGGATAAGCTGTGCAAGAGGGGCAGGAACAGTTTACCCAACCTAACGGCAAACGGACTGTAGGTTCACATATCAAAAAATCTTAAACTGGAGATGTTTGTGTCTTCCTTATGTCCTCAAAGCCTTGCTTCCCTGCAGGTGCTCTCATTTAGTAAGCAGTAAATCACACCTGATGCAACAGATCTTTGCACAGTTGCAGCTCAGTTGCACAACTTTCATCTTTGCTAAGTTAACACGACCCCAGATGCTGCTGCCGATAGCCACAGAGCAGCTCCGTCACCCTGCCAAGCAGATACAGACAGGCTCAGTAGTGTGGACACATCCTAAAACCAGACCGAAGGTGCTGTCTTGCAGGGGATTGCACAAGTAGAACGCTTCTGATTAATCTGTGTCTGTGTTTTTCTGACCCCAACTGAAGTCGGTAACAACCAGCTCTAGATCAGACTCCCCCTGAGCACCTTTTGTCAGTTTAGGCAGTTCAGTTAAGTGTAGCTCTGTAATCAATCGTTCTCTACAAATGACAAAGCTCAAGTTTGTGGGTTTAACTCTACAAGCAAGCAGGCCAGGAGCGCAGAGGCAGGCGGTTACCACAGCTCAGAGAACGCGTGGGGGAACCAGGTGGCTTTGGGCTGCAAACCTGCTGTCCTAGATACAAGTGCAACTCTGGAGGCCAAGCAGAGCTGTCAGCTCTCGAACTGAACCACCAGCACTATGCCACGCTACACCGGCCGGTTCCCGGCACACAACCACCCACCCGCTGGTCTTTTTGTCAACCCAACGTCCACCAAAGACATTTACCTGGCTGTTGACGGGATTGTTCTCACCGAACACTAACCAACCCCCAATGCAGGCTGCCAAGAAAGAATGAAACGGGATTTTTTTCCCCTGTAGCCAGGACTGCAATGCCATCAGCCCCTTGTAGGTGAACACAAAATACGCCAAGTTCCGGGAATGGGTGTACGTAGCCTGAGCGATCGATTTCAGTTTCTCTCTTAAACTGGACAAAAGAAACGGACAATTAGGAGAGCGAACAGGCAGCACCACCAGCAACCAGCCCAGACCTTACCCCCCTCACCCTGCCCACCTCCACCATCAGCTCTGGTACCCCAAGGGCACCTCCTGCTCTGTGAGGGGGGCACACCGGGCTGGGGGGCACCCATCGGGGGTCAACCAACGCTCTTCTCACGCTGTGCTTTTGCCTAATTCTGCCAAGGCCCAACCCGCAGACAAGTGGCTGACCTGCACGACTGCATACACTTGTGCGTGTGCATTTCCATACAAGTTATCCTGCTGGTTATCACAGCAGTGGGCTCACGAATCCTCCTGCTCCTAAACCTGGGCTTTTGGGGAACGGGGACGGGGTGCCTGCGGGCCGGTACCTGCCGCTCCTGAACAGGAAAGTCATCACCAGGGCGTGGGGGGCGCGGATTTTTGCCCCGTAGCTGTGAAAACGAAAAGAAATGGTGAGGTTTGGGGGGACACCGCCAGGGGAGCACCCCAGGAGCCCCCCCGGCACCCAGCAGACGCCACCCCAGGGAGCGCGGTGCCCCCACCGGCCGCACCCCCCCATCCCCATCGCGTCCCCGTCCCGTCCCCGTCCCACTCACACGGCTCCGTTTCGGAAGCCCTTGATGGCGGCGAGCGCGGCCCGGTGGCGGCGCTGCCTGAGGAGGGCGTTGAGGGCGCGGAGCAGGGCCCGCAGCGGGACGCGGGGCGCGGGGCCCGGCGCTGCCCCCCCGCCCGCCATGGCGCCCGCCGCTCCCCGGCCCCTCGGGCTGCGGGACGGGGCCGCCCCCTGGCGGCGGGCGGGCGGGCGGGGGCCGCCCCCTCCCCGCTCCCCTCCTCCCCGCTCCCCTCCCCTCGCTCCGTGCCCGCCCCGGCTCCAAGATGGCGCAGGCGATCTTCGAGGCGCTGGAAGGTAACGGGCGGCCCCGCTGCGCCCCCACCGCCGCCCCCAGCCCAGCCCCGGCTCGGTTCTGCCCGCCCCAAACCCGCATCCACCCCCCCACACCGCTCCCCGCTGCCCTCCCCGCCCGGGGACCCCCTCCTCCTGCCGTCCCCGTGTCCCCCCCGCTGCACCGGGTCCCCCCCTCCACGCTCCTGCTGCCTCTTCAAGCTTTGCCTGGGGGTCCCTGGGGGTCCCTGTCCCCGTGTCCCTCAGCCTTAGGGCCCCATCGCCCCCCTGGGGTGGTGCTGCGGCACCCCTGTCACCCTGTCACCCTGTCCCCGCACACTGCTGCACCCCCCGATGGGACATCTCCCATCCCTGTGACCTTGCCTTTAGGGGCTCCCCATCGCCTCACAGCCCCCACACATCGGGGCACCCCATCACCCCGTTCCCAGCCTCCGGGGCGCCCCTCGCTCCCCATCCCTGTGCCAGGCACGCTCGGCCACGGCCACCGACCCAGCTTTGGGGTTTTCCCCTTTACCCCACACCAGGGCTCGAGCCGTGCCCCCTGCCTGCCCCCGGGCTGCTTCTCACCCCTGGGTGTTTGTGCGTGGCCCTGTGGGGTGTGTGGGGGCTCCGTGGCACGGCCAGTGCCCGGCTGTGTGGGGTTGTGCCTGGGGTCAGCCCGTTCAGAGGCGAGCTCTTTCCCAAAGCGTGTATCCCCCGGAGCGGATCCCACGTTTTCCCATACGTGAGGGGACACCGCTGGCTGGCAGGCCTTGCAGCGGCATCACCGCCCCTGCTTTAGGACCAGCACCTGCGATCGCAGCAGCGGAGAGACGAGCAAGAAGCGATGCTTCCCCCCCTTGGGTCTCCTGGGGCGTCTGACAGCACCGTGCGTGCCCCGGTCCCTGTCTGTGGGGCGGGTTTCATCGCCAAATTCAGGAGGGCAAAACATCTCGGCGGAGTGGTTTTTGTTTTGTTTTCCAAGCCCACAGTAACTGGCAGCTCTTGGTGTTTGTTGTGCGCTGTCAGACTCCGGGTCGGTGACTCGGCATCTGTGCGCGGCTGCAAGCACTTGTGTCGGTACTCCTGGATCGTGGCAAACCCATAGCCTTGGAGTTTTAGCCTGGCATCCCTCAGATCCTCGTCTTTTGGGCAGGTTGTAGGGAAAGCTTGCTGCTGCTGGGAAGGCGGAGGTGGCTTTTTAAAGGTCTCACGGCTCCAAAGGACATCCCGCAGGCTGCTGCTGGCTGTGCTCGGTGCAGATCTGCTCCGCAGCTGCCTCACGGAGCCCGGGGATGGCATCGGTACGGCCCGGTGGCCTGCTTGGTTCCTGAACCTGGGATGTAGGGTTTCTGCCCCGTGTTACGGGTGCCATCCTGCGTTTAACTTGAGAAACAGGGGGGACTCCCTGCGTGTCTGTGCAAAAGGGAGATGGACGAAGAGCGATTGTTCGGGTTGTCCTGGCCGCATGCGATGCTGCCCCAGCGCTGCCTGTCTGTAGGTTTGGGTTTCTCCTTAATCCCCTTCCTGCAAGCCGGACCGAGGCCATCACGTGGATTTTTCACTCTGAAGAGCCAGAAAGAAACCCAGGCGCGAAGTGCTGGGCATAGCGAGCGTGGTGGTCTTGGTGCAAGCCAGATGGGAGCAGTTCACCTTTTCCACTCTGATCTTCATAATAACTGAAACTGAGCGTTTGATCCCGTTTTATGCTGTGTCCTGTCAGCTTGCTTCCGCCGCAGACACGCTCCGCTTCCCTCTGGTTTGGATGTGCCAACCACAGCCCGCAGTGCCGCCTTTGCAGTTGCCCAGGAGATGATGTGCAGAGCAGGAGGTGGGTTTTAACGCCAGCCTGCCAGGATCCAGCGGCGTGGTGACGGCGGAGCTGGCCTGCGGGAGGGACACGGCTCTCCGTGCCAGCAAGGGGCTGCAGAACGGGCCCTGCAGCTGCGCTGTGCCTCCGTCAGCGATGTCCAAGGGCTCCCGTCGGTGTGGGGGTAATTTTACAGGAGGGTGTAAGGCGGCATCATCTGCTCGTGCCTCTGCTCCCAGGCAGAACGGTGCTGTCCCACCAAGGAGGTGTTTGTGACCTCTCCTTGGTGAAAGATGATGGATGGAGAAGGCACTCGTGGAGTCCTGCTGTTAATCACTTCGTGCCTGAGGTGCAGGAGAAACACGTTTTTAGGGTGTCTTTAAAATGCTGTGGGTCCTGCATGTGCTTCCCGCCGGGGAGGTGACATCCTTGCTGTCCAGGAGCAATGCTAAAATGGCAAGAGGAACCCGTAATGGTGAAATGAGGCCGTTGCTTCTGCTGCTCCGTGCTTTTATGCGGGACTCCGTTGGGTGTTTTACTTCCCTTCCTGGTGCTGTTGGCCAGGGGACCTCTCATCGGGTACCACGCTCACCGGCACAGTCTGAAAATGAGTGCACGGACACACTTGCTGTTCACTGCAGTGTGTAATCCTGAGTTCAGAGTTACTCAGGGATTTACAGGTTTCTTTTTTTTTTTTTTTCCAGATCTGCAAAGATCTTGATGAAAAGTAAAAAGCAATCTATGAACTCTCCCCTCCCGCTTTGCCCCTTAATCTCCACGTGTGGCCTTGGTGTGCCATTTATTGTATTCACAGATTTGTTGTGGTAAGGAAATTAGCAGAGAGGAGTGGTGCATTAACAATCCCCCCTTTTAGCTATTTTTTTCATGATTGTTCTCTGATTCTTCCCCTATGATTTCTAAAGAGAGAAGGAGTGCACGGGCTGTGATGCGTCGGCCACGTGCTGCTGGCCGGCTGTGTCCCGAGGCGAGCCGGCCCCACTGCGGTGTTCATCTAGAGCGTTTTAGATCATGTTAGCTGTGGTGACAAATGTTTGTGCCAAAGCAAGCGAGCTCGTTCTGACACCAAATCTGCCTGGGTGTGCATGCGCTCAGGGAGTCCCGGGGGAGCTGGAAGTGACAGAGCCACCGGCAGCTCTGAGGGAGAGGCACCCGCGGAGGCTCAGCCCTGGGGGCAGCGGGAGCTGTGGTCCTGTAAGTGGCTGAGCCAGGTCTGCTCGAAGCATCTCTCCAAGGAGCCCGTGCTTGATCTGTTCTTTTTAATGCTGTCTCTGAACCCTCCTGTAGTTCATAGCCCTGTGTCTGACGGGATCCAGGAGCGCTGACCCTGCGCACAGGGAGGTGTTTCTCCTGCACCGCACAGGAGCTCAGGTGTGGGCTGAATCCAGGTGGCTGCACCCCAGGCATTTTGTCATCAGCGAGCTTGGTGGCTTGCTTCTGCTGTGTCCCGCTGTGTTCCCAGAGAGCCCCTACATGGGCTGCATGGCCCGTGACATCCCAGATATCCACCTCTGAGCTCTTTTCATACCTGCTGCCTGCAAGCATCCTTCCTCACTGCAACCCGTGCCTGAAAGGAAGCTCTCTCTCAGCTTTCTTGCCCTTCTTCCCTTCCCTTTCCTTGTGCCAAAGGACAGGTGGGAGCGTTGCTGTAGCGTGACTGCCCGTGGAGCAGGGTGGTGAGAAGGTGAGGGGGGCTCTGTGGGGAACACCTCCCTCTGCGACTCGTCGTGAGCAAGCTCCCGGTCCCCAGGTGCTCTGCGTTCACACCACGCCCGATTCACCCCCTGTGCTTTGTCTCCTTCCAGGAATGGATAACCAGACGGTGCTGGCCGTGCAGTCCTTGCTGGATGGTCAGGGAGGAGTAACAGACCCGTCTGCTCAGAGCGTCAGCTCCTCCACCGCCATCCCGCCCATGGGTGAGTCCCGAACTGGGGGAGAGACGGGCGAGGGGTGGTGGGCTGGGGGTGTCCTCCCACGGCGCGCTCTGTGACTATCAGACCAGGCACCCTGCTTGTGTAGGGCGCTGCTGGAAGCGTTGTGACCCCTCAGCGGGGCCTGGCAGAGCAGGAGGAAGGGGCAGAGCAAGCACCTGGGCAAGCAGAAATGCTTTGGGGCAGGTCAGGCGTTAGGCTGGGCTACATGGTGCCGTTAAAGGCACGGAAGAAGGGAGCAGCCACTCTCTGCCATGACTGCGTGTTCATATTTTTTTATTTAACGAGCCATTCCTTATGCCCTGGGGATGTATCAGTGCAGTCACACATGCACTCACAAACTCCCAGTGCTCGACTAGGACGGGGGTTGCTTTATCCCCGGGCTCCCCGCGTGCTGCACGCTGGCAGTTTGGCACCAGCCAGTTCAGTAGATTGATACATTGCGCCTTTCCCCGTGAGTGTGTTTTTTCTTTTTACCCCTTTTCCCCTTGTGTGGCTGCTGATCAGATCCGATTAGATAGTGAGTTCCTGAGGGATCCCATGGGAGAAAGAGCCTCTTGCAGTGCCCCGTCTGAGCTGTGCTCCTGCAGAAGTTACGGCCGTGTCCCCAGACAGGAGGTCCACCTTGTGAGCCACAGAATATTATTTTTTCCAAGAGGTTTGAGTCTGACTGGCTCAAGTGAAAAGTGGTGTGAGCTTATGTGATTTGCTCGTGCTGCAAGTTTCATCTAGGGTAATGATAGCTGGGCTGTGGTCTCCTCCTGCCTCTAACACCAAGTAGAGGCACCAAAGACCAGAGGTCTTGTTGGGGGTGGGTCCCAGACAGAAGCCGCCCTCCCCTATGTGCCCTGCTGCGTGTTCCTCATCCTTTGTGCAACCTGAGCAATAAAATCTGCCTCAGCCAGGCTAATGCAAATGCTTCGGAAGAAGCTGTTTTAACAGCAGAAGTTGCTGGGGGAGCAAGGCTGGGTTCCTTGATCACGTCTTCGGGATGAGAGGACAGGTGATGGGATTCAGCTTGTCAGAGGGGGACAGCAGGGTTTGTGTGTGGGAGCGCAGCCAAGGCCGGCTTGTCCACATCAGCTGGCTGTGGGGAGAGCTTGGCATCGGGGAAGAAGGACGGTTGCACCCGATGTCTCCTGGCGATGATGTCCGCGAGGTGCCAAGACACAGCAGGCGTCTGCTGCCTCGCCTTTACTTGCTGTGGCTGTCGGGGGCAGCTCTGGGGCATGCTGAGCGCGGCCGGCAGCAGGGAGCTGTTTCTCTTACTTGCAGATGACGAAGACGTCTTCCTGTGTGGGAAGTGCAAGAAGCAGTTCAACTCCTTGCCTGCCTTCATGACCCACAAGAGAGAGCAGTGCCAGGGAAGTGCCCCTTCCCTCTCAACAGTCTCTCTGGCCAGCAGCAGCGTGTACAGCCCCCCCATCACAGCGGTGCAGCAGGCTCCGAGCGCCAGCCGACAGGTACCGTGCTGCGGCCCAGCAGGCTCTGCCACCCGGATTTTGGGAGTCGGGGTACCCTCTGTGAGGCTTTTAGGTCCAACAATGCCTCACGATTGACCTGTGTCAGTCGCGGTGCTGTTGGCACCTCATGGTTAAATCTGCCTGGTCCTCTGCAGTGAGGTGGCCTTCAGTACCCAGCGTCTGATGGCCCTTTTTCTGGCTGATAGCCCTTTTTCTGGCCGGGAAGGGTTTCCCAGCGTGTCTGTGTTACAGCCAGGCTTTGGTTCTGCTCAGGAGCCCCAGCGTCACCACCTGGCAGGTCTGCAGCGTGCTTGGGTGCTCGCTGCGCAGTGCTCAGGGGTCTCACTGGCTCATGGGCAGAGGAGGGCAGCGTCTGTGCAGCCTCCTCCCTGCGTCCCTCTCTCAGTCTCCTGCAAACAACTTCGCCATCTGGAGCTGGAGCAGCCTCCCTCTTTTCTCTACCTTTCCTCGCTGGGGGGAGGTGTCCAGTGAAAGCCTGAGCTTGTCTGTGACCGGTTTGTCCTGCAGATCTTTAATAACCACAGATTTTAGCTGTAGCCAGTGGGCATCTTCTCATGCCGCTGTCATCTTTTATACCTCTTTTTCTGAATGAAGAACATTCCTGGAGCTGCCTTGTTGTTACAGCTAGGAGCTATTAGGGACCCATAGATCATTACTGTGGCTTTTCACAGCCTCTGGTCAGCGGATAGCAGAGACTCAGAGGCTCAGCAGAAAGTAGTGCCATCATTTTTCTGCGTTTATTATTCTGTCCCGTTGCTGGCCAGCAATGCAGCGTTCTGTTTCTTTTTCTTCCAGCAAATTTCTACGTACATCACCGTTCCCCCATCGCCTTTGATTCAGACCCTGGTGCAGGGGAACATCCTGGTTAGCGACGAGGTGCTGATGTCGGCCATGTCCGCCTTCACGTCCTTGGACCAGCCCATGCCCGCCGTGCAGCCCCCGGTGCAGGTGAGGGGCTCGGGGCTGTGGTTGGGCAGCAGGAAAACCCAGCTGGTTGATCAGAGCCTGGTGATCTGCTTCCAGGTGGGGTCCCGGGCACCTTCCTGCAGTGGGACAGCCAGCCCTGGGTAGGAGCATGGGGTACGTGACAGGGTAACTGCAGGGCCTGCTCTCTGCTCGTGTCCCTGTTGCTGGATGCCCAAGTCTTTGTGTCCCTGGCTGTCTGTTGCACTGACTGTGGTTGGCTTTTGGAGTCCTTGTCAGTTTGCCTCGTGCATCTCCCTCCTGGGATGGTTGTGCTGGGCTCTCCGCAGGGCTGCCCAGGCTGGCCACACTCCCCTTGCTCTGAAAAGGTCTTTTGTAATCGTGAGGATTAAAAGCTTTAGAAATGAAGCAAAAAAAAAAAAAAAAAGCAGTGGGGCTTGGATGCTTGAGTTCTGGAGGAGGCAGTGCCTGCTGACAGGCCAAAGCAGCGTGGTCTGATCCAACCTGATGGCTGGACCGGGCTGTGTTGTGTCGAGACACCCCCACTGCTCCTGGAGGTGCCCTTTTGTGTCAGGGCTGGGAGCGTGTGTGCGGGAACAGCCCCTCCAGCTTCCTGCTGCTACACTAGGGCTGTGTTCTCAACGTCCTATCTGTCTGTCTTTCCCTGTTCTGGTTTCAGAGCAGCCTGAGTATGCACGCTGGGGCTGGGTACCTCTCGCAGCCCCCCCCGCCGCCGCCTCCCCCTCCGCCGCCTCCTCCTCAGCCCCCGCCGCCTCCCCCGCCAAGCCTGGGGGCTCCGGGACAGCCCAGCGCCGGCGGCGTGGTCGAAGTGTACAGTGCTCCTGCTCCTCTGGCAGCAAACAGCTCGGTGGAGATCCAGGCGCTGGGCATGCAGCCCTACCCGCCCATGGAGGTAAGGCTGAGCCCGGGGCTCCGTCCTCCTGGGTCAGTCAGGCTGCAGTGCTGCTCGGGGGTCACCTGGGCTCAAAACACTGAGTTAGAGACGGGGAGGGTACGGCCGGTTATCTGCCCGTGCTGATTTCCTCTGGGAAGAGGGGCCGATCAGGTGTCAGCGAGATGAGTGCTCAGAAATGGGCTGGGGTGTTGGATAGCTGGCACTGCATTTATCAGGGTGGGAAACAGAAATGCCCTGAACCCAAATCACCCTGGACTTTTTTACTCCAAACGTCCATTTCTAGGAGCAGCACTGATGCAAGCAGCTCTGCTTTGCCACCTGGCATTTTCTTGTGCTCCTCCTTCCCCTCTGCAGGCACCCTCAGGGTGCTGTGAGCCCACAGGCTCAGCGGTGGTGGTCCTGGTCCCCTGCTCTGAAGGGATGAGAAACTCTTGCAGGCACTGGGCATAGCTGGGTACCAGAGGGCTCCTTCAGAGTTTCTTTGCTGTTCTGTTCTCTCTGTAATCACTCCCAGGTACTTTGTGGTGTTCAGCAAGAGTTTTGCACTGTGCGTGTTGTTTTAGAGAGGCACCGTTGGATTGCTGAACCAGGAATTTGGTTGTTTGGCGGGGGGAGAAAACTCAGGCAGACTCCCAGCTTGGTGGGGCAGCTGCTGCTGGAGGTGGCGGGTGGTAGGAGCTGTGCTGCGTAGCAAGCCTCTTTTCTCTGATAACTGAACTCTTGCAGGTACCAAGCCAGTGTGTGGAGAGCCCCGTGTACCCCTCTCCCCCTGTGTACAGCCCTGGGAAGCAGGGGTTCAAGTCCAAGAGCACCAGTGCTCCCGCGCCTCTGAGCGGCTCAGGAGGAGGCAATGTGGTTGGTTTTGATTCCACCTCCGCTGTCAAAAGTAGGCGATCCAAAAACGAGAGTGGGCTGCAGGAAGGTAAGAGTCCTCGTGGCAGCTGCCCTGTGCCAGGCTGCAGGATGCCGCGCTTGTCCTGTGCCACGGCTCTCTGGGTGCAGTGGGGTGGCACTCGCTGTGCCTGCAGCTCCCTGGGAGGACACCAAGCCCTGCCCCAGGCTGTCAGGAGCAGGTGAAAATGTGGATGTGCTGCTTCGTCACCTCTGAGCGCACGTGAAGGGGCTGTCCCTGTGCTGCTGCGTGGGCAAGCTTGTGCTAAACCTGCACGGCTCCGCGCCAATTGGATCACACTTGAAAACGGGGAGGTTCTGCAAAATAGGGTGTTAAAGCTTGGTCCTTGTTCTCCAAAGCGATAAAGCCCAGCCACAGGGTGTGTGGGTGTTTCGCTGTCTGTGAACACAACACGCTCCCAGGTGAGGAAGGCCAGGGGCATGCCCAGTCCCAGCACAGAGGAGCCCCAGATCCCCCGCTGCCCCTTACTGGTCAGAGCCTGCCCTTTACTGGTGCGGTGGCCGTGAGTGTAGCCCAGTGACGAGGGAGGTCCCAAGCACGAGGTGGAGGAAGGCTGCTCCAGGAAGGCTGGGCCCGTAGAGTTACACCAACACCAGGCTTTAACGTTGTTTGCAGAGCTGTGAACGACCGTGCAGGCTGCAGCTCTCAGTCCAGAGTTTCCTAGAGCAGCCCACGGCTCTGCTGTTTTCCATTGGTTTATACCCCATCGTAGTAGACAGAAGATGTGGCTGACCGATCTTCTGGAGGGGAGAAATATGCATGTGCTCTGGCTGATGGCTGACCTTGGTGAGTTCATAGGAGAGAGACAGAACCGGGGCCCTTCCTCTCACTGATCTTGTGTCTTTTCCTAACACCCAACGTGCCTTTACTCTGTAGCGTAGCTGGAAGGGTCCCTGGAGTGGTTTATGCCCGGAAGGGATTCCCTGTCCCCCACTTCTGTTCTCCTCAGTGCTTACAGAGTTAGCTCAGGCTACGTTAAATACACGCTTGTCCCATAACCTCTCCCTGGTCTGGCCAGGCAGATCTTATCCTTCCATGAGCCCTTTATTATGGGTCCTGCACAGTCATGTCTTGGGGTGAGGGCCCTGCAGTGCAGGGGGAGGCAAGGTTATGCCACACCGGCTCATTCCTCTGCACACTCTTGCTCTTTCAGGGAAACCAAAGTCCCCCAAGCTGAAATGCACTTACTGCGACAAGGCCTTCACCAAAAACTTTGACCTGCAGCAGCACATCAGAAGGTAAGGGTGATGCTAGGCCGGGCACAGCAGAGTGCCTGGGGTGGATCCCGGGCACAGGAACGCTGAGGGAGTCTGCACAGCCCAGCAGACCTTGCATTTGTCGTGTCTCCCAGAGTCCGTGCTGCACTGGGAGGTCATCCTTCATCCCCCTGTCTCCAGGCTCTCCCTCACAGTTCAGGAGCTGGGCTGAAGGCTGCATTGTAGACGTGATCTTGCTGCTTATGGGCTGAGGCTGGAGCCTGCTTTCCTCACTGATGAGACCTTGAAAGCCACAGCTGTTGTTACCTGACTGCTGGAGCGGTGTCATCTCCACTGCTTCCCTCTGCCCTTTCCTTCTCCATCGCAAGCTGCTTCCTGCTTGCAGGAGGGCTGCTATTAGCAAGCCATAAACCAAGCCCAGCGTCTACATGGGGAGCTCTTACAGAGCCAGAGCTCTGGCAGGAGGCAGTTGAACTCTTCAGCATTTTCTCCAGTGGAGACTGCTGAGCTCAGGACAGGTGAGAAGGAACAAGTGGTGATTTTGCTCCCCTTCCCATCCTGGACTCCTCAGGTGACATGCTCCATGTGTCACAGCCAGCTTTTTCTCCTGCAGCAGAGGAGGGCAGAAGGATGTTTCTGCTGTGCACAGCAGGGAGCAAATTCAGAGAGATTGGGGACTCCAAGTTAGAAGCCACGTGTGCAGGGGAGGGAGGGGTAACAGGGAAGAAGAGGCTTGGACCCTTGAAAAGAATAACGGGGTCCCAGGGGTCCATGCAGAAATCCCAAACCGAATGCCCTGGTGTTGCTGCAGAGTTATTTTCCTCTCCCACTTCTTCCTTTGGTCCCTTGCTACCCCCAGACTGTGAGCACTGCATATATGTGCCAGGCTTGTTTCCCCCAGGCCTCTGACCGTCCTCTTACTCTGGTTGATGGGGTCTGAAAGCCCTCGTCCAACCTGGTCCAGGTGCTGATCTGCTAAGCAGAGAGTTCCTAGTGCAGTCCTGCAGCAGCTGCCCCACCACGGTCCCTGCCCGGGGGCTGCCTCCTCTCTCTGCTGGCTGCTGATCCGGTGCCTTCTGCCTTCAGTCACACAGGGGAGAAGCCCTTCCAGTGCATCGTGTGTGGCCGAGCCTTTGCCCAGAAGTCCAATGTGAAGAAACACATGCAAACCCACAAGGTCTGGCCTCCGGGGCTGGGCTGCACCATCTCCCGCAACTCCATCACGGTGCAGGTCATGGCCCTGAACCCCAACCAGACGGAGGATGAGGAGAACACAGGTTTGCTGCCTGGGAACGTGAGCTAGGGGCAGAGCAGTGATGTGAGGTCTCCACGCATCCCTGTGTCGCTTGGTCCTGTGCAGGGAAGGAGCCGTGCGTGCTGTTTGTAGTCCTGCCGTGGGATTTAACAGCACTCACCAGGGAAACGCTGCCGGAGTCACATTTGCTCCACTCTAGCTGGCAGCTGCGTCCTTGGGTGCCCCCAGCCGCTGTCAGTTCAGTTGCTGGTGAAGAGAGGGGCTCCAAACTGTGTGCCAGGACGTGCCAGGAGCAGGGAGAACCTTCCTTCCCCTTTTCACTCCCTGGCAGGTGCAGCACTGGTACTGCACGAGCCACCCTGGGCTGCCCTGGTTCAGCGGCTGGCGAAGCCGGTGATTTAGCACACCTGGTGCTCTGGTGATGTGCAAGTCAGGCCTGGGCTGTGTCTGTCCCCAGCAGCCAACCGAACATTCTAGAAGCAGAGAAAAGCTTCTTGATGGTGTCTGCATGCCCTTTCCGCTGGTAGCCCCAGCCCTAGGCAGGAGGGGAGGGAACAGCCCTGTGGCAATGTCATACCTTGGGGAAGGTCCTGGGAGCTGCTCTCTGCAGCCATCGGGGCTGCTGCTGGCTGGAGGTGACCACTGGAGCTGGGAGTGAGCCTGGCACTGGTTCCCTGGACGGGGCCTGTCCTGCTGACAGGGAACAACAATTACGTCCCTGGAAGCGCTGTGGTGAAGAGAATTGGTCAAGGAGAAGAAGACGGAGTGGTCAGAGCCCTTGGTCATCAGTAGGCAGGCTTAGAACTAGGCCGTTAGTGAGATTCTGATCTGAAGATCTGCCTAAACTAAAGAATCTAAAGATTCTTTTTTTTTCTAGATCTAAAGAACTCGGTCATTAGAGAGTGAGATTTGATCTAAAGAAAGGAAGGAGGAGCCTGGATCCAGAGCCAGGCCTGGGTGTCTCAGCAGTGCCGAGCTTGCAGAACAGCTTTCAGAGCTGTCATGTGGCAGCCTGTGACTTTCTCTCTCCCTTTTCTCCAGGTTTGACTCAGCCCTCGAGGAACCTCACACAACCGCCCCAAGACATGAGCCCCATGGAGGAGAGCGAGGCAGGCAAACTGGAAGCCAAGCAGGTTGTCTTGATCGACAGCTCTTACCAGTGCCAGTTCTGCCCCAGCAAATTCAACACCTATTTCCAGCTCAAATCACACATGACGCAACACAAGAACGAGCAGGTAGGAACCAAGAGTACCTTGTGGTGCTGGTGAGATTAAGACAGGATCGCAGGCTCTGTCCTGAGCGTGCTGCTTGCTCAGTCAGTGCTTGCTGTGCAGCTCAGCTCCCTGCACGTCTGGGTTGCAGCTGTGAGCTCTGGGTGGCTTTGAAAAGCTCCCCCGCCCTGCTGAGCCACTGGGGAAAAAAACGGTCAAGCAGGTTTGGGTGGCTAGAGGGAAAAGAAAAGAGGCAGAGACCAAAGTTTTCAGCGTAGGTAGCAGCTCTCAGGATGGTCACTGCTGGGGCATTGTGGTCTCACCACTCTGGTGTTTCCAGGCGCTCACACCGACACCCCTTTCTCCTGCCTTGCTTTCTTGCTTGTTTTCTCAGGGGAGTGCCCAGGCAGTCTGTGCAGGCAGAACAAGTATCGTGTGGAAGGTGGGTAGGTTTGGCCCAGCTCTCACGATGTGGAAAGAGGCAAGGGCCGGAGGGGTTCGCTTCCTGGAGCTACATCTGCTCCTGGGCCTGCTCTCACCCCAGAGGTAGAAACGGGAAGGGAGCGAGCCCTGCTCTGGGCTCTGTGCTACCTGGGTGTCCTCTGAATGGCTGTGAGTGTCAGGGAAGGAGGCTGGGTGTGTGGGGCTGGCTGTGCCTGGTGGGGTCCTTCCCTGAGCCAGGTGAATCATAGAATGGTTTGGGTTGGAAGGGACCTTAAAGATCTCCTGGTTCTAACCCCCTGCCATGGGCAGGGACACCACCCACTGCACCAGGTTGCCCAGGGCCTCATCCGACCTGTCCTGGATCACCCCCAGGGATGGGGCACCCACAGCCTCTCTGGGCAGCCTGTGCCAGGGCCTCACCGCCCTCTGAGGGAAGAATTTCCTCCTAACCTCTGACCTAAATCTCCCCATGGTTTTTAGTTTAAAACCATTCCCCCTCCTCCCGTCAAAGAGTTGCTCCCCATCTTTTTACAAGCCCCCTTCAAGTACTGACAAGCTGCACTGGGTGCCCCCGGAGCCTTCTCCTCTCCAGGCTGACCACCCCCATCTCTCTCAGCCTTCCTGCCCAGGAGAGGTGCTCCAGCCCTCTGGGCATCTTTGTGGCCTCCTCTGACCCCGCTCCATCAGCCCCACATCCTCCTGGTGCTGGGGGCCCAGAGCTGGACGCAGGGCTCCAGGTGGGGCCTCAGGAGGGCAGAGCAGAGGGGCACGATCCCCTCCTCCCTGCTGCCCACCCCTCTGCTGATGCGGCCCAGGGTGCAGTTGCCCTTCTGGGCTGCAGGCACACACTGCTGGCTCATGTTGAGCTTTTTGTCCACCAGAACCCCCAAGTCCTCCTCTGCAGGGCTGCTCTCAGTGAGTTCTCCCCATCTGTGCTCAGGCCAGGTAGATGACATTGGTTGGTTTTCCTCTGTCAACTGATGCAGTCACTCCACTGTAGAAAGCCACCAGTTGGTCAGGCATGATTTGCCCTTGGTGAAGCCGTGCTGGCTGTCTCAGATCATCTCCTTTTGTGCGTGTGCCTCGACATTGCTCCCAGGAGGATCTTTTCCAAGATCTTGCCAGGTCCTTGTGTGTCAGCCTGGTGGGTGCTGTGCTGCAGGAGTGCAGTTCTGGTTTCTGTTCAGCTCCCAGCAGGTTCTGCTGCTGCCTTCACCTAAAGCTGTCAGCCACATTTTGGTGCTGAGCTCTTCTGCACCGTTCTTGCTCATGGGAAGAGGATTTTTTTTTTTTTTTACTGTCACGTTGTGCTCCTGCTGCAGTTGAGGGCTGGGTTTCATTGCTCTGCCCTGACCGAGCCCCGTAGCCAGTGTGTGAGCGTGGTGGGGTGCTCTGGGAGCCCTGGTGCTGTTTTGTCCATAAAATCAGCTCAGCTGCTCCCCAGCGCAGGGCACTAAGGGGCAGCAGTTGTGTTCTGTAGAGTGCCCAGTTGCAATGATTTCCAAGCTAGGAAGGCTGCTCCGTCTGCTGGCAGAGGATTTGCCCTGTTTGTTCCCATGCTGTGCCACTGCCCCTGCTGTCCCTTCTTCACCCAGGTGTACAAGTGTGTGGTGAAGAGCTGCGCTCAGACCTTCCAGAAGCTGGAGTCTTTCCTCGACCACATCAAGAGCCACCAGGAGGAGCTGAGTTACCGCTGCCACCTCTGCAGCAAGGACTTCCTCTCCCTGTATGAGCTGGGCATCCACCAGTACTCCCACAACCTGCTGCCCCAGCACAGCCCCAAGAAGGACGTGGCCGTGTACAAGTACAGTAGCAATCGGTGCTCACAAGGCTTGTAGGAGTGAGTGTGTGCAGAGCGTGGCTGCCTGAGAGCGGTGGGGACGCCAGGGGGACGAGGGGGCTGCCTGCTCAGCAGCCACGGTTCTCTGGTGCACGCAGGTGGTAGCTGGGGTCCCACCGGGCTGTTGGAGCCACGTGTGGTGAATGCAAAGGGCCTTTCAGAACGACAGGAACAGGCTGGGTGCAGCTCTGTGGGAAGAGCCCCCCACTGCAAGCCCTCTTATCACCCCGTCAGGAGGGAGGAGAGCACAGCTGAGTCTGCCCCAACGGGACAGTGACCCCGGGCCCAGGCTGAGTCTCTAAACTGCAAAGGGACTGTGGGCTGTAGAAGCTGTGCCCAGGTAAAATGAGTTACTTCTCCTGTTCTTATGCTGTGAAGGGCTCTATCTTACCTGGAAAAAAGCCCTTCTACTAGTGTAGGGGGAAGGGGTGAGGGAGTTCTGTGAACAGCTCTCTGGAGCTGTTGAAATGCCTGTAGGGACATCAGGAAGAGAAGGAAGCCCAGAGGATACTGCAAGTCACCTCAGAGCCTAGTAAGTTAATGCCTGCTACTTCTTAGACCATAATTTCTAGTCAGCCTTGTGCCGTGGAGCTTCATCCTACAGCTTGCTACCAGGGATCTATGGGGTCAGAGCCTTCCTTCTGTCCAAGGAGGTTTTAGTCTGCTCTAAGCAAAAGAGGCTTCACTGCAGATACGTGGTGAGAAGGGTGCCTGTGTGCGTGTTCCTTGTCGGTGATGCACGTACACATTGCCTGTTACCAGCCAGCTCTGGCAGAGGTCTCAGAAATACCACCAGGGTTTGTGAAAACAGGTGAGTTAGGTGGAGAGAGCCGAGGAGAAGCCGTGGAAGCTGTCCCCATGGATCGTGTATGTTCCTCTGTGGGTGCTCCCACGGGAGTTTGCGTGGATGAGCACTGGAAATTTCAAGGCTTGTCTGCCCAGGGTTCCAGGTTCTCCCCCGGTGAAGGATGCTGTGTGTGTGTGTGATCTGGCCACGCGGGTTGCTGAGGTGTCGGGGCAGTCGGGCGGTGGTGGTACCACCTGTGCCAAGCTGACCCTGCCAGAAGTCAGCCTGGAAGGCAGTGGGTGAAGGAGCTGCGTGGGTCTGCCTGCCGTGGCGGGTTTGCTGCCCGTAGCCTTGTTCACGGGCTCTGTCTTTCTCTCCACATTCAGGTGTGTGAAGTGTGTAAATAAGTACTCCACGCCAGAAGCCCTGGAGCACCATCTGCAGACAGCAACGCACAACTTTCCCTGCCCTCACTGCCAGAAGGTGGGTGGGGAGCCGCTGCCTGAGCTGGTCCTGGGCACGTGGCCGGGGCTGTGCGGGGCACGAGACCCCTCTACTCGCTCTCCTCTCCCTTCCCACCTCGCTGTGGCCTGGTGGGCTCGTGAGGTGCTTTGCAGAGAGGCAGAGGTGACTGCACCCATCCCTGGCCTCACGCAGAGTACGTTCATCCTTGTAGTGCTGGCTTTTCTCCCAGGTCCAATTTGCTGACCAAACAAGCAGAATTTGGAAGGAGAGCTTCCTTGTTCCCATGACAGCACAGAACTGCACTCTCTTATTTCTTAAGAGCAGGTGCAGCAGTGGTGAGGCTGGTTTTGGGAAGTCTTAGACTGGTGGCAGTGCCTTTGACCCCCCATGGCTGGCTACCTGTGTCTGGAAGGGTTGTGAGCAGAAATCCCTAGGTTCTGGGGGAGCTTGGACACCTGTGTTTCTGACCTCATCTCCTGTTGCAACAGAAGTCTCTGGGTTTCCCCTTGTTCCTGTCTTTTGGATGAATGTTCTGTGTCCTTGGCAAAGGGAAACCTTTTTGAGTGATGTGACTGTGACAGGAGCAGTGCATGGATGGGTTTGGGCTGGAAATACTCTCTTCAGCATTGCCCTGAAAAGGGTTTGAGGGACAGAACTTTGTGGGGTTTGAATTCCAGTGAATTCCTTTTTGAAATCCAGTCTAAAATTTGGACCCTTGCTCCTCTGTTCTTAGCAACGGAAATGAAAACCCTGTGATAGGGGCAGGAGCAGTCTCAAAGGGTTGTCCTCTCTGCACCGAGGTAGCTCAGGGAGGAGAAATGCTCCTGCCATGGTTAGGATCCTGTCTTTACCTGTCATCTCTCCACTTCCCCCCACCAGGAGGGAGATGCCCTTCTGCACCAGGATGGGACTTCAAGCATGCAGCAGGGGGGTTTGGAAGCCCACTGTCTGCAGCAGTATTGTTCACTTCTGTTTGTGTTCTTAATAATAGCGCTCTTTTCTGGAGATGAAAGAACACAGTCCTGGGTACCAGACATTCTGTGCTCCCCCTAGATACGTGCTCACAGCATCCTCATCAGGAATTCACTTAGCTTGGGTATTTCCAGTAGCCCTGTCAGCCAAAGGAACCATTCGTACTGGTTTTGTAAAGACCACGAGTGGGAGCTTTTGGTAATGGATAGTGAGGAAGCACAGACTGAAATCATCCCTGTGGAGCTAGGAACTGCTGGGGGTCCGGGTGCAGCGGGTCCCTGCTGGCCTTAGCATCCATCTGGGGAGCTGCTCCTCAGCACTGTGGTGTTCAAAAATTTAGTAGCAATGTTTCAGCTCATGTGTTTCCTAAGGATAAATGGTTTTGTTGTTTGTTTATAAAGCTCTGTCTGTATTTTCCTTATACAAAACTAAAGGTTTCCTCAGCGCTTCCTTTCCAAGAGAGCGGTCACTGTGAGCTGCTTGTGCTTTTTGTACAGGCTAAAACTCTTCTGCCCGTTCAACTCAGCGATGTCCCTTCTGTGCTGCTGGCTCTTAGCCTCGTTTCTGTGTGCTGACAGGTGTTTCCCTGCGAGAGGTACCTGCGCCGCCACATCCCCACGCACGGTGCGGGCAGCAAGTTCAAGTGCCAGATCTGCAAGAAGTTCTTTCGCCGTGAGCACTACCTCAAGCTGCACGCCCACATCCACTCGGGTACGGGCTCTGCCGGTGCTGCAGTGCTGGGTGTCTCCGTGTCGTGGTCCTTGCTGAGCTCCGTGGTGCTCTGGCTGTTGTCCTGATAACCAGAGTAACAGAGCTGGCTGTGTCAGTCGTCTCCAGTAACGTGGCTTTTAGGAGCTGTATGGCTTTGATTCAGTCTTGTACCCAGCAGCTGGAAGCAGGACACAGAACTGGCATCCCCGATATCCAGGGTTGCAAAAGCTAGGGGAGCTGCCCTGGAGATCAGGAGCAGCTCCCAGTGGGGACAGTATCCATCTGCTTACCCATAGGGCGGGGTAGGGAAACCTGGGACAGCTTCCAGAGAAGCAGAGTGGCACTGCTGCCAGATTGAATCCTGCACATGACTAGAAGAGCCCTGAGTGACTGCACCTTCCCCGACTCATCTCTCTCTTTCTCTCTCTTTCTTTAATTCAGGTGAAAAGCCCTTTAAGTGCTCGGTGTGTGATGCAGCTTTCAATCGGAAAGACAAACTCAAGAGGCATATGCTGATCCACGAGCCTTTCAAGAAATATAAATGTCCCTTCTCGTACGTAGCGTCTCCAGCATGGCAGCATGTCTTAATGGCTCGTTGTGGGGTTTGGAAAGGAAAAAACATCCCTTGTAGGTATCCTAGGGTACATGTAGCATCTTCCCATCCTCTGCTTCTTGGGGAGGCAGGAGTGCTGCACGCTGTTGCACTGCGAACCCAGAAGCCTCAGTTGCCACTGACTTTCTGTGGGACCACATCACTTCATCTCAATTCCTCAAGACCTGTAAAATAATGCCTTTGTATGTGGGAGGCTTGGGGGATTGCACCTGCAGAGCTCTGGGGAGGAGAGAGAGTTATTTGGGTACCAAGCACAGGATTGCCTGACTGACAGCATCTCCCCAACTGCACTTAGAAGCAGAGGAGCTGATGTACAAGCCAAAGAAATCTAGGTGTAGGAGGTCCATCCCCAAATCTGTGGCACATTCATGGGCCTTCTGAGGCAGCCAAGACTGACTTCTCCCTGCTTCCAACCACCGTGTAGCTCCTTCCAGCGTTTTTCTGCCTCCAACTGGGACCCCGAACCTGCTGCTTTTAGGAGAATTTGTGGCGAGGCAAAGGCGATGCGTAGCCTAGCAGAAGCCCCGTGTCCCTGTAGCAGCCTGATTCTCTCTCCTTCCCCTCCAGAAGGGCAGAAGCAGTGGGGCGCTGACTGTGACCACACGCAGGGCCCCATCTGGGTGCTGCTATAGAGAAGGGCTGTGGATCTCTCTCTGGACTGGGCTCTGTTTATACATCAATCCTCAGCTGATTCATGCTGCTGACCAGCAATTTTTGTTCTTACAGAAGCCACACGGGCTGCAATAAAGAATTCAACAGGCCAGACAAGCTGAAGGCTCACATCCTGTCCCATTCAGGTGAGTGCAGCTGGCCCCTGCCTGTGCTGCTGGTGGTTGGGAACGAAGTGGCTGAGATCCCGTGTGGCTGTGTGGGAGTGTGGTACGGGAGCAAGCCGGAGAAACAAGAGAAGGAAAATTGTGGAAGCGCTTCAGCTGTATATCCCCAGAAGTGCCAGGTGTGCTGGGTGCTTTCCCTGCAGTGTCCCTTTGCTTGACCAACTACTGTGCAGTTTTGTATGGAAGAATTTCCCCCTGCATATGGTAGTGTTCCCCAGATATAAACCCAACTTCTTAAAATATCTTATCAGCTTTAGACTTTTTTTTTTTAAATCTCTGTTGCTGCAGGCCTGTTTAAATGAGCTTGCATTTTACAACCGTGTCTAAGCTTTAGGCTCTTTCCTAAAGCAATGCAAGTGTGTAAGCAGGGCCTGCTGGGGAGGCTTGAAGTGTGTTTGCTATCAAATGAATATCCGGAGTGCCCTGCCCACTCCTCACCGATAATATCTCACATTCAAAAAGAGATGCCTTGGGATTTGACTGCCTTCTTTCTGTGGTCCAAAAAAATGCTTCCACTTCTAGGAAAGACAAATCATTCCTGTGCCCTAGGGAACTTCTTGATTTTTGTCTGTTAGACTTGTTCCTGGCACATCCAAAGCCCTACAAGGTGTGATCAGATGGGACTGCGCTGGCAGTGCAGTGGATGATGTGTTTCAGACTACATTTGGGAGGGAAAAAAAAGTGTTGTTTTTTTTTTTTCCTCACCAAATACACCTGGGGAAAAAAGGTCAGGATGTAGCTGTTCTGCATTTTCATCACAGTCACCTGACCATGTTTTTTTTAATTATTATTATTTTTATTTTGGTTTTATTTTTGTAGTGATATTTTAAACCTCTCCTTTGAGGCAGGAATGAATGTTGTAGCTGTTTGTAACCACGGCCATTCAAGGTGTAGCAGCGCATCCTTTAGGGGCTGCGTATTTGCCTGACAAAATGTCTCCTTAAACTGTGGGGTTTTTGGTTGTTTTAATTAGCAAACTGAAAAGAATGGGGCTTCTCAAGGGAGGAGGTGGCTGTGTCGAGCTTTTATTGGGGAACATCTGCTTGGAAGAGGAGGCGAAGCTGTCGTGCGCTCCCTCTGGTGCAGGTTTTCCTGAAGGTCTACGCTGTGAAGCAGGGTCTCTAACTGAGCTCTCTCTCCTCCCGCGCTGTGTGCAGGGATGAAGATCCACAAGTGCCAGTACTGTAACAAGTCCTTCAGCCGACGAGCCCACATGGTGGAGCACCAGCGCTCGCACACCGGCAACTACAAATACCGCTGCCCCACCTGCAGCAAGGGCTTCACGCGCCACAAGTACATGAAGGACCACAAGTGCCGCCTGGGCTCACCCAAGGACAAAGACCTGCAGCTCAGGAAGCCCCAGAAGAAACGGGTGGCACGGGGGCGCAAGGTGGGCCTGTCCATCCCCAACCAGCTGGCTCTGGCGGAGCTGAAGGACGGTGCCGCTGGGGAAAGCCCCCAGGACGACAGCCCGAACAAAGAACCCTTTCAGGAGTCGGACGCGGTCCTGTCCATTGTGGTGGGTGGGTCAGGAGCTGCTGACTCAGACCTCGTTGTTCCTGGGCAGCCCAGCAGCATCACGTCCAATTTGTCCTTGGCAGAGCTGCAGGCTGCCTCGGACGGCCCCTGCACCATGCTGGCTGTCCCCGTGTACATCCAGACGACGGAGTGACTGTGTAAAGAGCCACCGTGTGGCTCAGGGCTGCTGCTGGGGTCGTCAGACGTGGTGCAGAAATTTGGCTCAGTGAAAAAGACCAAGGCTCTTGTGGGGAGGTGGATGGATATGGGAGAGAAGGGCTTTCATCTCCACTTGTTCTTCCCGTCCTTGGGCAAAGGACTGCTTGGAAGCTACTGATGGCACAAGGCACTGAAGGGAATGGCTCTGTCTTTTCTTGTCCCTCTGCATCACTGGTCAGCCTAGGGCAGGAAAGACTAAGATCCCTGAATCAGGGTGAGAAGAAAGAGCAAACAAAAGTGCAACAAACAGAGCTGCTGAAATCAGGTGGCTTTGCAAATCACAGCCTGTCCCATCTGTGGTTTTTCTGGCCTGAAAGCTATATTGCCCAGTATTTGGGTGGCCTTTCCAAGAGCAAACAAATGATCCTTCCTAGTGGAAGCAAGTTCATCCTGAGATCCTTCGGGAACACTGTTCAGAAATACCCTGACAGACTTGTCTGGTATCTTTCTTTTCCCTGTCTGTTATCAGCAGAAAGATCACCGTGTCTGTACTACGTGTTATAAACACCATGGAGCTGGCACGCCGTGTCGAGTCGATGGGTGGGAGCAGCTCTGTGCTGCTGGCTCTGGGCACACGTGTGTTTGGTGTTGCTTCCACAGTGGTGGTCTCATGGTTTTCTCCATACCCAAGGATCTCCAAGTGCCTTAGATATCAGCGAGCCAGTCCTTGGAACAGTTAAATGTGGCACCTCCCTTCCTGACACTTCTGTACAGTGGGAGAAATGAAGGCCTGGGCGAAGCGACCTGTCCAGGGTCACACAGGAAACCTGTGATGTGCCCACGAGCCAGATTTGTAGCATCTGCTGCACTCCTCCATTAGCTGATTCCCAGCCCTACATTCCCTTAGCTCAGTTTTATGGGCTGGTTAATCATTTCAGTGGGACGCTGGCAGCGGGGTGGCAGTGGTCAGGGAGCAGGAAAGTCCTGTGCGACTGGAACAGCTCTTGCTGTCCACACGGCTTCTCCGATCTGATTGCCTAAGTAGGAGTCCCAAAAGCGAGGTGGGAACACCAAACCCAGGGCACCTAATGGGAGGGAACTGAAAGCTGTGTGGTGTTGGGAAAGGAGCTGCGTGGGCAGGCGTGGAGCCCAAAGTAGGCAGGAGAGCAGTCGAGTGTGGTTTTGCCTGCTAGGCTCCCTCTTCCTTCCCATGCTACACTCAGCCTTAGTTTGGTGCTGGTGAGCTGGTCCTGCCTGTGGGAAAAGGGAACGTGACCCAGACCAGGAGAAACACCCCTGCTGCCTCGGGGTCCACCTGGCACATGCTGTCCCCATGCTCTGCTCTCCCCACTGCATTTGTCTTGTACAGGTCAGCAGAGCAGGTGGAGAATTTGGGGTGATGAGCTGATCAGCTGTCGCTGTGAAGATGCTGCCCATTGAGCCTGGGGGTGGTGCAGGGCAGAGCACCGGGTCAGTCAGCTCTGGGTGCCGCACGCCTGGCTGTGGGGTGCCCTGCCTCACTGCTGCTGCCACGTGGGGCAACCTGTGGCCATTCCTGGCTGCTGGTGCAGTCAGCCCAGCGTTACTGCTCCCACTGCTCTGCCCCTGCTGCCTGCCTGCAACCTGCCTGAACTCCAGCCCACGGCTGGACCTCCAGGTACTCCTGCTGTGTCCTTGCGGTGTGTTTTGCTTAATTCTGAAACTGAGAGTTTGCAGGAGGGCATAGAGAAGAAGGGATGAGTCTGGACTCCAGAGGTGCAGAGGAACAGGATGGGAGGCAACAAGGACGTGCCAGAACATGGCAAATGCTGACTCAGTGGAAAGAAACGTTGATCAAAAACACGTCTGGCACTGTGACGAGGTTGTGGAGGGGCCGGGAGGTTGTGGTACCTGCTTGTACTCAAAACTCAGCAATACCCCAAGCGTCCTGCTCTGAGGGAGCATGCTTGGAGGAAATGGTTCTGTGCTTCTGGGAACCTTGTCTACTCTGAAGGGCAGAGTTTATTTGCCCACAATAACTTTTAAAAACATTTCTCACAGGAGGGGAACAGGAGAAGGAACTAGGAGGAGTATATTTAGCAAACTGTTTTCCTCCCCTCGCTGCCCACACTGCACAGTGTCATTATGTGGCTTTGGGCGCTCGCTGCAGCCAGCTCTGTTCTGAGAGGCCAACGCGTGGGCACAGCTCTCCTTCAGCTCACAGGTGGGGGCTGGAGGCCCCCATGGCCCTTCCTTTAGGGCCCCTGCTTCCCCCAGCTCAGCCAGTTGAAACCAGGTGCTGGAATCTGGTGTCCGCTGGCTGCACTGAGTGGAATTCAAGGGTTGGGAGCAGAGCTGTAAAACAGCTTCACGTGTGGCCGCGGGGTGCTGGGGCCGAAAGATGCTGCACTGATGCTCGGTACCTGTGTGGTGGGGCTGTGCTCACGGGCACTGCTAGCTCAGCGCAGCTTTCCCTCGGCCGTAATGATCTTAGAGTAAATCTCCGAGTGATTAGTGTGAGGTAACAACAGAGGGCCCTGAGCTGAAGGGCGGCTGGGCCGGGTGGTTGTGCAGCTCTGCCTGGAAGCCTTGTGGCTGATGAATGCTGCCGCCCCGGGGAAGGGCTGGGTGATGCCCAGGAGCGTGGCAGCTGCTGTCCCCCTGCTTCCCAGGGGCTGGCGGCTCTGCAGCTGCCCCAGGTAGGTGGTCCTGGGGCCTCAGTGCCTTTGTTTGAAAAGGAACAAAATGCAGGTATTTAAAAGAAGAACAAAACCCTCTCTTCTGCAGATTAAAATTTGTCATGATGGAAAACCTTGTGGGAAAGAGAATTTAATTACGAAAAAGCAGACGCTGTCACTGAGGCGCGGTGAGCTGTGAGCAGTGCTCGGTGCTGTTCTGTGTGGGGAAGGTGGCTCATCGCAGTAAGCCAGGAGCTCTGAAATCCCATGCCGTGCTGTTTTGCCCAGCTGAATAAGCTCCGATGAAACCCAGGGCCAATTAAGACGTGCACAAATTGTTCTGTTTCCCATGGGCCAAACGGGGAGAACCCAGGAGCCGCGTTCCTGTGGCAGGTGCCTGGCTGCTGCCGGGCTGGGGCAGGGGGCTGCGAGTCACCGAGGGCAGGCAGAGCGCTGCCGGTGTTCCAGCTCCTGAGGTGTCCTGCTGAGGGCTCTCCTACCCTGGGCATGGTTTCTCTGAGCCTCAGTGGACTTTTCTTGTCTATTTTTTTGTGTGCGCCTGTCTTTGTTCTGTGTCTGCCGTTACAAACTTAACAAGCCAGAATGAGGCAGGGGCTGTGTGGCCAGCAGGGCTAGGGAAGTGATTGTCCCCCTCTACTTGGCTCTGGTGAGTGCTGTGTTCAGTTTTAGGCCCCTTGCTTTAAGAAGGACATTGAGGTGCTCGAGCGAGTCCAGAGAAGGGCGACAAAGCTGGTGAGGGGCCTGGAGAACAAGTCCTACGAGGAGCGGCTGAGGGAGCTGGGCTTGTTCAGCCTGGAGAAAAGGAGGCTCAGGGGCAGCCTTATTGCTCTCTACAGGTACCTCAAAGGAGGCTGGAGTGAGGTGGAGGTTGGTCTATTTGCCTGGTGACAGGACGAGGGGGAACGGGCTAAAGTTGCGCCAGGGGAGGTTTGGGTTGGGTGTCAGGAAAAACTTCTTTACGGAGAGGGTTGTGAGGCACTGGGACGGGCTGCACAGGGAAGTGGTGGAGTCACCATCCCTGGGGGGCTGTAACAGACGTTTCGGTGTAGTGCTTGGTGATACGGTTCAGTGGAGGGCAGGTCAGTGTTAGAGGCTGGACTGGGTGATTTTGGGGGTCTCTCCCCCCCGTGGGGGGGCTCCTGCCCTGCCCAGCGTTTGCTGGGTCACGGGGCGCCCTTGGCGTTTGCTGAAGCGACGCCCCAGGACCAGAACCGCCAGTACGGATACCGGCAGTGCCGACACACGGCTGTATCGCTGTCTGTATCTCGATAATTATTAACACCGAGCCCAGCCCGCTGCGGGACCTCCCCGGGCCGGGCCCTGCCTCAGGCCGCGGCCGCCATGGCAACGCCCCGCTGACGTCACCCGCCCTCTGGGGGCCGCTTCCCGGTTCCTCCCGGCAGCCCGCTCCTCCCCGGCGTGCCCCGCGCCCGGCCCCGCCCCTGCCGGGACTCCATTTCCCAGCGTGCCCTTCGCGCGGCCGCCGCTCGGCGGTGCGGCGCTGCGCCGCGGGGCACGCTGGGAGTTGTATGCGTCGGGGGAAGGGGGCGGGCGCTGAGGCGGGGCGGCGACCGGAGCGGCCCGGGCGGCGGCGGCAGCAGCAGCAGGAGGAGGCCGAGGCTGAGGCTGAGGCGAGCGCCGAGCGCGGCCGGAGCCGTCCCGAGCCGCCGCAGCCATGTCGGGGTTCCTGGAGAAGATATTCGGGGTGGGGGCCGGCGGCAAGGGCGGCGGGAAGGGCCCGTCCCCGCAGGAGGCCATCCAGCGGCTCCGCGACACCGAGGAGATGCTGAGCAAGAAGCAGGAGTTCCTGGAGAAGAAGATCGAGCAGGAGCTGGCGGCCGCCCGCAAGCACGGCACCAAGAACAAGCGCGGTGAGGGGACGGGGCGGGGGGGGGGGGGGCGGTGTTTGTGTGAGCCCTGCCGCCGGGCCCGGTTACCTGCGCCTCTTCTTTGCCTGCTGCGGCCTGGGGCAGGCCGGGGATGGCGTTAAACTGGCAGAGGGCAGGCTCAGGTCGGGTGGAAGGAGGAAATTCTTCATTCCCAGGGTGGCGAGGCCCTGCCCAGGCTGCCCCAGGAGCTGGGGGTGCCCCATCCCTGGGGGTGCCCGAGGCCAGGCTGGGGGGGGCTGGGGGCAGCCTGGGCTGGGGGCAGGGGGTGGCTCTGGGTGGGCTTTGAGGTCCCTTCCCACCCAAACCCGTGGGCTCTGGGCTCTGAGGCCTCTCCCCACGCCTCTCTGTGGGCAGCGGAGGCATTGCCTTTCCTTGGAGGCGCAGGAGGGAGAAGAACCTGCCCGAGCTGCAGGATTCTGGGTCAGGCTAATTGAGGTCTCCAAGCAGAACAGGATCCCGAGGAGTAATTAAGGAGCTGTGAAAACGAGAAGGGCTGAGGATGGTTTTCTGGTGGAAAGCCAACCCCCCCACTCCCTCCCCCCAAGGAAACTTTTATTTTTTTCTCCTCTCCGGAGCCAAGAGGCCAGCGTTAATGCTGGGCTGCTGGGAGAGCCCGTGGGTTTCTGCTGGCTTGCTGGGAAGTGAGTTCTCCTCGGGACACGCCGTTTGTTTCTGCAGAGTTCGGGGTGTCACTCATCAGCTGAGCTGGGACAAATTCTGTGTGCGTGTTTCTTTTTGTCACGTGGCTGTGTGGATGTGTCTCTGTCTGACTTCAGGCTGTTTTATAATCCGGAAATTGTGACTCGTGCAAAGTCACTTAAATTTGTAACTTAGGGGAAAAATAAAAACAAATTGGTTTTATTTAGGAAAGTCTGCTTTTAATGGGAAGGTTTTTATCTAACGGAGACGTTTTAAGCAACTCCAAAAAAAAGCTAACTTATTAAGGATGGTTTGTAAGGATTGGCTCTTTATTGGATCTGAACTTTTAAAAGACCCACCTCTAAAAATCTTTCCAGCTTTCTTACCTCTCTGAGACTCCTGGATTTCCCTCTGGGGGTGTTTATCTGTCCCTGCTCTCTGCCAAGATGCACGGCTGGGAGGTCTCGCTGTTGTTAGCAGGGGCTGCTGTGGAAAGGAGGAAGGGGAACCTGCACATCTGCAGCAGTGGGCAGGGAGCTTCACGGGGGGATGGAGGTGCCCTGGGGAACGCGGAGCGATGTTCCTGGGGGGAGGATGCACGTCCTGCCCCCTCGGCGTCACGGCAGGAGCCGCGCTGTGCTGCTGGCACACTGAGCTCTTGTTCGGCTGCCAAGCACACACGGTTTCTGAAGGCTCGCTCAGCAGCTCCTTCGGCACCCCTGGAGCCAGAGGGAAGCACAGAAACTTCTTACAGCGCCTGCCCCAGGCACACGCAGGGCTTTTATGAAGTTACGGACGTGTTTTGTGTGTGTGTTTTTCATCATCTGCATGGAGGGTGTCTGGGCTGTGCAACCAGGCAGCTTCTCATCAAATCCTGAAGTTACCGCGAGTAACCAGCTGGTATAAATGTCCTCAGCGTGTCCTTAGGCCGCGTCGCTTCTTGGCATGGGAGGCTTTCAAATTGTGCTAGGAAGTTGTTTCTTTTTTTTTATGGTCTTTTCTGGCTGCACGCTGTGGCAATTTTACGACCACTGTGCCTTCGGAAGGGGGACTCGAGTGTTGGGATGTTAACAGGCAGCAGTTTTTTTTCTTATTTCTTTCGCTCTACCAATTCCTTCTTACTGCTCCACAGCACCCAAGTAGCTCCTGGGGAGGGGGCAGGCAACAATCTGCAAGGTCAGGTGGCTGCGAAGGCGTCGGTGCTGTTTTCGGTGTGTGGTGGGGAGAGCAGCAGCTCTGGCTTTCCTGCGGTTACCATTTGTTGTCCTCGGGGTGGAAAACTGCCAAGGAGAAGGTTGGTCATCCTTAGAACAGGACAAAAAGGTGCAAGTGAGTGTTCTGCCTGCTGGAAGGACCCGGGTTGTGCCTGTTTTGTGGTGTTGTCTAAGTGCCCTGCCTTTTCTGATGGAAACCTGGAGGTGAAGTTGTCTCAGTGGGAAGTTGACAACAGGGGGAGAGCCCTGGTGCCCTGCCGGGTGCTGCTGTTAGGAGCAGCCCACCAGGGATCGGATCCAGAGTAAATCAGTGCAGTCCCGTGCCAGCCTGCCGCTGGGTTTTACCTTTTGTCAGCGAACACGAGGTCCCCAATCCTGGAAAGAAGGAGAAGCTGACACCACGCTGATGTGCAGTAGATACATTCAGGTGTTAGCAGGAGGCTGACGCTTCATGGATTTTCTACCAACTGATTCCTGCCAGCTAGTCAGCTCCTCCTGCTCTGTAAATAAACACAGTGCTGTTTTTTTTCGGCACCGATGACCAAGTACAAAATGGATGCAAAACCACAGCTAAATACCAGCTGTGTAATTCAGGCTTTTCCTGGGCAGAGAGCACTCCTGTTGTCCGCCTCATGCCAAAAAAAGAAAGCCAAACAAGAAAGCTGGGCGGGAGCTGAAGCTGAAAGTCGAGGCTTTATGCCCCCCGTCACCTTTCAGCAGCCCCTGGAGCTGCTGCAGGCAGGTCGGCTGTCATCTCCAGGTGCTGAACTGGAGAGCACAGCTTCAGTGCGAGAGCGGGGATAGCACTGCTGGCTGAGCCCTGCTGCTCTCCTGAAGCGCCTGGTGTGGGAGAATGGTGCTAATTGCTCTGCTTTTAAGGAGCTGTTCCAAAGCAAGGGGGAGCTTGCAGTGTGCCGTCCTGTCCTGTGCCTACAGAGCAGGCTTCTGGAGTCCGGTTGCTGCAGTGTAGAACTGGGGAGGGACGGGAGGATTCAAAACACCTTTAAAAAAGTTGCACAAAGCTCCCCCCAAACCTGCGGCTCTGCCAGCTGCGATGTGGTGACGCCGTGCTGCAGTCCAGCCTTCCTCTCTTCCGTGTCAGAGGGGAAGCCTGGTGTGCTGGCAGCCACTGCCTTTGCTTTTAGTGCTTTTTTATGGCTTTTTCTATCACGGTGTGTCATGTGCTGGATTCCAGGACCTGGGTAAGCTCAGCTCTAGCTCGTACAGCCTGCTGAAGGGCTCCTGGGCCGGGTTCGGAGCTGCAGTAGCACAGCGGGCTGTATGCTGCTGGCTGGAAGGCTGCTGCCAGGATTTGGATGGATTTGTGCTCTCCCCAGTGAAATCCTTACCTGCTCTGGAAAAAAAAAAACCTGGAGCTGTGAGTGCTGCCCTCCCTGTTGCTCTGGGGTGCTTTGTGCCCCTCGTGTGGTGTGAGCGGGGAGGACGTGGCCTGGCCTGCAGGCAGCGAGGCTCTGCACGTCTGGCAGGAGCGGGGTGTAAAGCCAAACATCCCCATTTACTCGTGACACCCAAAAACGCATCATTTTGCAAAACTAAAAGCTGGAGCAGCGCGGGCACTTCAGTGCTCTCTGGATTTGCAGCTGGGTGTCCAGCGAAGCAGAACTTGTGGCACAAAGTGCCTGGGACGGACAGGGCGCAGTTGGAGGATCCTAAAAACGCTCACATCAGACCTGGGGAGAGCCCGGCTGTGCCCTCGGACACCTGATGGCCCCAGGGAGGTTCTGCTGGTGGCTGGGCTGGGCCCGGGCGAGGAGGCCGGGGCACCGCAGAGCTTCCTGATGGTACCGGGGTGCTGAAATATGTGGCTGCTGCTGGGAAGGGCACGGGCACAGCTGGATTTGCTTTGTAATTTTGGGGTTTCCCCAACTTTTTCCCCTTCCCATCATCGGTGTTGGAATTGGAAAATTCATGAAAGAAGTTAAAATTTTCAGCTCTCAAAATAGCGAAACTTCCCCAGACGAGATGTTGAGGGAAGTGCTAAATATTGTGACAGCCTCAGTGAAATTCTTCAGCTTGGCGACACTGCAGTGGGAGCTACACAGAGCTGGAAAAAGGGTGACAGATTCCCAGCCAGTAACTTCATTCCCCAGGAAGAACAAGTCTCCAAATGAGCCACTTAAAGGTAGGATCTCCTGAATTTTGCGTCTTGGTCTAAAAACTATTGCTTAAACTTAGGGATTCTTAATTCCTGTCAAAGAAGAACGTGTTGAGATGTTTAAGAGGAGCTGTTTCTGTTCTTGTACAGCTGAACCTCTCCAACGCGTTTCTGGCAAGGAGACTCAGAGGAAGACAGTTTTTTCATGGGATTCTCTTTAGCTGGGCGTCCTTCAGCAGTCACAAAATAAAGAAGAAAACCCACAAGGAGCATTTGCAGTGTGTAAGGATCCTAAAGAGCCCTTAACGAGCACACTTTTTTCATCCAAAGCCCTTCAACATTTGTTGAATTCTGAAAAATGTCTCTGAGTGCGTATAAATATCAAACTGATGTGAAGTAGGGTGCAGGTTTCTAACAGCGAGCTATGTTAGGGGTCACTTGGAAAGGGTGAGAGGGCGATTTACCCCAGCGGCCACAGGGAAAAAGACAGAAGTGTCCAGGACGGCTCGCCTGGAGATCATCTCAGTGAGGATTATTGACCAGAGGATTGCTGTCGTGGTGTTCAGGGAGCAAAGAAATCAGCTTCAAAGGGTTTCTGTGATCCTGGACCTTTAACCTCGCTTCCCGCAGAAGACTGTGCCCAGGAGGAAGTTCCTCGTCTCGCCAGCTCCAGCCCCACGAGCGATTTTCAGCCCGAGTGCCCGAGTCACCGCCTCGGTGGTAAATCCCCTTGCGATCATGGGTTGTGACCTTCGGAAGCACGCTTTCTGTGCTCATAAAAACGGCTATTTCTGGCTCGCTGGTATAAGGAAGGGTGGCGAGGAGGTGTGATAGGCTTCCAGTACAGCTCCTCCCACCCCAGCTGTGGGGTGCGGAGCCACGGGGCCGGTCCCGGCTTGCTGCGGGTGCTGCTCGGGCAGGGCAGTTGGTTGGCACCGCTCTGCTGGGTGCTGCACGGAGCAGAGCTTGTGGTGCTGGTGTGCAGGGGTGCTTTCTTCTTGCTCATCCCCCCCTTGTGTATTTCTACGTTTTTAAACCATGAATCCGTGTTGTTTAGTTCAGTCCCTTGCACTGCTTTCTTCGAGAGGAGGTTGTAATCTTCTTGGTTTGAATTCAGAGAGGGCAGGAGCCTTCTTTTACTCTGCCTGGGTTGAGATGCTTTCCTCGAGTAGTTTTAATCAGTTGCTTCTTAATCTTTGAGCTAGGAAACATTGCCGTCCTTTGAGGAGAGGGTTCGGGAACAAATAGATGCTTTGTAGACAGACACAGAAAGATAAATGGAGAAAAAAGACACAGCCCCGGTCTCTTCCCGGGCAAAACCACCACCACCTCTCGAGGAGGGGCACAGGAGGCTGCTGCCAGCCCTGGTGGCTGCTTTCTGGGAGCTCTGCTAGAGGCATTGGGGCCGGGTAGTGGGGGAAATGTGTGGTGATGGCTTCAAGCATTCAGCATAAAGGGACTTTTAGGCCTGCGTGTATCCTCTGGACATCACAGATCTCGGTAAGTGATCTTCCCTGGGAAAGAAATGCGGCTGCTTTGCCCTGTGTGAGCCTTGGAGTTGATGTGAATTTATTTTTAACCATGCTTCAGTGCCTCTTTCTCCCATCCGCTTCCACACCGTGATGCTTAAAACCAAAACTCTCTTCTCTGACCTCCGACGTTTTGTGCCGAATGTAGGCAGGTGATTCACGGGCCACCAGTTAGGAACAGGCTTTGGTGCTGCTTCCTGGCCCTGTTTGCTTCCTCTGCAGTCCCTCGTCCGAGCTGGTGTGCTGTTAGTGTCCCTGGGAGGCTTCGTGTTCCTTCGCAGCTGGAGAGGTGGCACCAGCGTGCAGGACGGGCACGAGGCTCTGCTGGAGCAGCTGAAGGGCAGGAGGTATTTCCAGCACCGGTACCTGTGCCAAAAAAAAAAGCCCAGGCAGAAGAGTGAAGGACAAGGGTGCTCTCTAGCTGCTGTAAAAGGACCGGGGGGTTTGGAAACAGCCCAGAGGGTTTTAGAAGTGCTCTGAAAAGATCTGACCTCTGGTCCCTGAGCAGAGAAGTGAGAGTTGCCAGCTGCTGCACGGTGCGAGCCCCGGCTGCTCTCACCTTCCTCGGGACGTGCTGCGGGTTGCTTGTGGCAAGGTGCTGCCTGGGGCTTTTCTGCTGGGGCTGAGCCCCTACGAGCGTGCTTCAGCTCTTCTGAGCTAGCAGGCCTCGGAGCTAGGTCGCTTATTCAAGGCTGAGCTCAGAGCTGCGAAGGAATTTTGGGAAGTGTGGTGGGGTTTATCATTACTGGGTTAACATCGAGCCTTCTGTCTGCTTGTAGCATTGGAGGGTGTTTTCTGATTGCTTTAAGGTAGATCTTCGCGGGATTTTTGTGAGACACCGTGAGCTGCTCGCTAATTCTCAGCAGAGTGGGAGATTAACAGGCACTGTCAGGGGGGAAGCCGCTGCAAGCCAGGCAGCAATTTGTGTTACGCTTTGTGGTGCCTCTTGCTTATCCCATTTCAAGGGCAGCGAGGATGTTGTTGATGATTATATTTTCTGCCTAGGCAAGCAGCAGGAAGGTGGAACCACGTTTTCAGCAGCAGCAAAAATAATGAGGCTGCTTCTGCCGGGTGAATTAGAGACGTGCTGACGGTACAATGTGCCGTGAGTCCATCACCTCTGGTGCCTGGGCTTTGTGAGAGGGGCCGGGAGACCCCTTTGGGAAGCCTCTCTGCTCTTCTCTCCCAGTATTTTGGCACGGCAGGCACAGTATACGTGATTTTTTGAGGCTCCTATGGAACTTTTTCGTTGTGTCTGAATATGGCTGGCGATTTTTTCTGCTGCTATCTCTGATTCTGCCATTTCTTCTTGCCAGAGAGAACTGAAAAAATTGGATGTGAGATCACCCCCGCCCCAGCTGCAGCAATCAGAGCTATTAACCCATCTTCCTCTGCTTCTGTTTCAGGTGTCTGGTGTAACGCTACCAGATCGCTGTGCCATTCCTTCCAGTTACAGGCGGGAGGTGGGCAGGCAGGGAGCGTGCGCCTTGTGAGCCATCGGTCAGGACAAATTCCCTGGGTTCACAACGCCCGGAGCTCTGTAGGAGCCTGGTTTGGAGCTCAGTGAAACTCCCCTGTGTTTTTTGCCACCGTTCTCAGTGCTCCTTGAAGCACCCGGTCCTCCTGCTCTCCTCAAGCTGAGACGTGTTGTTGCCAGCAGAGCCTGGAGCTCCAAGTATTCGGAAAAAGGAGTCCTGAGTTCTTGTTTCTGTATAAACCAGTCTGTATTTTGCTACTAAGGATATTTAAAAGCATTTTTTCAGTAGGATTGCTGTAGGTGTAAGTACCCCATCAACACTGCTTGTCCTGCAAGTGTACAAGCAGGACTTACTTGCAGCAGGGCTGTTGATTTTTGATGGACTTACTGATGTTCTGAGCCAGTTTCTTCTCTCTGAATGCAGTATTACTTAGCAAAAAATGTGTTTTTATTATCCTGCTAACTTCTGATCGCTCTGACCCTTTTTCTTATTTCATTCCCAAACTATTGTAAATATTATGAGGGAGATCTTAGGCTTACAATGGCTCTATTAATAATTGTTTACTTACAGGTTGAAATATCTTAAAAATTACATAAAATTCTTCCAGACAGCTTTTTTTTTTTTTTTTTTTTTTTTTTGAGAACAAAGTGAAATTATTTGGGTGAACTGTTTTGCTCGTTCAGACTTGTAAGCCCAGACAGAGGAGGATAGTCTGGCAAAACGACTCTGCCCTTTTCACTCGTGAATGTTCATTTATCACACAGAGGAGTGGCTGAAAACCATAACTTGAGTTCCTGCTTATCAGCTGTGCTGGAGTGCTGGCTGCTGTTGTGCCTTCTTTTTGCTCGCTGTGGTCGAACAGTAAGCATAAAGCTGCTGCTGGCCTGTTGGGGGGGGCTACCACAGAAATTCAAGTAGGTAGGAAACTTAAAAGTAATAAAAAAAAAAAGTGCAAAAAATTAACTAATATTCTGCAGTTCAGCAACTGAGGACTAAAAAGGAAAGAAGGAACGCATTTTTATATGTCAAAAAGTTTGACTTCCTAAGGAGGCTGTGAAATTTTCTTCAAATTTGCTTGTGCACGTGTTTCTGTGCAGGAAATTGAAAGCAGTTTTCACCCAGCGCTCTGCCCGTTTACATCTTTATCAGTGCAAATTGGGTCCAATGTCCCAGCTGGAGCTGGTAATAAAGGCGAGGAATATGTCAAACTGCCATGTGGAAAAGATCCCTTTGAGCTTGCTCACCAGCTCTTAATGGGTAACAGGAGTCACCCAGCTGGCTGTAAATGTATTACCTTCCAATTTATTTATAATAATATACATTTCTGGTTTTTCTCCAGTGGGTACTTGCCTATGGAAAGTGCTGATAAATTTACTAAAATTCAAATCAATTTTGTTACCTGCTGTTAGGTTTTGGAGGGTATGTAAAGTGTCTGGATACTCTCCTGCACGTTGGGGTTAGGAGGCAGAGCACCCACTGTCCCCCTTCAGGCTGGGGGTTGTGAAGTTTGCCTAAAATCCTGTGTTAGTGCTAGCGGGCTCTTGCTGTTGTCTTGTGAAAACTAACTTTGTGTAACCATCAAATGTTTTTGCTATCGTGGGGTTTGCTTTGATTTATTAAGCGAAGATAAGCATTGATCTTAGGATTTTTATTTTTAAATAGTGAATTCTAAGCCTACCACCATGCTGCTTGCATCGAATCCAACGCTGTTCAGCAGGTTGAGTTGGTCATCTGGCACTTTGTTCTGATGGGTCAGCAATCGCTGCCCTTTTGTGATTCCTGCGAGAGACTTGAGCTAAAAAGAAAGGAGAGGGGGAAAAAAAAGGCAAGCCAAAAGATCCCCTCCTAAAGCAGCCAGTGCTTTGAAGTGGTGCTGCTGTTTTTATATAGAAATAGGCTAATTCAAGAGCAAGTTAACCCCAATCCGAAGCCTTCCTGCTTTTTGGGAGGAGAAATACCTGGCGTTATCTAACAACTTCTGCGGAACGTGATGAGGGAAGGCTGTCAGGGTGATGCTACAGCCTGCTTGCTGCTTTCTGAGCAGACACCGTGTTTCCCTTTCCCGTGCCCGCTTTCCTTCACTGCGTGTCCTGTGCCGAGGAGCTGGTGAGGGCTCAGTGCAGGGCCCGGCAGCACCGGGCTGCTTTCTGCATCCCAGCCACACCGCGTGATCCAGCGCAGACCCACTGCTGAATAACTCATTGCTGATGGGTTGGGATCACAGCCTGTCTGTGCTTCGTCCTGCACAAACGCAGATTCTCTCGTAAGAAACGCATCGCCCACGGTTTGGTGAAAGTCCCGATGAGCAAAGCATTAATCCTGTTTGCTTGGAGTGTCTGAATCTCAGGCGCTTCACAGAAGCTGCTCTGGGATGCTGGTTTGATGATTTTGCAGTCTCATACAGCTTTTTATTCCAGGGTAAGGAAATGATCTACATTTTCCACGTGTGACAAACTCCTTCTAGAGAAACCTGCTGCCAGGGTGCTAGCAACAGGTTCTGGGTCGCAAGCGAGGCACGTCTGGCTGGGTCAGGGAATAAATGGTTTGGGTTTAATAGCTGGTTGCAGGTCCTGCTGAGGCAGTTCCGCAGCAATTACAGCTGGGTATTGAATTGCGTTGCCTGCCGATTTAATTGCTGTCTTGGAAATAGTAAAGGCATAATTAGAGGTGCAGGTCCTGAGGTCTCCTCTTTCATGGCTGCCTCTTCGTGAAGAGCAGAGCTGGGCTGTGTTACATCTCGACTGCAAAGGCGCGTCCGTGCCTTATATCTGTGTGAGATGCCGTCGTGCTGCAGGGCGTTCTGAAGCCAACTGGCTCGTCTTCGGATGGATTTCAAGTTCTGAAAATGGATGTTGTGGAGAAAGATTTAATGCAGTTCCTTTCAGAGGAAGTATTTATAGCTTTGACTTCATTGAAAATGTAATAAAAATGTGTAGTTCTGGTAGCGCAAGGTTTCCGTAGGTATTTGTGCAGGTGGTGAGGGCTGTTCTGCGGGATAAAAGCAGCAGAGCTGCTCATCAGTCCTCCGAAATCGACACTTAAATAGGAGAGCGGAGATAAAGTAGTTACAGATCTAACCAGAATCATCCCCTGAGCTGTACGTTTCCATCCGATACCACTGTTCTGTGAAGTTAACAGCAACGTGGACAATTTATAGCCCCAGAGACACCTGAAAATTAAGAAATCAGTCCTAGGAGGGAGGTGGAAAACCAACTTAATCGTAACAAGCTTGGAAAAAAAATAAAATAAAAAAATCACGCTTTTAAGTATTTCACTTGAAAGTAGATGCATTTGTATTGATACTGCTTGTTGTTAGATGGCAGAAATGATCAGTTATTGGCCTGCAGGGTCTGCCTGTGGTCCTGGCTGAGCTGTGGACAGGGACGTGGGGAGCACGGGGTCAGCACTGCTTGCAGAAAGGAGACCCCAGAGGCACGTGTCCTTTTGCTGCTGGGCTATGTGTGGGACTCAAATTGCCCAGACTTGGAGGGTGAAAGTGATGTGGGTGAGCGAACTGAACTTGGTGGGTTTTTTTTTTCAGCTTAATAAAATCTTCTACTTATAAACCCAATACGTGGGGATAGTTAAGCAAGGGAACGTGGATGAAAATAAATCGCAGAAAGTTGTGACCCTCTCATCTGAGGCACTAAATACCTTGTTCTGTGTTCCTTGGTGCTGCAAGAAATTGCAGTCTGTTGTGTGAGGTTTTCATCGTTGCAGAAACTCCTTTATCACTGGGTGCTCGTTGGGCTGTGCTCAGTGTCGGTCCCCAGCTGCCTGGACACGAAGCTGTGCGTGTGGCCCTGCCGCTCCTGCTAGGGCTGCGTGTTGCTGTATTGCTCCTCAGCCCTGCAGCTGGCTGCAGCACGGAGAGATTTCTACAGCTTCGTCTTCCGGTAGGTCTGGGTGAGCAGCCAGGCGAGGGGAAGGTGGGTCCTGAGGGGTCCTCGCTGCCGGGGGGGGCGCAGAAACCTCGTGGCCCCAGCTGGGCTTGGTGCTGGGGGTGAGCAGTGGGGGCACGCCGAGCCTGGTGGCGGTGGGGCTGCAGCCCAGACCCATGGGCTCAGCCCTGCAGGTTGGAGGAGTACGTAGCTTGTTTCTGCAAAAGCAGGAGCCTTGATCTCTCTTAATTTCTCCCCTGCTAACGTGGGAAAGGAAGGACAGACGGAAGGAAGGCAGCGAAGGCCAGGCAGTGCAGTTCTGGTTCGCTGAGCTGGCGTGCTGGGGATGGAGGGAGGGGTAGGATTGCACAACCCCTGATACACCCCGACCACGTGCTCTGTCACCATGATGCTCGTGGTGTTTGGTGTCTCAGGGCTTGCTTAGTGCGTAAGCAGGAAGTGTAGATAAACCGTGGCTGTTCTCAGGGAAAGCTACAGGGGGGGAACTGTACGTAAATCACAGTGCTTGGGTTTGTGTAATGGTTATAAACCCCCTGGTTTTGCCTATAATTCTCCTTAATGCGCAAAGGCTTCACTGAAAAAATGTTTTTTTGCTATCTGACGCTTTCCCGGCATCTGTCAGTGTATAAGCACAGCCTATTAACAGTTTTATCTTCCTAAGATAACTTTGTATATCCTTAATTAAGCAATTAGTGCATCATGAACCAGACTGAAAGTGCCAGTAACGCGCTGCTCTGTGCTTTGTGCCTGGCACAAAGCTGGGACGTTCCAGGTGAGTCTGTGTCGTGTCCCAACAAACACCTTCGTGTTACACGGAGACCCCTTCCTGCCCTGCTTCTGCCACGTGGAAACTGCAGCTGCTGCCGCCAACACTTGTTGGGGGGGGATTTGCTGATTGTTGGGGTGGCAGCCACCGGAATGGCCTGTGCTGGAACAACCGAGGTGACGTTCGTTTGTCCTTGTGATCACGTCTGCGAAGGCAGCCTCTGGTGCGCTCCAAGTGTGCTTGGCAGCTGAAGCTACAGCTGCGCAAAAGACTTCTTTATTCCTCCAGGATGCTGGGGTAATTTGAAAAGGATCAAAACGAGTGTATTCGTAGCCAGTTGCAGAGCTGGGGGTCTGTGTAGAGCTGCTGGGTGCTAGGGTGTTATCTTGAA